>NW_008824356.1:4341839-4360384 GCF_000699105.1 Pygoscelis adeliae | reverse complement strand
TCAGTTCGTGTGAACCAGGCTTATGTGCCGGGAGTAAAATAGCTCAGCGTATTTCCTGCCCTTCCCAGCTGAATCTTGGTCTTTCTATCAGGTGAGTGGCTCCTCTAGCACTTCATACTTTCATTTGAAAAAGAAAATTGGCACTACTGCCTCCTCTGCCACTGGCAGTGTTTTTAAAGGAAGAGGAATCACTTTTTCTTTGCATGCCCTGCAGCAAGTTGGAAATACAACAGTCTCATGACGCAAAGTGCTGATCCAGTCAAAACTCACTCTGCCAGCTGAATTCTGCTCGGAAGCTGTGTAGTATGTTAAGTTGGTATTGGCAGGTTTTATGCTGGATCATGTATAGTCCATCCTCTTGCAGCCAGTGTAAAATCAACGGAATCTTATTTTTCTCCGTTCAGTTCCAGAAAGGGAGAGAATTTAGGACACACAGCTGTCTCAGTATGTATCCATTGGCAAGGAAGGCTGCATTCAGAATACTGTTTTTTGTACCCTGTCCTTTGTGCTGAAGACTCCCTTTTACACATTATAGTAGAAACGTAAGCATATAATCTGGGACTCTGTACTTACTTGGAGTTCCAGCTACCTTAAGGTTAGTCTTGTGACACCTCTGTCATTTTTGGGATCTTGTCATTAGCCAGTCCTATTCTATTAATTTCAAGATGCAGTCCAGCAATATGAACTGCTTTGGTTTGTTAAGTCACTCAAACATATCCCACAAATTCTTTTGGAAAGGACCACCGGCTCATTCTCAGTGAAAACTGTGCAAACAAAGTAAGTGTAGGGCAGTTAATAATGTTCAAAACTTCACTCTCTGGAGAAATACAAAATAAAAAAATAATTACAATAATCTATTAAGATGGCACATAGCGCTGTGCATCAAATGTTATTTGCACTGTGTGAATTGGTCTTTTGCTCCAACACCTCCATGATCTTGGAGAAAATAATCAAGCAAAATCTTACATGTGGGTCTAATTTGAATACCATGTTTCAAGCTACATGTCTGAAAAGAGACCATAATTATAGTATATATTCAAATCTATCATGGTATGATATTATATCACACAAGCTGTCAAAAGGACACACAGTTGTGAGAAAAAAAGCAAAATATAACCCTGTCTGAACAGGCAATATTCGTACTGAAATTAAATGACAAGTGTTTGACTTATTAGCACTCAGTGTCCACTGCTGCAAGAGAAAACATGAAGAAAGCCCAAAGAAGAATCAACACCAAAAACATAAAGAGGTGATAAAAGAGGAGCAGAAAGAAGAATGTTTCTAAATTGAGCCTGGGAAAGAGAACCATGATCAATGGCCTTGCTTTCAACTCTCTGATTATGAGAACGCCTCCCTGCGGCAGTCCATGCCAATATTGGGTGACCATGTCAGAGCGAATAATAAATCTGGCTGACATTATAGGCAGTCGTTTCAGTTTACCACTTCAATAGAATTGAAACAAAAAAGTAATTCCATTGTATGTGTTTATTTATTTATCTATCATCTATCTATCTATTTATTTATTACAATTGAGGGCTTCAATTGCTGACAACTAATTAATTGAGTTTGATTTATGGACTATGGAAATAGGAAGGAAAGGTTCAGCTTTGATCTCTTGTGGGCAGTTGAAAGTTTAACAAACGTGCCTTTGTCAGAAATGATTAGTTTCTGTTCTCTGAAATCTGTGTGTCTTGAAGATGCAGACCCTGAGTGCTCTTCAAGGTGCTTCAATTTTCCACTGAAAATTGTTGCTGCTCCTGGGAATAGTGTTGTGTGTTTCTCTCTTCCCAGCTGAAATGCTGAACCCTTATGAAGAATTTCCTGCATGCCCTAACATCTGCTTTTTCTAGCTAACAAAAAACCCCAAGTAGTTAATTATTTTGTTTGCTAGCTGTGCTTATTCCTCATGAAAGATTACCAGGACATGTATCTTGTATTTAGTCTTTACATTCAGTTGTGATATTCATCTCAATTAAACCTAGCTGTCTAAAATTTAAGTTGTTAGGAATCTTGCCATCTAGTTCCCCATTTTAGCTGGTAGGAGACAACTGAACAGTTGAGTCAGGTGAGAGGTGCCAATCTTCTCCCTATTGCTGTAGAAGGAGCCTAAATAATTTTTAGACCACTGAGTTTATATGAAGCTCTCTAGAGATAAGATGTCAGAGAGGTGTGTTAAAAGTTGTTTGAAATGTGAAATTATTGAAGTGTCTAAAACCAAAATTAGAACATTAACAAAACTCTGCTAAGCCTTTCATTTTTGATTTTTTTGTCTTTCATTTTTGATTTTTTTGTCTGTACAAACACCTTGAAGTCACCTGGGACTGTTTCCTCTAAAAGGTACTCCTGTATAGTCCGTTATCAGACAACATTAATTTATGTGAAAATAAACATGGAAATCTAAATTTTAGAAGGTGTACATGACTATAATAAAATCAAAATTTTATTTTAGCTTTCTGAAGGATTTTGACTACCTGTCCTTAGTTTGTTCTTCTCTGAATTCTGCAGTTTAATTTCATCTTCCGATAGTAATCCCTGTAACTGTTGTGATTGCTCTATTTGCTCTTGCTGTAGTAAAATGATAAGGGTGATCATGGCAAAAACATGTGCTAGGTCCTAGAAAGTACAAATATGGAAACATTCCTAAATGCTATGGGTTGTTTCATGTAGGAGGTCAGAGTGGGTGACTGCAATGGTCCTAGCTGTAACTTGTTCTGTTCATAGACAAATGTCAAAACAAATCTAGGGAACATAGAAGAACATTGCTGTGACTTACTACGGTACAAAAAAATCTACCCTTTTCAAGTTTTGGATCTTTTGTTAAAAATCAGAATAAAATTTAAATATCAGATCAGCTGGGTCACACAGTGGTGACCTGAACGATTTCAGTATGGTTTGCCAGAAACCATGTGTTGAGCCAGCATGCAAAGAGTTATTGAATTAATCTTCTTCTTAACTGTTACGGAACTATTGAGCACAATGAGCCTATTCAAGTGAATCCAGATCCCCAGTTTTGACTGAATAGCTCTTGATTCATTTAGAATCAAGACTATCAACCTAGACATAACGCTCAAGAAATGAAAGGCTCTTAGTAACACTTTTTCTGTAAAGGGAATCCAGCAAATTAACACAATGTAGTTTTGATATATTTATATATAAAATTCCGTTTTAAGCAGTTGCTTTCAACTAGAAATCTCTTATTGGTTTTAAAACTAGAGCAGTTTTACAACTGATTTATAAATCAGTGAAGAAACCAGACAGCGCTGTCATGGCTGCAGTCTTCACTGCAACGTGAATGGCATTACAACCACTGCACATCTCAATGTTTATTAAGGGTGAAAAACTAGGGCCACTTTAAGTGTGAATTTAAGTTTGATACGCAAGGAAGCAACAAAAAATGTAGCTCCAAAATAATTTTAAATGTTTCCCCTTGTATTATACGCAGTAATAGTTTGGTCCTGTCATCTATTTAAAAATGGGACAAAATGTGCCCAATCCGATACTGATTCCTGTTCAGGAAGTCTCTAAAAGTTACAGCTAACTTAATGGCAGGGAGGGGGTTCCATTAGACTCAGTGGCACTATACATGCACTGCTTTTTACATATGTCTACATGTCTTCCCGTACAGGAGCTGCGTGTCTCTGCATCTAGTGGGGAAACATGTATGCTGTCTAGATGCAAAGTAAATCCTTTGGGGGCCAGAGTGATAGACTGAATTTAGTAAGACTGCGTATGAGTGAAGTTACTTATGTGGCCTGATGTTCACAGAGCGAGGATGGTCTGACAGTATAACAGGTATAAAGAGGAGCCCAATTCTGTAGCCCAGAGGGCCTGATCCTTTGGGCATATTCAAAAGATGCTAAAAGCCCATGGATGGCCAGCCTTCAGATCAGCATGAGGCACAGCAGGTATTGTCAGTTTATCCAGAAACACAGGCAGGATGGGAATGAATGGGTATCAGCATTTTGTGTGACAGATTACTGGTTAAAGCCCTCTGGGAACTGGCAAACACAAGTCCCAGTGTCTCCTCCAAATACAGGAACTAAAGTATGTTTTCTTGCAGAATCACCCGGCCCCAGAACAGGAAGAGACCACCCGCTTCCTTCCTCTCTTTAGGCCAGGCCTTTATAAACAATGAATTTTGTTGATGCATGTTTCTAGCCATTGGCTAGATAAAGAGCCTAAAATCTAGTGTCCTGCCAGTGCTAGATGTCTATTTTCTACGCATTCTGATGCCACCACCACAAATCTATAAGAAGCCTGAAATCCTTGATAGTATATAAATGCAAATGCTGCTTTTTCTTCAAATATTAGTGGTTAACAGTTCTTGCATCATGGTGTTTCAGAGGAAAACCCAAGATTTGTGTAACGGCAGAAGAAGAAATTTACACAAACTCCCTTTGGTTTTCCTTGCATAACAGTAAGCAGTGTCTTTTTCTGTGAATGTGAACATACCACACACTGCCTTTATGACAAGATTTTTTAATGTGCATACTAGTAGCTTAGCCTTTAAAGCACTCAAGGTCCTTGAAGGCTCTGTGTGGTGGATAAGTTAGCCAAGTGATCTTTGCAATTAAACTGTATTCAGTCTTGGATAAACTTGAGTAGCTGTTGGCTGAACATTTGAATTTGAGGGCTCAATTCTGCCAATCCTTTCTACTCTGTCCAACCCTCTAATCTTCCTGCGTTCTTCAGTATTTCAACGAGGTCTGCATGGACTGATCCATGTGCCTGTGAATAGCTCTTTGAAGGATCACAGTTTTGTGAATTTCATGCAGAGGTTTCTTTTGGAGAATACTGTTATCATTTGAAATACTGGACTGTTCTTCGTTTGTTACTTGTGATGCACACCCAAATGATATTGTGTTCCCCCAAATTCAGCAAACAGAAGATTCTGTTGCTCTAATAAAAATAATAATGTACGCTATGTTGAATTTCATGGGCATAATTCGGCACCCAGCTGCATAATGTGGCTATTTAATTAATATAATATATTCTTTTCTGCATGCTGCTGTATGATTAACAGTCCCCGCTGAGACACGTACTGTAGGTACAATTGAAATGGATGAGCCTAATGAATGAGGATATTTGCATTTCATTACTATGTTGTATAATTTCACTCATAAAATTTTATGGAATTAATTTAGCATTATTTTCTGCAGATGATCATAACAATAACTTTTTTGAAGTCATTTATGAGAAAAGTTGATTCAAAACACAAGCAAAAAGCACTCTTCTTCAACTCATAAAAGCTTCAGATTTCATGTGAAACTCAGCTTTTTACATCTAAATTCTTTCAAGGGACTTCACTGATCAAGTACAGCCCTAATCTACTGTAGCTGAAGCGAAAGGCAAGAATCTTGTCAACTTTATTCTCTCATCTCTCTAATCTCTAATGACTTGCTAGAAAGATGTAAGGGGAATTTAATTCTCAAAGCAACCATTAGGTTCATGGAAAAGCTCCCTGGAAGATTAATTATTTCTTGTGTAGAAAATGATCCAGACACGTGTTGGATGTAAATGCAGAGTTAGTGTAATTTTCAGTTCCGTTGGTTGCAATTATGGATGTGATATGCTGAGCTACGGGACACACATTCTTGTTTCAGAAACAGCCCTTAGGGACAAGATCAGAAATGAGGAGGAAGAGGTTCTGGAGCAAATCAGCTGTGTGTCCAGAATATTCTACAAATGGCTAGGCTCTGCAGACAGGTGCACACACTTTGTAGCAGACCAAGAAAAGGCATTATAGCAGCAAAATGACTCCCCAAACTTTGATGTCCTCCAGAGTGAGAGTGTATAAAGTTTCATTTTGGCTTTTGGTAAAATGAATACACTTACCTTGACATGAGTTTCCCCCTAGTGAAAGGGGGGGGGAAAGCTGCACTTTGCTAGCAGCTGCCCCAAAGTGTCATCCACAGATAATGCCATAGTGAGACAATGATGGCACCCAGGGCTAACCTCTCTATGTAGCCTCCTCCAGGTTTGTGTCAGCTGCTCAGCTGGCTGCCTGCAGCTCTGCTTTCTGGACAATGGGTGAAGCGAGCAGTGAACCTCAGTAACATATGCTCACGCGTGGCATCCCTTCAAAGGACGTGCTGACTTTGCTGCAGCTTTCCTTAAAGGCTTTGAGCAAGTAGTCATGTGGGTCTCCCATCCAATAAACATCTTGCTAGGGCCAGCTGTATGACAGCGTGGATGTCTGGGTGAGGACAAAGAAAGCAGCAGCAACAGAGCCATACAACTCTAGCGGGGAGAAGAGGACTGCTTGCTAACTGCACCTATCAGCATATTTTCTAGTGGGAACAAGGGCAAAGGCAGGGGTTACTCATCCCAACATTTCGCACTACTCCTGAATGTAATCTCTCTGCCTTACCAGGAAAGATTCCTTCATGGTGAAGCTCTGTGGGTGCTATGGTACACTTAGGATTTGTCTGCACTGCAGAGGTAAAATGAATAGAACTGTTTTATTCTCTAGTGGATATATATGTGTTGCACCTAACTTGTGTCCTCTCCTCAAGCCAAAATGGCTAATTAAAGTGTATCAATGCCTACACAGTGGCTGGCCTGTCTGTGGGAAATAGCCTATACGTAATTCCCCAGCCACTACCGCTAGCACCTGTAGCTTAGTACCATTTTCTGTTCTAACTCCATTTAAACTAACATGTGTGGGGTTAATGCGAGCATACATAACTCAAACTGATTCTGCAGTGATGATTTATTATTAGACAGTAGTAGAAGAGCTCCCATGCAACATAGAATTTCTTTATATGAATAAGCGAAGGCAGAGTTTTGCAGTGTTTAAGGCCAAAACAGGCATTATCGTGATTTTTTTCTGAGTTCCATGCACTAGTTCTTAAATCAAACTCCACATCCTCTGAAAGAACTGGAGCATAGATATGTTTCAGACAGTGATCTTCGTGTAAAAATTTCATCTTACAGAAGGAGAAAGAAGCCAGAGAGGCTTTTAGGCTGTTGGCTTTTAAGGGGAACAGGAACTGTTAGGATAGTTTTAGCAGGTGTAGACAATTGAAAGCAATAGCAGAGCAGTCCATTTCATAGATGGGCTGAAGGCTTGTAAAATTTTCTGTCTGCATTCAGCTGTCAGGAAGATACAACAGCATTGACATGAGCGCCCATTTTAACATGAATTTTGATTGACAGGGATGTTTGTTGTACTTAACTCTTGTGTCCTATCTATGTATAACAAGGCTTTTCACTGACTCTATTATGCTGGTAGCATTACGCTGTGTCTCAGAGGAGTGCTTAAAAGACTACAAAGATCTGAGGATCATTCAGGGGATACAAAATCTTGCGTTTCAAAAGAGTCTCCACTTAAAAAAAGGAAGTGGAAAGTTGATTTGCCAGCTTGATTATGTTTTAGTCCTTGGTTTGATTTGTGGCTTGAAAGAAAACAGCACTGCAGAGGCAGTGCCTGAAAGTGCTAAATCTATAAGCAAGTATTCAGAGTAATCTCTAAGAGAAGTTATTGTGACTGTGGCTACGGTAGAGTTGCATGGTCTTACAGAAGAGTAGATATTTTCTCCCTCACCAGCCTTAGCCAGTTAGCTCTTTTAAAAACCTAATCTAATCTCATCCTTCCCAAATGTCAAAAATTGAGAAGCAAATACAGAGCAGGTGTTTCCCTTCCTGAGCTATAACATGGCCGGTACCATGAAACAACATCACTTGCTCCAGGATACATGCCCGGTGAGGAGGATCTGCCCAAGCCTGAGCAGTTTTGTATCCTAACAGAATTCCTTTCTTCAAATACCAGAAGAGAGCTGGGTCATTTTTTCCATGATGTTCTGATCTTTCTGGATAACGCTTGCTCTGGCTTCCTTTCCCATGAGAAGCCAGTCGTGATTGTCTCCTGTATTGCTGGCCTTTACATTCAACCCATTGTCTTTTCAGAAAGTGCTCATTTACTTTGTGTAATCTGAATAAAGAATTTGCTAATAGTGTTTGCTACTGTTTTTTAGGTTTTGTCTCCTTTTTGGCTACTGAACAGCTCTGTGAAAAAAACCCCAAACAAACCAGCTAAATTAAGGAGAGGTTTAATTTCTTGGATTTAAACTTTTTTCTTTCCTGTTAGCGTGTTTATTTGATTTTGCTTTATAACTTCTAGCAAGAGCAGGAAATACAAGCAACTCTCAGAGTTGTGTCAGTTCCCTGAGGTTTCCAGATCACCTTCCTGCCTCTTTAGTGTCCCCAGAACATGGGATATTCTGAAAGGTCATCTCGCAGATTTGGGGAGAAACCATCTCAGCTCCATTATATGCATTTAAAAAAATTACTGTTTAAGTATGTCCAATATTCATTGACTTTAACGTCTATAGTTTCTGAAGACAGCACCTTCACTGGAAACTCTCAAACTTTTGCCAGCTCTGAGTGATTCAGCCCACATGTGCCGACGTGAGATTGAGGATGATGCTCCCAGGGGCTGCAGGAACCAGCTGAGCCTGAAAGATCTCTTTTCAGGTGGGATGGAGCTGGGCAGTGGGATTGTCCCTCCTGCCTTTTCAGCACGCTCCAAATTGATAAAGGAAGGAAAGAGAATGTGAGAAAGCGGGATTTTTCAGACATGGGGAAAGGGATTTGAGACAAGACAAACAAGAGTTGAGGCCAGGAATGGGGGAGCAAGGAGGATTATGAGTTACAGGAGGTAGTAGGGGATGCTTAGAGCCAGGTAGCTACAGGAGTAATTAATCAGATGAGGCAGGGGACACTGAGTCTCACAAGGCACCAGTAACCATGGCACTGCTGCTGAGGACAAATTTGAGAAGTTAGTGGTAGGAATGAGGTGGGAAAACCCAAAAATATCCATATAAAGACTTAGATCAAAGAGTCTGGTGGGGAATGGTGCCTGGGTAGTGGAGTTAAGCACACTAAGAGGAAGGTGAGGAGATGGGGGGAGGCCAAAGCAGAGACAGGGATGAGCTGGATAAAAGCTGAGGGAGGCTGAGAAGTGAAGGCTGAGACTGAGTAGATGAGGGCTGGAACAGATGGAAATGCGGGGAGAAAGTCAGACAGCTCAGAGAGACAATAATGAATGCTAAATGCCTGCAAGCAAGTCTTCTGCTATGTTAAATCATGCCTCATAAGCCAACTTCTTTCCCCTCCAAAACACCTTTTCCTCTACGTTTCTCAGGTCCAAAGCCCAGAGTAACCAGTTACAATATGCACATGGGAGAAGAGGGAGCTTGGTTCTAGCTACTGCTCCAAAAGTACTGTCTCATTTAATAAAATCACTCGCGTCTTAAAGTATTTCTGTAGTCAATTGCACAGATTTTTGTGGAATTTTTCTCAAAAGGAATATTTCTGCTGGCTATACTGGAAGTTGTGATGAGGAGAGGGAAGTCAACACCAGTGTCGCTGCTCAGAAGAGTCGTTGTATTCAAAAGGTTCTGACGTCCCCATAAATTTCTGTCTCTGAAGTTAGACTAGGCGGAAATAATTCCATAATTCAATTTGGTATTTTCACCTGATGAGTGTATATTTTACTTATCTGCAAATGTCATCTACCCATTAACTTTAGAAGAACACAGCATATTTCTGCTTTCTAGTTAATGATGGCATTTGAACAACATATCATAGGATAATTATTTAGTTTGTGATCTAAATTATTTATGTAGAGTAGATAAGTAGCAAAACACATGGCTGTGTTTCCTGAGGAACTCCTGTGCCTGTTTTAATTGCTTCTCCTCATTTTTATTTACATCTCTTTTCTGGATTTTCATGGCAGATATATATTCATCTTGTTCCTTTCCATCTAATTTTCTCTTAGTACAATAAAAATATTTTTTTTTAAAGAAGTTTAATGAGTCTAAAGCTTACTGCTTGTCACGTGTCCAGCAATCACACAATTTGCAATGTGTGTCTGTGTTTTGCAGATGTTGCTGAAGATAAACAGTCCATATGTTGGAAATTTTATTTCTACAGATGGCAACATCACATCCATTGAGTGTCAATACAGATTTTGCACTTTCTTGGATTGAAGATATCTCATAATTTTGTGTGTTTAGATCTGATCCTTTTCCTATGTTTCACATGATTGTGTCTCTACTCAAACTTTTACTAAATCATTGGAGATTTGCAATTTATATTCACAGGACTCTCCCGGGTGTTTTCATCTGATACCTTAATAAAATTTTATATTCATGAATCGCAATCCCTACTAGCAAAAGAAACATGGCAAGACCATTACAACTCTTCTGTTTGATAATTAGTGTTGTTCCCAATTTCTTTTAAACAATAAAATTTTTTGGTAGGTTTTATCAGTGGTTCTACACATTTACTAATTGTTATTTCCATTGTAGCAATCCGTCGAACCTGTTACCAAAATATCTTCTTACTGTGTAAATATTTGTGTGACACTACAAAAGGACAAAAATACAAGGAAAGGTGAGAACTGTGGGGAAGATAAGAACAACAAAACAAATCTGATGCAGTGAGAGACAGAAAGCCAAGGAAATAATTCAGAAAGAAAGGTACTGGTTTATTGTAAGTGGCGATTTGATTAGACTGAGAAAGAGAGCTATGAAAAGCAAAGCCCAAGAGATAGGGCTATTCAGTTCGAAGTTTCAAGGTGTGGGGAAGAGTTTCACCGAATGATCTTTTTTTAGCTGTATACAAATAATTTTTCTCATACACTTGATACTGGCACAGAAGTGGGACATTCAGAAAGCCAGAATGATATCTCTTTTTTTCCAGTAATGCTTAAAGCTGCTCTTGAATAGCTTGATTTTCTAACTTTAGCATAATTGTCTCAAGTGTTGCTGTCTTCGGCTCCTTCCGTACTGCCTTTTATGTTGGGTTAGTGGGTGCACTGAGAAGTACCATGAAGATAAGCCATGAAGAATTTCCCCTACTCTTGACTGAAATTCTACAAAAGTGGTATCAACACACTCTTCCTGCACATTTGTGGAGTAGACAGCTCTCCAAACATCAAGTTGTGTTATCCGTCTTTGATGTAAACCCATTACAATACAGATGAGTTTGCAAAATTTTTTTGTTTTATATCCTGCCCGACCTTTTGAGAAACTGGAATAGAGGGAATTGTATAAGAAATGAAGTACCCATTAGCCACTGCTGCTAACTGAAAAATACTTCCTCGATACATGCAGGAGGTTGGTTACATATTTTTAGGTTTTACCAGGTTGTGATATCTCTTTGCTGGTTTAGAACTGGCGTTAAAGGCTGGTCCACAGAGGCTCTTTCTTCTCACAGTAGAATCTGTGGAGAATGAATATGCCAGGCTAATTCATTTCAGAAGGACAAGAATCTTGAAAAATTAAGATCATTAATGTTTAGTGGGTGATTTAAAGGGAAAAAAAGAGTGATGTAAATGGAGTGATGATGGGAAGACTGAAAGGAAAAGAATAATTGGTGGAAAATCAAGAATTAGAAGAAATTATGCAGGTACAAAGAGAAATGAAATATAGAGTAGAGCAGAGATGAGCTTTCATTGAAAGGAGACTTTGCTACTGTTTGGGACTCTCGTCTCAGCATACTATCAAAATGGTTTTTACCCTAATAATCAGGCTAGGTAGGGATACTTCATGAAATTTTGGCATTTTGTGTACCCCATCAAAGAGGCTTGGGAATCTCTAGTAGTTTGGTAGGATCAAGGAAAAATTAATTTGTGGCTTTTTATATTGTATCACTTTCATGAAAATCTATGCAATAAGTATCTTCCTCAGCAACAGAAGCCCTACAACTGGAAAAAAATTAAGCAAAGAAAGATGAAAGAAATTTGCATATTATTGTATTTGCAAAGCAAATAGAGAAAGCCATGCAACACTATTTACAATATTTTACCCAAATACAATGTATCCACAATAGCTTATAGCTTAGGTGAGAAAAGCCCATGGAAAGGGCATTGCTGACAGGCAGAAACTAGAAGCAATAGGTCTAAGAGGACAGAACCACAAATGTTTTTATATACTAAGTCTTAGACATCAGTCTTCACGCTTTTGAGTTTAATTCAGGTTTTTATAGCATTCATTTTTTTTTTTAAATTCTAGTGCTGGTTCGATAATAGTATTAAAGTGTGTCAACAAAGAAGATAATGACTAGCTAATAATTTGAATCAAAAAGGCTTTCCTCTTTTCATGAAATGCAGAAGAGAAAAGTGATCCTCAGATCCTCATGCAGTATATACTCCAGGACATTCAATATTGTCAAAAAGAACTTCGTAAGCATCAGACCGACAGCTCACAATCAGCCAAGGGAAAGGCAGGAAACACTCTTATTTAAAAATAATAAATGCAGCTGTGGAGAAAGAAGGTTTCAGAAGCACACCTAGAGCCAATCAATGCTAAATTTCGACAGGGAAAAGCTACTCTGAAGGGAGCTTGTACAAAGGAGAAAACTATCTTGTTATTAGATCTCGTTTCTAACTCAAGATGGATTCAAAACCTTGGATTTAAACAATCTTGAATTATTCTGGTTCTAGAAATCAAAATCCACCATTTGGAATTCTGCCAAACCAAATGATGAATGCGAACAGTTACATTAATCTTTACTTCTCCACAACAGGAATGAAGCCTCAGGGAAAAAAATAGTTTGTATGTAGGAGGAAGAAGGAAAGAATTTATGTGTGCCAAAGAGCACTCACCAAATCTTAAAAGAAAGGGAACATGATTTAGCTTCCAAAATTAATTTTTATCTCCAGATCATATGCTAATGTTTCCTGATTTTAGATGCAATACTCTTGATTATTAGAATTCACAGGATTTCCTTCCCACAAAGTTAATATGCTATTAAATACAGACTACTAAATGTTCAATGAACACAAATTAACCATTAAAGACCTTACAGCCTTGCAAGGATGCATTACCTTGCAATATGTTATATTTTGGAACACAATAATGTAACAATAAACCAGCACAATCAAGTATGCAGGTTGCCAATAAAATATGTGCTTTTCCCCCATCTTAAGCCTTGTCTGGATGTGTTGCCAGGATATGTAAGATATGTGTTTAATTTCCACAGGTAGAGAAAAACCTACAATTCAGATGACTTATTTTCAGGAGGAGTACTGACTATGCAGCTACCCTTCCTCATCCTCTCCTATTCAGTCTGCACTTTATAAGGAAAAGCATGAGAGAGACTCAACTGCTAAATTTTTTCAAAGACATTTTTAGGTGCCTATGCTCTGGGGAGGACTGGGATGCTAAACAGATGGAGGTGTTTACCCACAGCCCTGATTTAGAAGTGTGACCTCTGGAAAGGGCTGGGTTGCTGATATTTTTTCTCTTGCTCTTTGTTTTCCCTGTTTGCTAGTAGTATGCCTTCTCCATGCTCAGTATGCTGCTTGTTTGGCTTGTCCTTATGAAGCATTGGCTAGGGTGCTTGGACACTGGTGTCTTGCTTCTCGGTGAGGGACCAAGCACTGAAAACCTGCGTGCTGCAGCCCCAGTATAAATGACCTTAAAGCTTAGCATGAAATGATTCTTCCCTGACACATCCCTCCTGCCCAGAGGTGGGGTCACATGGGGAAGTATGAACATCTGCCCTAATAGCAAGGTGCCTGAGTCTTTTATGAGGTCTGGCTTCAACAGTATTATGTAAAAAGTTTCAGTGAATGTGAATCCTATCAACTCTTAATCAAAGTAACACATTGTTAAAATATTTTTCTACTATTACCACCAAGATGGAATTGAATCAATAACACCCAAGGTATATTAAACCTGATTTTCTATTTGATGCAGTAATGACTGCAACTTGTCACAAGAAAATGGTCGTTTGCAAAGTTGAACTGGTCTATAATATCTTTGCCTATTACGTGTGATTTCTGTACTGCAAAGTCCTCAGATCCATTACTGGAATATAAATCTATTGTGTGGGGAGCGAGTTAAAGGGAACTGACTGTCTTCATAAAATTTATGTGTAATACACAGTGGGGAAAGATTAATAACCTAAAAAAGAGAACTTAAAAGAGAAGCTTCTATTTAACTGTTAATTAGGCATTATGAAAAAAAAAAGTATTTTACAGGTGAGAACTTCCATTCTTGGATAAAAGTCTATTGTTGCTGTCTCCACAGCAATTAGGATATAAAACACTCCTTTGAGATATGGCTTCTATTAAACAGGCCTGAGAAGCAAAGTCACAAAAGCAGGGGCTAGAATAGCTGGGTATTAAATGTTGCTGTGCATGTGGATCTGAATTTTCTTCCACATCAGCTTGACTTCCAAGGGAAATTAGGTTTATGGGATGGCATTGTCTCTGTTCCAGTATCTGCCAATCCGTCATTCTCTATCTCCTTCAGTAATGCTTGCTCCTGACAGCCACTTTCAACCAGACTTCTGGACAGAGGTCTAGAGGTGTCAGCAATATTAAATTCCTCCAAGCTGCAGGAAAACAGGAACAGGAGGAAGAGTCAAACTGGCATCCCTCTGTTAGGGACCCCACAGAGTGAGATCAATTATGTTATTAGAAACCAAAGATTCCCCAGGAGAGAGACACTATGAACACTCCAGTCACCGGAAAGGTTAGAGTAGAACTTGCACTTTATCAGACACTAAATAATCTAAGCAAATGTCACATAAAACCAGACTTAATAATTTCTACTCTTAGAATTATTTGTTTAGGTATCGAACTGTGACTGTAACAACAAATCAATGAGAGAGAGTTGTTTATCCCATGGTACATTCCCCTTCTATTTCCCACATGCAGTGGAAGGGAAGTGTCATGAATTGTTTATGTGTGTGTGGTTGGATTGGCTTCCATCCTTACATTTAACTGGCTTTTTTCTTTTGCTTAGGCAAACTGATTCACTATAAACAACAGGAGATATACACTGATCCACAGAAAAGGTTTTTCAAGCAGAACTGATCAGCAGATGCCTTCAAAATATTTGTAAGCATCCAGCAGAGAGATCATTAAGTCCATGCAAGAAATAAATATAAAGCATACTATAGAAAGAATATGCCCCAAAATGGCATTTGAAATATAATTCTAATATTACCAAAAAAAAAAAAAAAAAAAAAATCTTCCATGGGACTTTTCATAAAAACCACTGTTTTTTAAATGTTGTGACCTAAACAAAAGTAACAATGTTTATTAAATAGCATTTCAGTGACAAATTTCAAGACAGCCTTTTCCAGAAGGGTGAGGAATTTTGAGATAAGCCTGACAGTCTGACAGGACATTTAAGCAAATGGTTCAGAGAAGCCATTTCTGATGTCAATAAACTTCTCTGACTTCATCATTTCTCACAAGAACTTAATGTAACCACTTGCATCTATTTCATAGTCAAATTCACCGTAAAGAAATGACAAGCAGATGAAAAGATACAGTGAGAAAACTGCACATCCGTTCTGAGGAAAGTATGAAGAGTATTAATGTTTCTTATTGCTGCAGCACCTTTTGATGGGCTTTTCCATGGCCCAGCTCTCCTCTGTGTGTTACACCACACACTGTGGTATGTGGGTTTCAATCATGCAATTTGATATGTATACCTTTTAAATAAAAGGTCTTTACAAATACTTGTTTGTCTCTCAGACTATTAGAAATGTGAGAGAATATTTACAAAGTCTGTGCTATGTTAAGGTAAATGGACATATATAAAACAAGATATACTAGTAATGACAGATCTTCATGTTCTCCATCCATCTTAATTTTGTGCAATATGTCTATAAATGAGATTTTTTCTTCATTTCTATAAGCTTATAATGAACTAAGAGCAGAGTATTAATGCAGTCCTAAAAGGTATATTCTCCAAGTTTCAAAAGAAACACATTTCAATTCTCTATATTCTTTTCATAGCTCAAAAGAAATAATCACCTGTTAAAGAAATTTTCTCATGGGCTTCAGTGTATTGCTCAGTTCTTTCAACATGCTATGCATATCACAAATTTGCTAAAACAAATAAAAGATAACATATCTGTTGGCCAGGAAATCATAAGATGTAAGTGCTCCCAATAGTAGCATTGGGGAAAACACGGAGTTGTGAAATGTCTGACACACGTCTAAAGGCAAAGCTCTGTGCAGCAGAATAAGATCTATAAAACTGGAGGTTTTGATCCACATTTCCCATTCTTGAAACTCTGGTTTTGCTTTTAGAATTAATGAATCTTGGATGAATTTATTCAGATGAAAATGACAGGTGTTAAATTTTGCCCTTAACTGTGTTTGTTGCATCTTTGTTGATGCCTGTAGGATGATTTTTACATTACATCCCATTTATCATGGGATAAATGAACTCAATGGGAATTTTGTGGACATTTCTGGACATTTTAAAGACATTATTATTACATTACACATTACTGAGCTAAACTGGAGTGAGGTGGATGCCAAATGTAGGTCTCATAGAATGTGCAGAACATGTCTTTCTATTGATTTGAATTCATTTCTGTGAGTACTGCATAGCCTTTGACACAAAAGCTCTGCTCTGTTTTGAAGTTGATTTCTGTGCTGCTATGCACTCAGGCTCTCAAAGGGAATGGCCTGCAAGGGCCCAAGATATTGTGTTTGCTGATGAATGCTCTTTGCTACCATAGTACAGCACAGAGACTGACTGAATTACGGCATTGCATTACCAAGAGATGTGGGGCTTCCAAGCCTGTCACTTGAAAGGCAGCACATAGAAATCTGGAAAGGTTTTTATAAAGGTGCACTGACAGATGTAACGGTAGAGATCTGTGAAAGCTAAAGATAGGTTTGGGTTTTGGGATTTTTTGGGTTGCTTTCCTCATCAGTTATATACTCCTTACCTCTAATTAAGAAGTGAAAGCTAACAGTGACTGCAATATAGTATTTAGGGAAAACTCAGAAGTTTTTATATTCTGACTGTACTTTGTTGAATGATGGCTCTGTTGAAACACTCAGCTTCTTACAGCTCAGACTGTAGCAGTATTTCAGTTCCTTTAGTTTTTTTTGTTCTACATCCTTTATTTCATGACACCTGTTAAGCAGCAGTGTTTCTAGTCACTTTTTTATTGCTGTTCCTTTGGTTACAGAGAATAACCTTTAGTTCAAAAAAGTAGTGGGGGTTGGCAGAGCAGGGAGATAGAGGGCAGTTTTATGTGGTGCCTGTCTTCTGAATAGCACTGTGTGATGAATGTGTCTGTACTCAGGTACCTGGGTCCAAGAGAAATGATTTCATAATTTCTTTTAGGTTTTCACTCCCTTCTTACATTCTTTGCCTTATTTTTGCTTTTGCTTTATTTTAATTACTATTTCACTTACTAAAAAGGTCCACATTCTAAAATTAGCTTTTGTAACTAGGTTGGCTTCACCTAACCAAATTCATCTGGAATCTCACATCAAGTGTAAAGAGAGGTCAGCAAATTTTCTCTCAATAATAAGGCACTTCGGTATGGATTTCCCATCCATACTGAAGGAAATTGAACTTGTGAATGTGGATTCTCTTTGCTCAAAATTAGCAATATGCCCACTTTATCAAATTGACAGATAGTTCCTGCAGGCTGGCATAGGACATTTAACATAAATTAATCTGACAAAATACAAAAGGGTTCTGGTATTTTTAAATCACAGTATCCTTTCTTTTTCACATTTATCTCACTCTGTTATTACTGCAAATAAACTGGATTCTTATGTTCATCATCCTTTATGACTTTATATCCACATGCTTAGATTTGGACTCCTGTAACAACACTTTAGAGTTTGCCTCTTCTCATATATTTTCATAACAGTCAGGAATAACTGGAAACTTTTCCCAAAGGTTGACAAAAGTTAGCAGATTTATAGCTCATTTTACACAAGTCTTTAATTTTCCTGCCTAATGAAAAATATTCCATTTCCTTGTCAAGTTTTAAAGTTAACACAAATAAAATATACAATGTTCCCCATTGATCTGCTGGTCAGTGTTGCTCTCTGAATGATAAATCCTACTAGTGCCAATGGTAATCTTATGATGTATTACACTAATATCTTGGTAAGAATATATTCATCCAGAATACTGCTCATCACCCAAGCAAATCAGAATTTCCACAACTTTGTGGTGAGAAATTATGTATTTGGCAAGAGCAGGGCTCACTTGAGATGCATTAGGAACTGAGACAAAATGCTCATTATCAAATCATTTGTTCTTATTTATGTGAGAGAGAATCCCACCTGACTTCTGCAAACAAAAGCAGAATGTCATCTTAGGGAAGTGATTATATTTCACTATTACAAGCATCTGTGCTGGGTTTGGCTGGGGTAGAGTTAATTTTCTTCATAATAGCTAGTATGGGGCTATGTTTTGGATTTGTGCTGAAAACAGTGTTGATAACACAGGGATGTTTTAGCTATTGCTGAGCAGTGCTTACACACAGTCAAGGCCTTTTCTGCCTGTCACCCCATCCCAGCAGCGAGTAGGCTGGGGGTGCATAAGGAGCTGGGAGGGGACACAGCTGGGACAGCTGACCCCAGCTGACCAAAGGGATATGCCACACCATATGACGTCATGCTCAGCTTATAAAGCTGGGGAAAGAAGAAGGAAGGGGGGACATTCATAGTTACGGCATTTGTCTTCCCAAGTTACGCGTGATGGAGCCCTGCTTTCCTGGAGATGGCTGAACACCTGCCTGCCCATGGGAAG
>NW_008824356.1:4314508-4339543 GCF_000699105.1 Pygoscelis adeliae | reverse complement strand
TCTTCCGATTCTCTCTCCCACCCCCTGCAGGGGAGTGAGTGAGCGGCTGTGTGGGGCTTAGTTGCCAGCTGGGGTTAAACCACAACAACATCTTTTTCTCTTTCTGCAATCTTGTGTCAATGTTTATTCCCTGTGGCGTTAATACTAATGGAGTTGTTTAATTTTCCTTGCTCCACATTTTGCCACTGATGTTTTGTCCTGGCTACGTGTTAGCATATATTTCCTTAGGATGGTCTTTGTTCCAGGAAATTATTTCAGAACATGGGTTTAAATATTGATTTATCATGAATGCAAAGCACATCAATTAATCTTTCATTCTTTGTTTAAGTCCAAAACCTCTGCCCCAGCAATCCTGAGGGGGTCTGGATGAAGAGTCCAGCTGTGCTGTTTCTACATCTATACTCAGTCCTTTTTTGCTTAAACTAGAAAAGTCTTATCCCTACTCTTTATTCTATGACAAATAATTGAGCATATACCTATCACTAGCCTTGAACTGTTTAACTCCAGTATTTATATCGATACAGACATGATAGAATACAGGTAAGCATAAGCTGAAAAAGCAGTCTGAGAAACAGGATAGATTAGTTTGCCTTAAGCTACTACTATTCTCTGAACGAACTAGCTTAATGGTGACTCGTATATGTCTACTCTATGCTACAGTGATCACTGTCCTAAACCCTCAGCAGCAAGCACATGGAATAAATATTAGGAACTTGATTCTTTTCCTAAGGTGCACAAAATAGGATCTACTGCAGTATAGACATACTTACAGTCATGTTTAAATTGTCCACCTGTGTTTTATTTCAGTAATACTACATCTTTGCCAACTCTGGAGTTAATAAAAATGAAAGCAGGGCCAGATTTGGTTGACTGTTAAAGCAATAGTGATAGTTTGCTCACTTGTTTGTGCAGCTGACTGGTGTGTCAATGCAGTTATGGCAATCTTGTGGGAAAATTTTAGCTAGAAATGTTCCTGTTGTTGTTTGAGAACTGATCAAAGCTCTACATGTTCGTGACTTACTTAATGAACAATGGACTAATGGAAATATGTAGATAGGGGCTCTGAATGTTGTTGTGTTGTGGTAAAAATATAGAGGAAGCAGAGCAAGATGAAAATAGCCTACAATCCTAGAGGGATATTGGATGTAATTACGTACAGTGTATTAAACCATTGTCTTATAACTTCGTCTGTTCTTCAAGGGAAAGAAATGTTAAACAAAAGTGCCTAGTGAATGCTCATCAAGCTTGAAAAGACATTGCAGGGATTTTTGAGTCTTTCAGTTATTTTCAGTGGAAAATACATTTCACTTTATACTGTTAAAGATGGCAATAGCTAGGGTATCATTCTACTGCCTGAAAGGAGTTGCACTTCATAGCAAGTTTCTGGTTTGGGGTTTGCATTGTGGGTGCCTTGGGCTGGTTATCAAAAATCCACATGTGAAGCTTTCACTGACTTCTGCTTAAGAAACGGAGGTACTGCCTATTCAGTGAAGCCTTTATGGGAATCTGCTTTGCGCAGGGGATGTGAGAATGGCTAGGAAGGATCTCTCTGCTGCTCAGGGTGAGATCCTGTTGGGCTCAGCAAGGACAGGGGAATACATTTTGGGCACCTCCTACCTTGCAGACTCCTCAGAGGTGTATTGTGGAATCCAGCCTCAGCTGTACCATTTTAAAAAGCTTCCTTTCAGCTCAGTCTTCTCACATTTCAAATAGTGATGGCATGCTCAGGAAGATAGGAGAAGGGCGTTGTGCTTTGATACAGCACTAAATAATATGCCTTAAACATGATTTAATATGAAACTCAGTGGCCCAGTCCAAAACTCCTAACCTGCTCTGTGCTTAAGATCATCAATCGGTCTCTAAAGTTCACCATTTTCACATCTCTCACATTTTGGATATGAGCTTTATCTCCAGGAAATAACACTAGAAACCATTCTTCTCCTATTTCCTCCAGCCCAAAATTGTAAAGTTTGAACTGAGGAAAACAAAAAGGGAGGAGAATTCATAACCCCCGTAGCATGAATTGAATCAGGAAAATGATGACTTTATTTTTCTGTTCCAGCCTCAGTCTATTTTCAGTCCTGCCTGGATATGCTGAGAAAGCTGAGGTCAGAAAACCAGGTACTGAGTAGCCAAGCAGGACATATATTTTTATTCATCCTTACCTGTCATCTTTTGGTGGTAGTTTCCAAACTTTTCATACCATGGGTTCCCAGGCTGCTCTCTTGATTGGTAGAGTTCCTTGTAAGGCAGATACGTTATCCATAAACTTTCTATTACAGTTTTCATCAACAGTTTACACTGGTGAGCTGCCTGTGTGCTACATCATTATCACCAGTGTTCTCTCATTCTTTCCTTGGCCCCCTGGTCCACTTGAAAATACATATCTGCTGTCTTTCATTTCAGACTGCAAGGTTCTTGGGGCAGAGGCCACTTTTTCCTTCTGTGTTTGTACTCACAGAAGCTTTCTGGTACTGCAAACAAATAAAGGAGGATCAGGTGCACTATTTTAGGCTGTGAATCCTATTGAATTTGAACAGGACATATAATTCTAACAATTAACTATTGTAACAAGTGGTTCTAGATGAGAAGAAAGCACATATGTTTTTCGTGTCAAGTGCTAGCTAAGTCTAGAGGGGGAAGAAATGATACTGAAGGCATGACATTGAAGATATGACACCCATATGAATTCTATAATAAAGACTGCATTGCTCCTACTAATGGTACTGTAATAGCACTCGTGAGCCCATACTATCATCCAGTATCACTTTCTTCAAGGCCTTCAGTCCTACAAGAGAAGCAGGTGACGAATAAGGACAGTGTCTAAAACCAGTGTCACTTCCCCCCCCCAAAAAAAAAAGTTTCCCTGTGTTATCAACATTTTTAAAATCATGATTCTCATAAATATTTTGGGGGCAAGGGAAAGGAAAGTCTAGTGACTTTCACTACATCATTGTAGTGATGTTGCTATATGTAAAGACCAAATTCTGCTTTCTAAAAGCCATTTAAACCTGCTTAATTTCAGAGAAAAAGCTTGAAAACATGACTTGGATAGGTGAAAAAATCAGCACTTTTGCAGTTCTTATTTGCTTTCTGGGTTGGTTGAAAACCAACCTCATGAAGCTCTGTGGAATGAAAGTCTCCTGTTTTGGTGTTCTTGGTATCAGCAGACTTGACTCCCTGTCAAGCAGGAATAAAGCCAGCCTGCAGCATGCCTCATCCAGCACCATTAGAAATGGGGATCCATGGCAGACTGCAAAGTAATTGGACAGACACTTCTTAATGATGTTCTCGTCCCCTGCCAACTCCTCCTAAGGTTGTCTTTTTATATGAGTAATTCCCAGGGTACATTTCTGGAAATTAGCCCTCTGAAAATGATGTCTTTAAATTGCAGTGCTCCTGAGACTGTTTTTCTACCTGCTAATACTGTTGCACTATTGTTTTTAGCTGCTACCACCTTAACTTTATTGCATTTTCCCTTCTTATTTCTGAAGAAATAATGCAGCTTCAGCCTGGAGGAGGAGCGTTCTCCACCTCTTTCCCCATTATACTCCATTCCTCTTATACTGGAACTGAGCAGTAAAGATGACATTTGTCACACACAGGAGGAACTCATTATGCTGCAGATTTGAAGCATCGATCCGCTCCCCTTTCCACTACAGATCATTGCACTTCCTTTTGCTAGCATGTCCCCAGTGGCAACACAAATGTTTCCTGCAATGCAATTCTTTTCTGTGGTTTGTTCACTCTCACTGCTGAAAATTGCTGGGTTGTTCAGGAGAGCCCGGGCTGCTCGATTAGTTAGGATAACCATGGCTACAAGAAAATGTTAAGTGCTAATAAACCTAACTGTAGGTCTCTGCTTCAGCACTGCAGTCGGCCGGCACCTTTCAGAAGCAGTTCAGAAATTAAATGGCAAGGCAGATATTTCAGTATCAGATTCACAGAACCACAAAATTGCGGAGGTTGGAAGGGACCTCTGGAGATTACCTAGGTAAACCCCACTGCTCAAACTAGGGTCAGCTAGAGCAGGTTTGACTCTTCATTTAGTTCTATTCATCTGGCACTATTCTAATGCAAATTTTCTATTTGTTTTCTTATTTCCCTCTGAAATGGGGGATAGACATGTTTTTCAATTAACATACGTGTCTGATATTTAACCTGTTTTTACAACTATTGATACAAAATAAATTGTTTGAAAAGTGTTGCCTTCACAGAAATTAACAAAGAGCATATCACATCTGAATCATCATTTCTGTGTTGCTAGGCCTAATGTAGCAAATTCTAGTCCTCATTTGTGAAAAGGGCTTCTATGACCCAGATTATCCTAGTAAGTTCTGTGCCTTTGCACAGAGCTCCTGTCATTGGTAGCTTACGTTTACATCAAAGTTCTCAGAGCATTACAGATATTTTTTACATAGACATATGGATAAAAGTTGTCCTATTGGAAGACATAAGAATTCACATAATCAAAGAGTGGTTAGTCCATGAAGAAATTTCTTCTTCAATGATGCATCTTGCTTAGCTGTTTCAACTTTCTGCTGAAACTATTGTTCCTGAAACACAAGCTATTAAAAAAAAGATTAAAAACCATAAACAATATTCCATTTTCTTATTTTTTTAAAATAGTGGTACTTTTTTTGGGGGGGTCCCTTCAAGAAAAAAATCCTCCTTGGAAACCCATTGAAACTCAGAAATCCAGTGTAAAAAATCCTGTGCTATTAAAACAGGGCTTATAATAGTAATGTCTGAAACTACAGACAGTTTTAATAAGCTCAGTATGTGGTGACACATATTGTTCATACATTGTGCTATGTGCAGCATGAGAAGGTGGAAGGTTAGTTTTCAGTCATAACTAAGCATCAAGAGATGTTATGATCAAATGAATTATTTTTGGTGTTTAACCAGATGGTCTCTATGACAGACTCCGCCATGAACTTTCAAAAAATCAGTGAACCTTTTTTACTGTAATTGGAAAACACACGTTGGGTGGCTTACTTCAGCAGATAGCTTTAGAATGTATCACACCTATTTAATAAAGTGCTCATTTTCATATCTGAGCACCAGAATTTCAATATTACTGGATTTTACCTGCTTGTTCTCCTGTCTTGTAAGACACACTGTTTTATAGATACTACTGACTCAGCCTTTATGGAGCTGCCTAAATAGTATCCTACCTGTACTTTTGAAATTAAAGGACAATAACTTATGTGCTTATATATGCATATCAAGCATTTCATGTTTTTCATGTCAGATGTGCTGGAACTATCGTGCAAGTGATGTGCAATTGGTCAGCTCCTGGGCAAAAAATCTATTGCATGTAAATTGTATTAGTTTGCTGTATATGCTCAGATCCAGTAGTTCAGGCTTTATTTAATAGGTCCAACATAGCTTCCTGTGCATATAACATAAAATTGTTGCATGCGTATCTTTTCTTGTCCCAGAGGCATGGGCAAATGTCCAAAAATGATTAGGCTGTGTACAGTGTGTAAAAATAAACACTGTTCTACACTGGAAAAAGAAGGAGAATTGGCAAGTTTGCTTTGTCCTTATAGAAAGGTTAGGCTGTTTGTTCCCTTTGGATGTTGTGGTTCTTACCTCACTAAACGTAGTTCATATATATTTCCTCTATTTATCTGGGAGCTGTGCATTACATTCGAGTTTTGACTATCATATATTCCATGTGTCTTTTTTTGCTCTGTCAGTAACAAAAATGGTCTCAAAAACCAACTAGCTCTCCATGTCAGGATATGAGGATATCACTATCTTGGAGACAAATTTATCTCATAAGAGTCTCTACATTTTAACATTTATTTTGCTTTTACTATGGGAAGAGAATGTATTTTATTCTTTTTCCTTTCCCTTCAGTGTAAAAAAGTGGTAGCAGTCCAAAACACAGAATCCCTACCAGAAAGATGCACTTTTATAGACAGATGATGATGGTTTGTCAATAGTAATCAAAACATAGTAGGTTTTTGGCATTTAAATGGAACCGATGCTTTCAGGGTACTAAAAATAACATTGAATTATTCATTATGAATAATTGTATCTGATGAAAGCAACACCATTTTTCTTATTAGCAAATATTTTGTGAACTGATCCATTTTTTGCTGAAATGTTTGGTACTAAGTCTTTGTCTAATAGACTGGATGAGTAATTTTCAGCCTGTACTCACTCAAACCTTGTTCGGTTCACTTGTGAACTGACCATGGAACATGGGTAGTTACTCAAATCCCACAGTCTCTTCTTCTCTTTTGTCATCAGATACCTATTTAAAACAAGCAAATGAAAGGAATGGGTAACAGAGAATAGAGAGGAACAAATAACAGGCAGTCCTTTTCCTGCACAGCTTTCTGAGTAAACAGTTTCTGAACAGCCTAAGCATGGTTCCATATGAGCAATTTAGAACCTGAATAATAAATTGGAGAAAGTTTATTTGCAATAACTAATCACATTGAGTAACATAACTTACACATTTGGTATGTTGAGAGAGTTGGGGTTGTTTAGCCTGGAGAAGAGAAGGCTCCCGGGAGACCTTATTGTGTGGGCTTGAAAGAAGGATGAAGCAAGGCTTTTTACCAGGGCCTGTAGTGATAGGACAAGAACTAACAGTGTTAAACTAAAAGAGGCTAAATTTAGATTCTATATAAGGAAGAAATTCTTTACTATGAGGGTGGTGAGTCACTGGAACAGGTTGCCCAGAGAAGTTGTGAGTGTCCCATACCTAGTAGTGTTCAAGGCCAGGTTGGACGGGGCTTTGAGCAACCTGATCTAGTGGAAGATGTCCCTGCCCATGGCAGGGGGGTTGGAACCAGATGATCTTTAAAGGTCCCTTCCAACCCAAAGCTTTCTGTGATTCTGTGTTTCGCCATTTGTTTTCTACTGCAAGAAGTGGTAACACATGCAAATGAATTCAATTTAAACTTCTAGGTTTAATTTTGTTACAGTAATTGATAATATATTTAACATACTCACATGATGGCAATTGATCAAGTTGTCTAATTTTAAGAAGTCTTAGCCTGTTAAATTACTTACACTAATGCACCATTTCACAGCCTTTAGCACATCCCAATTGCAAAATAAGAGGTTCAGCTTAGACCACCTCTCTTTTTCCCAGTTTTTCCAGAGATGTCCTGTGCATTAAAACATCATTAAATGCAATGCATAAAGTGATGTGGAGCTGGGAGCAGGCCCCCACAACTGAGAAGTTTCTTTGCAGAGGAATGCAGTTGTCACTGGGCTTCAGAGTTAAGTTTCCTCTTTCCTGTTTTCCTTCAGTGCTAGGTATCTTACAGTACTTCATATTTAGTGGCCTCACTTCAGCAGGTAGAATGGAGAGTGCTTCAGTTCAGCCTATTTTATGAAGAGAGGATGAACAGTTTCCTGGGAGGCTGAAGATGTACTTTTGAATCTTCTCAAGCTGAAGAAGGAATTGAGCTGCCCTGGTGAAGTGCTGTAATCATTTAACTATTATACAATAAAATGGGCATTCCAGTTATTTTCTCTTTCCAAAGAGGGGTGCTTTGTACTGAATGCAATTCTGACACTGGCAGAGGGTTGCTGGCAAATTCTGAGCACACCTCCTGAATCCAGCCTTTCGCCAGACTGAGGTGTGGGATGCCTAACATGTCAATGTCACTTGGCCTTAAATATCATGCAGCCAAGCAGGCCACAGTTCCTCTATGAATGTAGTAAACTTTAAGTGCCCAACCTAAGTGATATACTTAAGAAAACATAGCAGGACTCCTGGTTGGCAACGTGAGTTTTCTGAGGGCCACTCTCCTGGACATAGATGTCTGAATTATTATTTAGATCGGATTATACAAACCTGTTTTTAATCTGGCCTTGGGTTCTTAGCTGTCTTTTAGATAACATTTGATCCCATGTCCATACCAAATCTTGTATTTCTTTGCAGCAGGCTATACTCCCGTATAGGCTGTCATTTTTCTCTTCCCCTTGGCTAAAACTACTTTTGTCAAAGAAGTAGCATCCTGGTTCTCAGGAGGAGCAAGCCAACCATACAAGATGCTGCAAGGGTCTTGAGGTCTTCCTTTGAGGATGCAATGGAGCATCAAACATTGTTGGCATAGAAGATAGTAATGAAATGCAGCTGGGAAGAGAAAGCAAACTGGAAAAAGAAAATTCAGCCCTTGTTTTTTTTCAGTATTCTGAGTAAAGAATGCACATTTAAAGATCAGAAGCAAACAGGGTAACAAAAAACCCACCTGCAAATACATACACATGGTCATCTGTGCACCCCAAAAAGGAGTATTCAGGGAATCTAATTTTAGAAATGGAGATTAGGTGGGATAATTACCTGATGCTTCTAAGGAACCTTTGCTCTTAGCTCAGACTCAGCGTGAGTGCCTTATTTGGCCTATAGAAAATGTCAGGTAATTTGAGTGAGCTTGGCTTTCAGTTGCAAAGAACCTAGCTAATTTAAGTACTTTGCATTTGCTAAGGGCATGCAGATGGATAGTCATTACAGATTGGCTGACATAGGGTAACTTTTTACTTTGTGTTAGTTTGTGTGGCTAATCCTTTTGAGTCAGTTAACTGATTTTCTCTGGTTTTCACAATATAA
The DNA here is from genome assembly GCF_000699105.1 of Pygoscelis adeliae. NCBI lineage: Eukaryota > Metazoa > Chordata > Aves > Sphenisciformes > Spheniscidae > Pygoscelis > Pygoscelis adeliae. The sequence continues at coordinate 4,330,959 of NW_008824356.1, read as the reverse complement.
CTTTTTTATTTTTAAAGGGAGTCAAGACAGATTTGTAATATAACATTTTAGATTTTCAGTGTCTTTTTTTTTATGCTTTGGATGCCATTTTACATAAATACCTCCATAATCTGCTTATATAAATGGGGCATTTATGAACTGCATGAATAGAAACGGCTATAAAATTTCTTGGCTTACACACAGATTAGATCATTTAGCTTGTAATAAAAGCAAAATATTTTCAACACCACAGTTGATATTTTCTGTTTGATGGAAAATTATATCTTTCATTTAGATTTTACATCAGCAGCAGTTTATGTTAAAACTCCCTCTGACAATTATCCCTTTATATCCTAAATCTACCTACTAGAAGTACCATAACAAAGTGACACTGAATTTAGTATAACCCTTTAATAACATCTACCAAAGGAAAGGCTGTTTTACCAGGTGTTGTAACAAGGGATTGCAAAATGGCAGACAGTTAATGTAATGAAGATCTTTGCCTCCCAGGTGTTTATATATTTCCTATCACAGTAGGACGACATTAACTGAACACTGGATGCTACTGCAAAACAAATCATTACTGCTGCAGTTATCCATGCTTAGCTAGCACCTTAACTGTTGGTGCAAAGTAACTAGTTACATTCACTGTTTTTGGTTTTTTGGTTTTATAATATGCAAAAAGCCCCTTAAAGTAAAATTGTGATTTTCAGTAAAGTAAAAGCAAACAAACGTCTTGAATTTAGAATAATTCCATATATTCAGAGCAGTTCAGGCAAAATTGAGAGCAAAATAACTTTGCAGGTAGGATGTCAATCTGCCATCTTTACCTCATCAAGAAGAGCCCCCATTAGGATTGAGCAAACTTTTTCTTTTCTGTCTTCACATGTTTTCTTTTCTCTGGGTGACGAGCTCATCACTGGTCCAGCAGCTGGTAATACCAAGGAATTAGCAGCCAGCCCCTCCTCGCTGCTTTCCAGCTCTGCGGGGAGCGAGCTCAGCGGTTGCTGCTCAGCTTGCTTGCTTGCTGGCTGCTCCCCCATGCTGCTTCCCAGCAGTGAGCAGGCGGATGCGCAGCCAGCATGGAGCTAGGCACAGAAGAAAGCCTGGTGACAGGGTTTGTAAGGCTGTTTGTAAGTGAGGCTGTCCCTAGCAATCTACTTCCCACAGTCATTGCCTAAACTTCTTATTTCTGTAGCTGCCTGTGCTGAGGTTTGATGGACTGTGTTCAGTAAGCAACAGCATCCAGGGGAGCGGGCAGGCATCTTTCCAAGGCCTTCCTAGGGAGGTAGCACAGAAACCCAAAGCACTGGTTCAATTTCTCCAGAGAGAAAGGAATGACTCCTGTTGAATTTAGTGGCTCTGGATCCAGACTCTGTATTTAGTATATGCTAGAGGGATGGCAGAAGGCTGGGGGAGGCAGAGGGGGCAGTAGCTGTATCAGCTGTTCCAGGTTAATCTACCTGTAATAAGGAGCCAGCACTACTGCATACAGCACTATGGAATAAAGTGCTGCTAACACTTCCAACCTAGCCAAAATCCAAGATCTCGTATGCTTTGCTTTTTATGAGAAACTGGTAATTTCTAGTCATAAGGTAGTGAAAGTCACATTATCTTGAAACAAACTTCCAGAAATGTTTTTGCTGATCCAACTATCAACCCTCTTTTAGCATCAACCTGTGCAATGACTCATTCATATTTCTGCCAGAGTTACACAGCAGTGTGGCTCAGGCAGTGCTGAAACCACCTTCTCTCTCTGAACTTGAAAGCAGCCTCTTGCTTTTCCACCTGAGCTGTCACTCATCCACCCACAAATCACATTCCCTTCCAAAACAATAATTAGCAAGGTTCCTCTGTTCAGATCGCACGAGGAGCTTGCGGGTAGAACTACAGGCTCAGACATATGTCCTTTACCACTATCATATATAAAGGGCAGTGACTTAGACCTATGAATTTAGAGCAGTGTGAATTGCACCTTTATTAATTGAGGAAAATATAGACTGGCTCGTTTTTTTAATGTCTAGCTAATGTACCTACTCTAATAGTACCCAGTGACATGTTTTTAATGTTGGCATCTGCCTGTACCAAGAAAGAACTTAGCAAGCACATAAAAAAAGACATCAGGTTCTGCCAAAATTACTTCTGTAAGCTGTACCATATGGTCAAATATAAAATCTAATATTGGAAATACCAGTTGTTTCATTGCTAGCTTGAATACACTGGGGAAAATAAAATATTTACTGTGAAGGATTCATAATTTGACTTCATCTCTTCTGGTTTTATTGCAATGAATGTCAATGATACCTTTTCTGATCATTCAGCTACTCCGTAGCTCCTTGGCAGATATAATACTCCTACTCTCTTGCAGTTAAATTTTAACAGTCAGACTTTTCCCTATCTATCACAGCCCTCAAGCAATTAATGCTATCGGAAGTAAAAGTAACTTGTCAGATAACTGAACCAGCCTCAGAGCTGAGCATTCTAAATGATTTCTCCAGTAAAAATGATTTTGTAAGGATTTCTGGATCCCTTCTGAGCTACACAAAGATTTTATATTCCCAAATCTACTTTACTAATTTACTTGAAAGTTTAGTCAAGTCTGTTTCAAAAAATGAAGAAACTGCATATTAGTTGATGCCTTTTATTCTCAATATTAAATAAATCCATGAAATGAACAATGGATGTTGCTATTTTATATAAAGATAAAAATATGGCTTATATATTATATACGTGTCTATATAGATGGCATTTAGCAAAACACAGCTATTTAAACACATCTTAGCTACTTAAGAGTTCCTATATGGCTAAGGGACTCTGGAAAATTCTACATGAATTTCAGCTGCAAAAACCTGATAATCTATTTTAGATCCCTGGGAATCAGCGTATCAGTTTGTAGATAGGCTTGCATAGCCTTATGAAGAAATGAAGGAGAAATGTTCCCCCACATACATAGATACCACACAAGATAGTCTTAAGATTTTTTTAAAAAAAATGTGATCTTCTTCCTCCTTAGTTTGAGCACATTATGTAAGACTTAAAGCTTTACATATGGAATCTACAGCAAACTGGGATCTGGCAATACTTACCATCTTTTATTAGCAAAGTCGTTCAGACTAGTCAGTTCAGAAAGTACTAGAGCTCTCATTATAACTCCTATCGTTAATTTTACCTTGATCTGATTCAAATGCCATAAAAACGTGTTCTTAAAAGATTGACATGCTGTCACTCTAGAGGAGTAGTTTCAAAAGCTATTTACCGATTCCAAAAAAAGACTCATAAATAATTGGATCTGGTCCAGTAGAAGGGTTGATTAAATATACTTATTCAAATTGTGGGATTTGGGTTTCTACTTCTTTTTTTTTTTTTTAATTTCTAAGGCAATCAAGATGATAATTACCTACTGCTGTAATTCTCTGTGAATTAAGAATGAGATGAAAAATGTCCATAACTAGTTCATGCCTACTGAGGAGCTTTCTTTGAAACGTTATTTGCTATTGATTAAAAAGGAATAGCAGGTAGCTATTTGGAGAGGTTATCTGCTTTTCAGTCAGCATCAGGGGGTGCACGGTACCAATTTTATTCAAGTGACCTTTTCAAAGCTTGGCATACCAGTGTTTCCAAGAGTTTCCCTTGAGCTGCATGGAAGAGATGAGAGTTGGAAAGGGTAACACTTTGAGCTACTTTTTAGAAACATTGCCAATATATCTGTGTCAGTACAGCTCTGTGTTGAAGCTAATAAGCAGGAGATGTGAACAGCTGAATTTCTCTGAGATGGCAGTATATGAGATAAAAATAGCTTGGAAAATGCTCATGTAAAACATCAGAGTTCCTAATGTCCTTTAATGGCCTTGTGTAGACAGAACAACTGGCAGCATATTATCAGACGCAATTATGCAATGATTTGGATTAGACCTGGTGGGGGCAGGGCAAACAAACTGTTTGTGTACTTACATACATACATACACACACACACGCACCAACATAGGCACGTGTACTGCCACAACTTTATTCCACTAAAACCTGAGATGTTTAGTGACCATTTACAAAATTTGTAAACTCTTTTCAAAAAAGCTCATCTCACTCATGAGTAAAAAATGTTTTCTTTTGGCTGTATTGCAGCATTGGTTTTAGTCAAGTCACAGTCCTTTGCTCCATCTTTATTTGACTTCTAGGAAACTTCAGTGCAATGTTTACCAAAGTACCTTTTTTTTTTCTGGAAGCAGATTAGGGAAGTTTTTATTTATTTTTTAACCCTAGTTTGTGATGAATGGCCACCTAACAGTGCTTATTTGCCCAGAGAAATCCCGAATCCTACCTATTTCCAGTTATTTCAGCCTCAGCCGTATTATCTAGCTCCAGGGACAGTGCCTGTCATCAGCTCTTTGGAGAGCCAGGAGGATGGGGAGGCCCAGCATCCTGAAGATGGGTCCTGAGGCTGGCTGGTTGTTTGCCCCATTTATTGGAGACGTGAGACAATCCTATCCGTTGCTCCCAGGTGTTCCTTTTGGTTACTGCTGTGCATCAGGCTCTTGCCTCTCTCATCTCTGCATCTCTCATCTACATTCTTGTTTGCACCTCCTCCTCCAAAGTCTTGGTTCCTAATATTGGTTAAGGCTCCTCTTCTCCCTCCATTTGCTGGCTTAATTTTTGGCTCCTGCTGTCTGTCTCTTCACACCTGATCCCCGATTACTCCTGGCAGAGCACCGATTGCTGTGGTGACCAGGTTGTCCAACATAGTTCAGCCCTGTCTCTCCCATCTCCCTGGCCCTGTCTTACTCAGTCTCGTCAGCTTTCTGGACTTCACCCAGCCTCTTGTGGTGCTGCTGTTTAGCTCTTCAGCTTGGTCTCTCCCAGTCTGACCAGTTTCCTGAACCTTGGTTCTCTCCTGACCATGTTTTATACATAGCTATACTCAGCGGCTTGGAGATTCTGGATGCTGGCTCACAAAATGGTTGTCTTGTCTTTCCATGTTTTCGCTCTCCATAGAGCATAAACCGTGCCACACAGTCATGTATAGCTGCTGTTCTCTTGTCCCACCCTACTCATTTTAATTCTCACCATCTTTTCCTTCAAGACCTTGACTGTGACAAGCTGAACTATAAAGGTGGGCCTGCAGAAAGAAGGAAATCATGTTGCACTGGTCCTCCTGCTCTGTTCAGCTGAGAGAAGCACAAGACCTGGGGAGCTCGTCCCAAACACACCTTGGAATTACAAAAATGAGGATCCTGTCAGGCAAAATTGTTTCAAATGACTGCAGAATTGTCACTAGTATAGTTGGAAAACAACAAATTATAATACATGCTACTTTTGCTTTAGAGGCTTTACTTTAAGTTGAATTATAAACCCAAGAACTTTGGGATAATGATTTCAGTGGAGTTTATCGATTGCGAGACATTATGTTCCTGAGGCATTCACTCTATAGATTTCACCCACCTGTATTTAAGGAGAATTTTCTATTTTGAAAAGAAGTTTTAATTCAAAATAAGAGTTCTTTTTTTCTATTTAACAAAGCAAGAGCAGTTTTTACAGATAGGAGTAGCTCTAAACAGCCTTAAACTGAAACAACAGAATGCTAAGTACAGAAATATATAAAAAGGGGAAGAATGCAGTTTGCTGCTAGCACCACCTTCTGTGGAGTTATCCAGAAGGCAGCTGTGGGAAATACATAGTGTTCCCAGGCTGCTCTGCATGCTTTTTCCTCACATCATCCGCTTCCCATGTCACTGAATATATATACACCTTATTCAGTACGTCGTATACCTTCATGGAACATGTGTGGGCAAACCCTATTTGGTTATGCAGCCTGATAGACTCACTAAAGCAAACAATTGCCATCATAACGAATCAGTTTCAAGCGGAGGAAGTCTTGTTGCAATCCAGGCCTACAAATACCTTTAAAATGTAAGTCTGGGAGATACTAAAATCATGAACCCAATCAAGGTGGTGATTTTATCACATACTATAATTTTCCCACAATCAATCTTTCTGTGCTCTAGAGGTGATAAATATCTGTTTCTGTTTCTTCTAACCACAGGGCCTAGCTACCTTCTCACCTCTTGTTTTGCAAACATCCCCTTCTGCTTCACAGCCACCAAGCACCTTTTTCCTCTCTGTGGAGCTTGCTACTCCTGTCTCAGACCATAAAAATGGCTTGTATGCCAGAAAACTTACTTTTTCATACGGCTGTATCTATCAGTCCAATAAGAGTTAATATGTTTTCCTGCACATACATTCTTAAGCCATTATGATTATAACATCGTCTATAGCTTTCTGTTTCCTGACATACAGTGAATGGACCACTTGGCATTAGAGGAAAAAGGAGAGTGTGTTGGAATTTGCATAAGAATTCATCCCGTTGCTTTGTCTTGGTAGATTTTGCTCAACGTATGTGGGGCTTTGACACTGAAGGAACTATAGCTGCATGGTGTGAGTAGCAGCAGATCTGAATGACCTCCTTTATATAGGAAAGAGCTGCAATATTTTTTGTGTCTATACCAAGTGAAGAGAATATAAGATCCCTTGTACTAAACTTAGAAAGAATTAATTCATATAGGATGAATTGTGCTAAATGTGCATTTGCATATGCACGTTTCTGGAACACTTGGGTTTTCTTCTTGTCATTATGTCTAATTAAAATGTTTGTAAACAGGCAGTGGTTTTGTGTAATGTGCCAAGCAATGTGTGCTTGGGGAATATTTTTTTAGCCAGACTAGTCTCCAGAATTTCATATGGGACAGCAAGGAGATGGAGTCCTTCCAAAGTAAAGCAATTAGTGAAGACTTTGCTGTAAGAGAGTCTGATAGTGGCTTATCTCGCCTGTTATACTGGAACAGCAATTGCTGCACTAAGAAGCTGGACTGGCCCACAGCCAGGTTGAGAGAAAGGGGACATTGTTAAAGCAATCTGAGAGGAGACACTTATGGTGTATGGAGGCACTTACAGATAGGGAGCTTCAGAACGGAGCAGGTACAAGAAGATAACAAGGTTGGAGCTGTTGCAAAAGGAATGGGGTTTTAGGAAGATGTTTGTGAGAGGAGATGATCCAGATTTTTTTTTTTCTTTCTTGAAAAATGATGTTTTATAAAAACAGAAACTTTCTTTGGAAATGTACCAGACTTGAAGAAAAAAACCAAACAAAACACAATGCTTTCTGACAGCAATGGAAAGAGGAGGATAATGACTAATAAGTAACTGATAGGTTTGTGGGTAGGACGTTTGGGCTCTGAAAGACCTTGGGGGATGAATTCACAGCTGTAACTATAACCTCTTATTCCATATTGCACAGGAGTTCTTTGACTGTCAAATGAGTCTTGGGAGGCTTGCCTCCATGAGCTATCCAGTATTTATACAAAGGGAAACAACTCCAAGGAGTCAGGGGAGCACTGGGAACAGGGAAGGTGCCATACCCAATGTCTGACAGGTTTTTAGCTTAATTCGTTATTGGCAGATAGTGAGATAAGACTGTCGTATGTTTGGGTACACCTAAATGATGTTAGATGAGAACACTTTGGTCAGGTTACTCTGATATGCCACTTGACAACTCTGCTTAGGGTAGACTACAAGAAACTTTAAATTAGCATAATATTGACTCAAGTTGCAGCTTCCAAGGGGTCTGGTAATTTAAAGAGTAGTATATACCTGAAAACTCGTAATAGAGAATCTTGCTAAAAAAGTCCCTGACAGGACAATGGGGAAGGCAGAATGGGCTTAAACTTCCTAATGCAATTTTGATACAAAGCAAAGTGTTTAATAGTATAAGCTATACTGATATACTGAATGCATAGCGGGGAAGGGGGGGAGTTGGGAGGAGGATGGCTGTCTGAAATGATTTTTACATTTGTATGTTGTTAAAGTTATTGACTCAAGTGCCAGCTAATTTTGGCCCTTACTGCAAGTTAATTTCAGTAAAACAGGAATGATACTTGAAAACAGAATGGAATGAGGAATTCTGCCAAAGAGAGGAATAATCATACAATCTAGGTATACGTCCGACACTGTCAGAAAGAAAAACCTTTCAGCAACTGGAATGCACCCCTTTGCAATACCATAACTTAGAAAAAAAAATTTCATCCTGTTCCTGCCTAATGCTCAGTTAAATTCCAAAGGTATGATGGAGAACCTTGTAAAATTCTAATGCATTATTTATGTAAAGTAAATCAATTACTATGCCAGAAAACACTTCTATTAAACTCATCTAGTAGTTGTACACAGGCGCCGTTCAGTTTATGAAATGCTGGCAGTCATTTTTGTTCTTGCATTTTGTTCTTACAACTGCATTATCAAAGCCATCAATCCTCATTCATTTTAACACCCTTGTGGCAGGGTGCCCCCCCTTGCATTTCCAGCACTAACGAAAGGCTAATAAATTATTAGTTCAAGCCTTTTTTTTTAACCATATAGCTCAATACACTGTAAACAGGGAAGACAAGTGTAGAGAGCAGCAAAGACATTTGTTTTCATTAATATTTGGCAGAGCACACTCAGATAAGCTTTTAGCTAGCAATGACTTCAGAAAATACAAAAGGCTTGATTTTATTTCATTATTGTTTCATTAGTTCCTAGATGAGATGTTGAAAGTCATTTGACCACATCATGTAGAATTTAATGATTTATGATTTAATTTACCCTAATTTTGGTTTGCATTGTTATTAATTGTCTTGAGTACTTGAATACATTTGGACTCCATAGGGTGAAAAGGGTATTTGAATTTTGTTTGGGTTTTGCTTTTCCCTGGCAATAAACAATAAAACAAGGGCAGTCCTCATCTAACTTTATTATTTTTCTTTAGCCTTATCTGAATTTGAAGAGGAATAGAACAGCAGTTAATGTTACACAGAAGCCACAGTGCTATCTTCCTCTTACTGTTTCTGAAGCAGTAGTATGTTTTCAAAGTATGCATTAATTTAAGAAGTATTACTGTATCTATTCTTTTTACATTTCCTCTTGAACATAAAAGCAATTTCACGAGTGAGTGATGAACCTGCCTGACTTCAGGTTCAGTTTAGAGAACCCAAACTTTCTCACTGCAGCCTTTCTTACTAGGGGGAAAAGGGCTTCTAGAGTCTCTAACTCAGATCCCAGCTCTGCCTTTTCACAAATAATCAATTATGTTATAGAAAAAGAAGAACTTCCAGACTAATAGACAGGAGGCAGGAAGGCAAGCAGTATTACAAATCTGCTCTAGGATCAGTCACTGACCACACTGCTTTCCCGTTCTCCTCCCGGTCCGTCCACTTTTTCTGAAAGGAAATGGGGGGAGGGGGGCTTGCAGCTGATGGAGTAGAGCACATCTTTTTGAGGGAAAATATATACACCTTGTTCTTATTAAACTAATTAATTCTTGATACAGTACACTACTGAAATGTAACTGTGTGTGAAAATTTTGCAGTGTTCCCAAGATAATCATGCAGTAACCTGATTTAAATACAATAAATCACATACAAATAATAAACCCTGCTATGTCATCATCTTCTTGGAAGGACATTTCTCCCCAGACAGGGAACAGACCCAGTATAAACAAGAGACAGCTTCTTGCAATCTCAAACAAAAGAGCAAATAGAAACAATTCTGCTAAACACCCCTGAGCCAGATAAAGAGTCTTCGTTCAACCTTGGTGAGCACTGATCCCTGGGAGGAGAGCTGTTGGCTCCAGTAATGCTATTTGTATGACTAAGTGCTCAGCCACACAAGCAGGGATTACACAGCTCTGTGTAAGAACTCACCATAACTTTGTCAGGAATGTTTAACATTTATCAGAATTACTAATTTCTTTCCTACCACACTGCAGAATACCACATAGGACATATTAGTTCAGAGGGCGAGAAGACCCAAATGGTTTTGCTAGTCTGGTACAATGTATTCCCTTTTTTGTCAGTGTGTGGTCTGTGGGAGAGTATTTATATGCACCATTTCTATATGAAATGAAATTAAAGTGGCTTTTAAAGGCCCATTAGAGACCAAGATAGCTACTGATGGGCTGAATGTTGCATGAATCATTAGTGTCTCTGAACCTGCATGTCTTCTCTATAGTAAACAGCTACTTTTAAAAGTGAAGCAGAATACGTAGCTCGAGAAATACTTTCAATACAACACAGTTTCATGAAGGTTGATTTGCTATTGAGAGCTTGTTTTTACTATTTAGTCCAATATACTTTTCTCTGGGTTGTCAAATAACTCTCAGATGAGAATTACTGAATGGGATTTTTTAAAAATTTGTCAAGTAGCTTTGTGCTTTTTTACACAAGAAGGTTCTGCTGCAGAACACCATAAGCACGATATTGGCTACTTGTGACTTGGTTTATAGATCTGCAAATGGGGCAAGAGAAAGTCAGCATCCTTCTTCAACTCCTCTTTTCCACTTGCTTATACAGATTAGAAAGTCAATCTGGCTCATTTAAAAAAAAAAAAAAAAATTAGGGAACACTCAGTGGAGCAGCCCCATCACTAGATCAGAGACAGTGATAATATGAGGGGTGTGGAAAGTTACCTTAGCGGCTGGCATGGCTGCAGCTGGATTATGAACCAGCTGAGAGACTGTCTGGAGCTTGACTCTAGAAATGCAGGAATAAGCCTGGTTTGCTTCCCGTCTGGAGCGGGCAGGCAGCTTTAACAGCTGACATACAAGAGTTTCCGGGGCCTACACTGTTGCAGTGTACACGTGAGTGTACCGTTTTTACAGTCTGAATTTGCTTGTATTGTATAGGCATATAGCTGTACTCTCTGCGTGAAAGAAAGTAGCACTATAGGGGAAGGAAATGGATGAGAAATAGAGTTCTTGCTACCTTTCTCTACCACTAGCTAACCTAGCAAGAGAACAGTAATAAAATTCTGCTGAGGTTGGTTGATGGTGAATTGGTACTATCAGAAGAAAGACTTTATGGCCACGAAAATGATCAGGGGGATGGAACACCTCTCCTATGAAGAAAGACTGAGAGTTGGGGTTGTTCAGCCTAGAGAAGAGAAGGCTTCGGGGAGACCTTATTGCAGCCTATCAGTACTTAAAGGGGGCTTATAAAAAAGATGGTGGCAGACTTTTGCGCAGGTCCTGTTGCGACAGGACAAGGGGGAATGGCTTTAAACTAAAGGGGGGTAGGTTTAGACTAGATCTAAGGAAGAAATATTTTACGCTGAGGGTGGTGCAACCCTGGCACAGGTTGCCCAGAGAGGTGGTGGATGCCCCATCCCTGGAAACATTCCAGGTCAGGTTGGAGGGGGCTCTGAGCAACCTGATCTAGTTGAAGATGTCCCTGCCCACGGCAGGGGGTTTGGACTAGATGACCTTTAGAGGTCCCTTCCAACTCAAACTATTCTATGATTCTATGATTTATGCTTCAGAGGTGTGTGTGAATTGTAGCAGCCCTCTGCTCAAACCCCAGGGTGGTCCAGTTTAAATGCCATACCTTGCTCAGAGGTGTGGATAAAAGTCTCAGAGGTATGTCTAAAACTGGTATTTACCTCAAATCTTCCTAGTTGTTTAGGACCATATTCTGAAACAGGTGAACATTTCATCTGCAGGTTCGCCAAAGCCAATAACCCACAGGTAGAGTAGAGGTATTGTTTAACATAAGACAGGCCTCTACACAGCTGTGTGACACAGATTAACATCAACATGCCGTAAGAGAGTTTTGTAACTGTAACAGGAGGTGGGAGTTTCACCAGTTAAGTTAAATTTAGCTGATAATTTTGCATGACTGAAAGAGCAGACTTACTCTTGAATTCTCTGGATATGAATAAGTAATGCCCAACTGTTTCCAAATATATTTCAAAACATTGTTTTGTGTCAACAAGTTTATCTGAGGTGAACTGGCAAAAACTGTGTTATGGTTTTCCCAAAACTTCTATGCCAATTGGCTCATCTGTCCATATTTGGGTACACGAGGAGGACTCCATGCTTGAAAATTAAACCAGCGTTTAACAGACAGATACTGCGATTGCAGTTAGCATTCTGGCAGACTGGCATTCGGGTACTTTGTTTACATTACCTCCTTTGGCAACTGAGCCAAACTATGAAAACTCTGGATGTTTTCAGACTTGTTATGTTAATGGCTCATTTTCAGGATCTGTAGCTGGAGTATCAAGACAATACACAGGTATGTGAGTCAAGGATGGTTACAGGTTTGCATATTGTCCAAAATAAAATGGAGGTGGGTGAAGCTTTTATTTATTTATTTATTTTAAATATATATATGGAGTTCTTTGCAAATAGCAATAAAGGCTTGCCAGAAGTGTTATTGGTATCTTATTTAGCTGTGCAATTTATAATACAGTCATCCCTAGTTTAGGAGGATGTCCAAGATTAATTAGGTAGTCATGGCAAGACTCATGGACTCATAGCAAGGTAGAGTTCGTTCCATGGCTTTCTGATTGTGCTGCTTACTATTCATGTCACTGGATAGTGGGAAAAGTGCATGTAATAATAAAGCCATAAGTTATATATTACTGCAGAAGGAGCAAAGATTAGAGTGGCTGATGCATCTGATCTCAAGGGGAGAAAGTGAAACTACTTTGTGAACCCTCTGCACTTACAGTCTTGGCATAAGCATCTAGAGGAATGTTGGAAAAGTCCTCCGTAAGTGTGACTCACTCTATGGGGAAGTGGGAACAGGCAAGCAAAGTGATGTTAACAATCATATATTTAAGAGACAAGGAAGAAAAATGATCAAAAGATAGAGAGCTGTGCACAAAGGACATCATGCCATTGTGGTCAGTAAAACTGAGGAGAATCACTATGATTAGAGGTGCATCAAGAAGTCTGAATGTAATTTCACATGAGCTGCTGGGATTGCAGAGGAAGAAAAAGTTTGAAGGCGTTTGATATTTGCAGAGAAAACTTTAAATTCATACTGCCATTGTTTAAAATGTATTTTAGAGCAGTTCAGTGTTAGTAAAGATCAGTCTTTCAACTGATGCTATTCATAGACTAATAACAGAGCATCTGTGAGATGTGACATACCCCCTTATTACACGCAATTCTGTGAAAAAGCTGAACGTCTAATTTGTATTGAAATCAATGGAAGTTGTGAATGTTCTGCTTCTTACAGAATGGTTTTTATCTGAAAAAGGGGCTGTTAAGCAGTGTGACATTCACCTTTGCTACTGTAAATGTTTGTGGAAGAAATCTATAGACAGCTCTGCCGTGAACGTTGCATCTCTGTTATGACAGGGGGGGGATAATGTATGATAATTAAAATGGTTTATTACCCTAAGAGAAGAAACGTATCATTATTGGCATGCAGTCATATCAGGTTATATGCTGCTGTTATAAACATTATTACAACAGAATAATTCACTGTGAGGCTTCAGGGATCATCTCAGTGCCACCTGGTTCTTGCAGGAAGGGCACTAGCAAGAGGGGGGGAATTTTTCCTGGATTTTGTCACCTACAGCATCAGCTCACAGTACCCTGCACTTCTGGCAGTTCTGGGTGAAAAACTTGCCAAACAGAGAATAGTCAAAAAGCTTATTGATTAAGAGGGATGGACGTTCTTTAAAAAAAAAAAAAAAGGCTGAAAACCATTTGTCAAAATGCTGGCATATCTCCATTTGTTTTTCTAAGAAGATTTTGTTGACATCAGCCACCATTTTCCATGGTTAGGCTTCTCAGAAGAAGAACCAGTCTAAAGAAGATGCCATGTTAGATGGGCGTCCGTAGAATTTAGGTCACATGAATTTGTCCCTAAGAGATTGCATGTTAGATTGGAATGTTTAAGTTTTTTTATGTCATACCAAATTTTGTTTTAGCGTACATTTTTATCTTTGCATTTTTAATGTTTTAATGTTTTGTTTATTTTAATTATAAAATCCAGGATATAAATCCAGGTCTCAACCCTGTGACAGTAGGCAACAAACTCTGTGATAATTTTTTTATACATTTCTTTGCAACTCGGATAACAGCCTTGCCGCAATAATTAACTGTTAGTCTGAATTTCCTGGAGCTCATTTAGGGCAGCTAAAACCCACTGAGAAATATTGAAAGGAATGGAATCAGAAATTATGAGAATTATTGTGAGCATAATTAGAAAATAAAATATATCTAGCAAATTAATTAGTCCATTAACTAATTTACTAAACAGGGCAACGTGTTTGTGCAGTGGCCATTACATGGTTTTGCTCCCAATTTCGTAGCAAATTACCTTTCAGAGAAGTGTGTTAAAGAATGGTTACAACCTGGTTCTTCAATATCTGACTCACATTCTGTCAAACTCTGGGCAGCCATGACAATTTTCTGTCCCAATAAATATTGTACATCTTGCTAAAGACTCAAGATCTCTTCCTAAAGCTATTTATGCAGCCATCCAGCTGTGTGATACCATCACTTTTCATGTCCATTTTACTTGCTTGTCTGTTTCTCAATGTGATCTGAATGTTTTCATTTTTTAGGTAATTCAGACCTCTTCTGCCCCAAAAGGTGAGTGCCTTGATTAGACTAGGTTAATTTAAAAGATAAAACAAATCTAAGTACCTTCTTTAAAGTGATGTGCTGAGTTACCAAGAGCTATTCCACTGTAACCTGCCAGACATATAAGCAAAGGACATGCAAGTGACTAGCAGCTAACACAGAAGACCTTCAGCTGAAAATGTCTTTAAAGGCCACATATCCTGGAAATTATATTTTAGAAGGTGCTTTTAAATGTTAACCAGTTATGGTACTCATGACCCAACAAAATACACTATTATGCTATTATGGTAATTTATGAGCAACTGAACCTATATATACAAAATACAATCACTGTGTTAGTAAGTACCTTTTTTTATTCGAGGCAGACAGGCTCAAACCTTTAATTCAATAATACCACTTTATTTTCTCCCCTTTCCAAACCTTCAGCTGGATTTTGGGATAGTCAGAAATGTTCTTGCATGTAAAATGGGCTGTATAAAAGCTCCCTGAGCATCAGTGGGCCAAGTTCATATTTTTGATTCATTAAATTAAACTCTTCTCTTAGCCGTATGGCTTTTGCAATGTTAGGGAATTAACTAGATTTTCTCTTGGCTCCTGTATCAGCAACAAACAGCAGTCAGCATAGTTCTAATTACAGACTGCTGTAAGACAGAACGCAAATGCAGATTCAGATTGATTTACATATTGAATGAAGCTCGTTTTGCATTTTGATAGTTCTTTCTCCTAGATTTCTCCGAGCTTGTTTTATTTCTTCTTTAGCCCTCAGTGCTTTACGATTTCTGTGCTTACATGATTTTATTATCACCTCTTTGCTCCAACACACTTCAGTTAACAGGAGCAACATCAGCCTGTGGAACCTGGACAGTTTTTGAGTGGTTTTGCTTGCAGGCTCAGGCTGCCTCCTGCCTCCACCTCAGGACAAGGCACAGCTATACACATCTACTCTCCACCCTGGTTTCCATGGGAGGAAGGCTCAGGTGCACCGCTGAGATGGGAGCTGCAGCACGCTCCAACAGGTACTGATCTCAGCATCTAGGGAACCACCTCCCCCGAGGCGCTACATCATGTCTCATCATGAAGAGTGTGGAAAAGTGCACTTTTCATGTTTCTGTACTTGTCAATGTCAATCAAAAACAGAAACTGTGAAATACCATGGGAGTAGTTGTTGCTCTGCTCTTTGCAGTCCAAATCCTGAAACAAAGGTTATGCTCAGGAAAATATGTGCAAGAGTGCTTCTACATCTTTGTTCTAAAAAGGCTGAAAAGCAAAAATAGCCATCCACATTACTAATTATCTACTAAACTGCAGATCACTTCAGAAGAGTACAAACTGCTAGTTGTTGTTTTTGTGGGAAACGTAGTTTGAATAAAGCACCAGGGCACAATGGGGCTTATATTATTGTGTTGGCAAATGCAAAATGGGAGGGAAGCGATAACTCTTCTGCTATACACAAGCACACATGCGGGTTTCCTGCAGTTCCGACATACAAAACTCACAGAGGGACATTAGATCACTCACAAACTGGTAATAAACACAATTTACCCAACAGTTATATAGAATCATAGAATAGTTTGGGTTGGAAGGGACCTCTAAAGGTCATCCAGTCCAACCGCCCTGCCGTGGGCAGGGACATCTTCAACTAGATCAGGTTGCTCAGAGCCCCCTCCAATCTGACCTTGAATATTTCCAGGGATGGGGCATCCACCACCTCTCTGGGCAACCTGTGCCAGGGTTGCACCACCCTCAGCGTAAAACATTTCTTCCTTAGATCTAGTCTAAACCTACCCCCCTTTAGTTTAAAGCCATTCCCCCTTGTCCTGTCGCAACAGGACCTGCGCAAAAGTCTGCCACCATCTTTTTTATAAGCCCCCTTTAAGTACTGATAGGCTGCAATAAGGTCTCCCCGAAGCCTTCTCTTCTCTAGGCTGAACAACCCCAACTCTCTCAGCCTTTCTTCATAGGAGAGGTGTTCCACTCCCCTGATCATTTTCGTGGCCCTCTTCTGGACCCGCTCCAAGAGGTCTGTGTCTTTCTTATGCTGAGGGCTCCAGAGCTGGATGCAGTACTCCAGGTG
>NW_008824356.1:4276587-4313029 GCF_000699105.1 Pygoscelis adeliae | reverse complement strand
GATCCCTGGCTGCTCGGACAATTTCTCTGTATTCCTCCCAGGCTACCTGTCCTTGCTTCCACCCTCTGTAGGCTTCCTTTTTGTGTTTGAGCTTGTCCAGGAGCTCCTTGTTCATCCACGCAGGCCTCCTGGCATTTTTGCCTGACTTCCTCTTTGTTGGGATGCCTCGCTCCTGAGCTTGAAGGAGGTGATCCTTGAAAATTACCCAGCTTTCTTGGGCCCCTCTTCCCTCCAGGGCTTTGTCCCATGGCACTCTACCAAGCAGATCCCTGAAGAGGCCAAAGTCTGCTCTCCTGAAGACCAGGGTAGTGAGCCTGCGGTCATCCTAGAGAACAGTTCCCAAAATAAATACTGAAAGATGTGTGGATAGTTGTGAGTTATTAATGGGTATGTGGTTTCTTCACAGATAGAGTATATTAAACTTACTTCCCTCTTCAGGGGATTCCCTTTCCCCTTCAGGGAACTCCACTTCAACTGTTCAGCAAGTTGCCCAGCCGGCTGGGATGCAGGCTCTCCTGCTGGTGTACAGCTAGCAGTGTTAGGCAGCAGTAGGAACATTTCTGTGCTCTGGCAAGTCTCAGCTAATTCACAGTCCCTTGGGTCCTGCAACCTTTTCTTCTTAGAGCACAATGGCTTTTGGATCACAAGCTAAATCGTTCTTGGCTTTATTATTTCTTAACATTACACGTGTTAGCTATTCATACTTTTCTTTGTTGCAGTGTCTTTTGAGGTATTTGTGACTCTGAGTATCATTTGTGCCATCACATATTTTCATACGCAATGAAAACTCATTAAAGAACAAATTCAGACACAACCTCTCATTTTTATATGCTTTTCAGGTTCATTGCAATTGCATTCTCTATTAAGTTGTTATTATTCTTGCCTACTCTTCATAAAAATACATCAGTATTATTAAAATTTAGTGTACCAGAATTACTATGAAGTGCTTTGGACTTTTATTATCATGCTTCCTCATTTCAAAAACTTTTTTAAAAAGCCTCAATGTAAGACTCAGTCTGGGGAACCGTGATATAACAAAACTTGGTTGACCAAGTGATTTCTCATAGCTCCTGCCTTTCTGTAACGCTTTTCCAAATTTCAGTCAGAGGTCTAGTCAGTGGTGCTAAGGGAACATTTTTTCATTTCCATTTCCAATGACAGTATTTGAAAAGCTCATATAAACCCCTGCCCTCACAGCTTCCTTCAAAAACAATTGATATGTGGATGTAGTAGACCAAACAGACACTACTGCCTGGACAGTAGTATCTATGAAAGTTTGTGGGAGACTAGGGTCTGAGTATCATTCAGTGTAAGTGCAGATACTGCTTTATAGAAAATTAGTCTAAACTAACTAACTTCCTAAAATATTTATTTCAGATACTTTGGCCAGAACACTGAATCTGAGCTCACAGTACTCAGTCAAACCAGATCTATATCTTTCTGTTGTCCCAGAAGCCTTCCTTGTAGATGTAATCTAATGCCCCAAATGTGTAAGCATTGAGAAGGATCAGGAGGTTTCATTTGGAGCTAACTCTAAAGATTAACTAATGGTCTATTGTATTAGTTCAAATACTAGAACTTTATTATTTGTAATTCTATTCAGTAATATGTTGGGATTCACCCAAACCCCCCCTCAGATTAGCCATTTCCATTTTTAAGCAATAAACATTCTGGACCCTTTCATCAGTAGTTTGCATTATTAACTTAGAACCTAACTTACTTTTTGTTCATCAGTGTTCCTGGATATGAAGAATTTTCAAGAAGAAGATAGTTGATCCAACACAGCTAAATCATTTTAATTCATGCTTATCCAGAATACCAGTGTGGAAAACTGTAAGTAGGAGTTAAGTGACAAGTGCATAATTAGGTGCAAATTGCTTGCACATTTATACGAAGTAAAACAGTCAAATATCAAATGAAATAAAAGAGCTTTTAAGGAAGACTATCAATATTTAAATGCCATGACTGCCAAATAATCATTAGTCATTTGTGTCAGCTAAAGTACAGGAGTGAATTTTTGACAGTGCCTCTTGGATTAATTTAGATTTAGCCAGGATGTGAATGTAATATTTCATGAAGACTACAAGCAGCTTTTTCACAGAGTTGTACCCATGGGTATAATAAAATGGGGTCTAGGGAGAACAAAAAGTGTCTTCCAGAAGTTCTGTGTTTTGGGATAAAGCCAGAAGGAGCTAAGAGCCTTATGAAATACTGTGTCTAGGCACATAATGCAGTGCTGTAAATTACACTATGGGGGCTAGACACATACGTTAGGTTGAGCAGTGCTGAGCTTTTCTGTGCCTGAATCCCAGGTCTTGATCTATCAGCTTAACAAAATTGACTTTGAATGCCTCAAAATAGCTTTGAAAATGGAAGGAATCATTAGAACATCACCTGCATAGGAATGAATATATCTCTGGGACAGTTTATTAAACAGATGCCAACTTGTGCTAGTGAACAAAATAATTATTCTAATCCACCATGAAATTGAAAACACATAAGTAAAATGCTATGGTGTAATAACACGGAAAAGGCAATCAATCATTGCAGCTATCTAAATTCATGTTCTTTTCGTGATGAAACAAAAAATCTAGAAGAAGACATTAAAAATACAGTAGATAAGTGTTCAGTGAAGATGGTTTCTAAAGTGTGTAGGGCATATAAGATAAAAAGGAAAGGCAATGACCCTGCAGCAAAGCCTTCATGTGATAGAAGGATGATAGAAGGATAACAGAAACCTTTGCTCACTGAGTCACCTCTCTGAAGTTCAGGGGTCTGCTTCTTTGCAAGCCTCACTATGGCACACCTCCATCAGATGCAAATATATTTATAAAGCCTCTGCTATGCCTGGGCTGCTGAGGCCCAGCAAGATGAATACTAAGAGGTTCAAAAGTGATTAATGAACCCTGAGAACACCAAGCTTAAAGGTTTAAATCAGGGCTTTTTGAAAGAGATTTGGTTTTTAACTTTGAATTCTCAGCACTTGTAGCTACTCCCCTCACTACAAACACCAATAACTGTGGCATTAAAAATAAAGGAACGATGGGAAGGAAAATGTAGTGTTTAAAAATTATTTGGTGCTTCATGCATATCCTGAGCAGATTTTCTCGGAAAAACAGTTTAAAATGTTTCAAGTTAAGACACCTAAAAATGCCAGTCATATTTTTAACTCTTGGCCTAAGCCAGTTGCCCAAGACAACGCAGGAAACCTGTGACAGAAGCAAGAGAAGAACCTGGATTTCCTGAGCCCACTCCAGTATCAGAGCTAAGGGATGACTGTGCAAGTCTTTGTAGGATTTTAGGTCTTTATGGTGAAAAACAGTGCCTGGTGAAAGCTCCTACCTTTCTCAGTGACTGGTATCTTTCTGCTCAGCGAGACTTTAGAAAAACAGCTTAATGCCTTCACATAGCAAACTGAAGGGTTTGCTTGCTTGGGCAATGCTGGTTGTGTCTGCTTAAGGGATTCAGGAAAAGAGTTACAAAGGAGTGCAATCGCTCCGCACATGTATGACACTGAGCATGAGCCTACAATGAGCAGAGCTGATAGGCGGCTACAGCCCCCAAAGCCTTCTAGTAAATCTTCTCCTGTGCTAAAGTGTGCTCCACTCACATAAATATTTGAGGGGCCTTTGGGTTTATGAAACATATAATTGTATGATGACTTTATTCCTGACATCATACTTTCCCTTGAAGTACTACTTTTACAAAGTGATGCATTAGGACTGACAACAGTGAGTGAGTGTTTTCTGTTTTGATTTAAATCAGCAATTAAATCCATCCAATACCTTTCAATTGACAAGCAGCAATTTCATGTGGTGTAATAAAGGAACAATCTCATGTGGTGTAATAAAGAAACAATGACAAGACAAAGGACATGGCAACCAGCTAGCAATCACCACAGTAGCAATAGAAACATCACGGTATTTGTGGGGAAGGCAAAGTGGAGGCTCTTACTTCCAAAGTTGAAGGTATTATCCTCTCACAGTGCTTCATTTTACTGTCAGACCAACAGTAAGTTAATATAACTATGTGGCAATCCACCAGCTCATCCACAAAATCATATTGTCAGTGAGTAAATAGGAAAATGATATGCTGTGTTGTCAGTGAAGAGTTGGATTTATCGAGGAGAAATTAAGGACATGCTTTTGCTAATCACAATTCATACCCATAAATATTTGCTACTGTTCTTCAGCAGATCTAAATATATCTCCCTGAGTGAATATGTTCTATTAGCTGGAATTTTATTCTCCACTTCTATCCCCAGAGAATGTTATCCTCATTCGCTTATCTGACTTGAAAAATAAAATCTTTAAGCTTTGCCTCTTCTATAAATGCCTTTGCTTCTCCTTGGCATTTCCTGCCACAGTGCTCTATCACAGCACTCTCCCCTGCTGACACTATCCCTTGAGCTCTCAGGGGCACAAACTGATGGTGTGGTTATATGTCTAGTTAAGCAGACTTTATTGTTCTTAACTTTTCTTCAACAAAGCATCCAAAAAATTGTTATACAGAGAAGAAAACAAAAATGAATACAGCAATTCGTTCCCACCGAGGCCTATTCTCACTGCCAGTGCCTGGCATAAAGGCTTCTCAGGTGATATCACCTCTGATGCATGAAGCAACACTGTGCTGGCTTCTGAGTTCAAGGATGCAGCCAGTGTATCAAGCCATGTGAGAAAAATCCCAGCCTAAGGGTGCAGCAGGTGAGTATGCTCATGAACAGGGCTTTTCTGAGCACAAGATACAGCCAGGCGGTGAACCCTTGATGGACAAGGTCTGGCACATTTGGTCACGGGGGTGAGAAGAGACTGAGACAGTGCTGCAAATGCATGAGAGGGAGCTTCAACTGTGTGGCAGCAGAAGTCAGGGGTCAGTTATGTGAGATCGCTTGCTAGACTTGGTGTAATAGGGAACACAAAGACATATGTAGCGACGTACATAGCAGACTAGAAAGATCGTTACATTACCCTCCCTTCCCCAGCCATTACCTCCTCTTCATCCTCTTATTTCACAATGCCTACTCAGCACCTTTATAATTAATGTTTATTAATCAGTCTGCCAGAATTGAAGTAGATTAAGGAAGATTTAAACTACACACTGTAATAGCTTTGAAGGAAACCAGAGGGCAAATAAATGCTTTCAGAAGCTAAATCTGGGTGTTGATTAGTTATCTGTGTGATCAAGAGGCCGCAAAAAAATTAACCTTGTAAAAGTGGAGAATATGAAATTATTCTCTGAAAGTTCACATCTAAATTACTACAAAACACTCTGATTCATTTTAAAGTGAATTTTAGAATTTATAGTGCACTCTTTGTTGGCTTGAGCACCTAGAGTGTTGTTTATCTCTACCTGTATGGAGCATCTTTGATCTGGATCTGTGCCTTGATCCTTTTTGTGTTCCTACAATCACAAGAAGTGATTCAGATCCCAGAGCCTGTTCTGAGTACTTATTGCATGCCACATTTCCATGCCTTCCCAGTACAGAAGTTGAAATGGATTCACACCCGTCTCTGGGAATCTTGACATCGCACTGTCTGTGCAATGTGCCAGTCTGTGCAGAGATTGTTCTATCACAATAAAGATGTGGGGTCAGCTCATCATCTGGTATCAATTAGCATAAATCCAACGTCTTCATAGAAGGAACCAGATACATTTTTGTGTAATGATGGTAGAAATCAAGCAATTCAAAACAAGAGATAAGCCCTCCCACTACAGACTTCCATGCAACTCATTGTTTCAGTAACCGAGAATTTCATCCACAAGATCTGTGAGAAGAAATTGCATTAGAAAGGGACTAGCTATTTAAATAGTCAGCATTAATGATACACACAGGGCCTAATAATCATAGGGAAATCTCGAGTGCTAGAGGCAGAAAAGAGTGTTCTCACAACCAAGAAAATGGAAAGAAATTTATGAAGTTTATAGGTTGGGTTTTTGAAGGTGAAAATTGCTAGGTTACTTGATTAAAGGCTCATCTCCATGAACATGAAAGAGGACAGGGGCACCACAAAAGGGGGGTGCCTTATTGGGGGACCCAATAAAAGTCCCATGATCTGATGGTGACACCCATCACCATGGCTCCATGGGAGAGGCTCTGTGGAGCACCTTTCAGACTGAGAGGGGTTATTGCCTGCAGGGGTATGACACTCCATATGGGATATGGGAAGAGCATTTTAGGATTGTACAAGACATTACAGGAAGTTTAGGGGAGGAACCAGAGGGATCCAGGTAGATTGAGGAGGAACAAGTAGGGGAAAACAAATGGATAAAAGGGTCCGGTTGCATGTAACTAGGCTACTGGTCAATATGCTTGTCTGGCCATTCCTGTCAGCTGATCAGTGCAGTCTGTCCTCTCTTCTTATTAAACTCAATTTCTAGCCATTTTTCTGAGTGAGGGACTATTCTGTGTGCCTGTGTGTGTATGCAGGTCTAAGTGCAGCAGCTGGAGCCAGACCATGGATCAGAGGGGCTGTGTGCCTGGGGTGCCAGTAACTGGAGAGACCAGAGTCTGTGCATACTGTGTGGGTGCATGTGCCAGTGTGTGATCACTACCAAATATCCAGCTGGACTAGCCAGCAAGTAGGGTAGAGGCTTGGGAGCCAGACACCAAAGCAGCAGAAAGTCTGGGCTGGATAGTGGAAAGACCAGAGGGTCGGCAAGTTGGCTACTAGAGGGACCAGGAGGTCCAAGCCAGCTCCTGGGGGTCAACTGAAAGACCTGTTTGCATGTGTGTGTTTGTGCATGAGGCAACAGGAGACCAGGGAACCCAGGGCCAGCTACTGGGCAAACTGGGTGTCTAAGGCCAGTTACTGGAGGATTCAAAATGTGTGCGTGTCTCTCTGTGTGTAGGTCTCAGCACCAGCAGATGGACTTGGGCTGCTGGCCACAGGGGCTTGCATGTCCAGGTTCCAGCAACTGGGGAAACTGGGGGCCTGGGGGCCAGCTACTGCAGGGATCCATGTCATATATATGTATACCTTTCCCACTAACAGGCCTTCATCCTGAACTGCCAGAGAGGGGAACAGGATTAGGCAGTCTGTGTTTGCATGAGTGTTTCTGTCTGTGTTAATTTGTGTGGCTGTCCATGTATATATGTGTATATCGTGTATGTGCACGTGTGCCCACGAGGAATATGTGCCACTGGCTGGACCAAGGAACATGGAGCTGCTGCAGCTCTGCCTCTCTCAGGCTACTGGATTCAGTGGCTCCTAACAAAGGTGACCAGCACCACGTGTACAGGAACCAGGCAATTTATCCGTACATTAAGGCATCTATACATTATCTATATGTTTGAAATATGTCTGCATGGTTAGAAATGGCACTTATACTCAACAAGACTTTTTGAAGATTAAGTAAATTTGAAAAATGACTGTGACAGAGAGGTTTGTGTTGCCAACACAAATTCCTTTTTTAAGACCATAACTGCTAAAACACATCCTTGTGACCACTAAAATTATTTTGCTTCACCTAACCTAGATAGTCACTTCCAAATACTGGAAATCACACAAATGTCTCTCTTTTGCTAATAGGAAGAGAACCCACCAATGTGGGAACGTTTGGGAGCCATCCTGTTCTGCACAAAGGAAACCGGAGTCCTTGGAAAATGTTACCTGTCATGCCCGGTAAGATGCTTTTATGTATCAGTTATATATGCCAATAACCATGGCAACAGTAGATTGAAACGTGGACCTTGGCTTCTGGGTTTTTGTTTCATTTTGTTTATAAACTGGAACCCAGGTGGGTCTATCTGGGCATTTATTTTTAATATCACAAGACAGTTCTCTCCAGAAATTTTCAACTACTAGGCAATATGTGATGAGAGATAAAGGCTCTCAGTGTGAAAAAAATCAGACATACCCCAAGACGATGATCTTCAAAAACACAGGTTTAACCAACTGGCTTTTTAAAATCTTCCTATAGGAACTCAGCCTTAAAAGCAATACGATACAAATGTTATTCCTGTCCTTAAGGAATCTAGACATCAGCACATATGTTTTATTTTTCAGCACTCACACGAAAAACTTACCTCGCTTATCAACACTGTACATGGCCCAGAATTACATGTATTCATGGAAAGCTGTCTAGTTTTTGGCCATCTGGTTCATCCTTTTGACAGTGCAGGATTGTTTCCAGTACTGTATCTAAGGCATTAAGCAAGTAACATTAAACATCTTAATAGAAACCTGAAAAGAAACCAAGTCTGATAATCTACTAAGACTTTGAAATGATGAAGTGTAGCTCTTACACGTGTAGCTTCTTCCTATTTTTAAAATTTTTGCAGAAAGCAAAACCTCAGGTTTAGACAAACCTGATTAGTTCTAACATAAACTTCAATCCTGTTGATTTGGGCTATAAAAATCATACCTTCAGAGGAACCATGTAATGGCTATGAAATAAACTCTATGTATTTTTGCAGTCATGCAGCACTTGTGGCAACAGTGTAGAAAACACCCTCATCTTAGGTTGACATTAGTAAAGAGCAAAAGTGCTGTAGTCCTAGTGACCAGCTCATGTTACAACATAAATGGTGACTGTTATAGTTCAGATCTTTTCAAACTCAGGGAAACAAATTGGTTTGCCTGCTAACCTCCCTGTAACAATAAGACTAAGGTCTTCAATAGCAATACACATTTGAAATCAGATTTCAAAGTACTAGTTGAAAGCGGTCTACTCTAATGCTGTTTAACAGATGCAGAAACTGAGACAGCAGGAGGAAAAAGTATTTGCTATAGTCACTATGCAGATCTGCACCAGAACTGGAAACAGACTCCCGTTCTCCTAAGTTCCAGCCCAAAACCCTATCTTGTAGGTCATATTGCTAAATTTATAGCAAATTATTTTATATAAAAGTCATACTTAGCAATGTAATTGGAGTCACCAAAAGTGCTATTTTCCATGCAGTCCCATTAGTTGCCTAGGTGAACATCTCTGCCAGTAACGTCTGAACTCACCACCTAATTCCCCTCACATTTGGCACAAATGCTGAGTTAATTAAGTTCCTATTAGCATTACGCACATGGGTGATGAATGGGTGAGAGATACGTTGTAATTGCTCTGAATGAAGGAAAAGTTCAAGTCTGGTCTTATACCTTGAGACCAGAGACCCCTTCAACGTGCTCCTACCGGCAGAGACACGTTTTTTTGGAGCTTGTCTTTCCTTGAAAGGAGTGGAGATGCTGAACACAAGGAAACCAGGCAGGGGCCATTGTCTCTCCTTTGCACCGATCAGCAGCTTTCTGCACCACAGAGACAAGAAATTGGAGAGGGGCCAGTGTACGGCATGGGGATTGCAGGGATCTACTGGAGCAACCACCCGTGTGAGTTTAATTGCAAAGTGACTCCTTCAGCCAGACAAAAATTGTCATCCAGGCCTCAGCTGTTCTGCTTAAGCTTCTTTTAACAGCTGGGTGAGGATCTAAATATGTGAGAAATGCTATAAATGCTTTACTTTCTAATTACTTCTCCACTCTCTTCTGGACAACAGTTTTATTTTGACACCTTCACAAGTCATAGTGCAGGTTGCCAATGAGAAGACAAAGGCAGATATGTAATTGACAAAATATATAAATTGTCTCTTAACTTTTTAGAGGTAAAAGGAAAGGTTAATAGAGTAAAAAATGCTTTCAGTAATTGAATACTTGTTCAAGTTTTCATTAAGCAAAGATCCAAACCAGTCGTTATAGTTTCAGTGAAGTGTTTTCAGTTTGACAGATATTTCTGAAAAATGTTCTTTCCAGGCTGACCTGAAAGTTTGAAAAGGAATTCAGTTATTCAGGGACCTGAAAGGAACTATGGTGGTTTTGTGTTGTTTTTTGGATGGTTTTGGTGTGTTTGGGGTGGGGTTTTTTAGAACTTCAAGCAAAGCAGATACTGTCACAATAATCCTGACTAGCTGGGCTCAATCATATCCTTATCTCAGAGTTTACATACAGCATTAGGACTCCTTAAGGGGGATGCTGATGAACTGGGTTTCCGTGGCAAGGTTTTGTTAGTGGAGGGCAAGGGGAACTTCAGGGGTGGCCTCTGTGAGAAGGGACCAGGGGCTGCCCCATGCCAGGCAGAACTGGTTCCAGCTGACTCCAAACGAGACCTGCAGCTGCCCAAAGCTCAGCCCATCAGTCAGGCTGGTGGCATCTCTGTGGAAACATTTAAGTAAGGGTAAAAACCACTGCACAGCAGCTGTGAGAGAGGAGCAATAAAAATGTGAGGCAGTTCATGAAGGACTGTATCCAAGGGGAGGGACCCCATGCTGGAGCAGGGGAAGATTGTGAGGAGGAAGGAGTGGCAGAGATAAAGCGCTATGAGCTGACTGCAACCCCCATTCCCAAAACCCTGCGCCGCTTGCAGGTGGGAGGAGGAGGAAGAAGAGTCAGGAACGAAGGAGTGAAGTTGATCCTGGGATAAAGGGGAGGTGGGGAAAGGTGGTTTTAGTTTTGTCTTTGTGTCTCACTATCCTACTCTATTTTTAATTGGCAATAAATTAAATTAATCTTCCCCAAGTTGAGCCTGTTTTGCCTGTGATGGTAATTGCTGAGTAATCTCCCTGCCTTTATCTTAACTCACGAGCTTTTCCACCTTACTTTCTCCCCCTGTCCTGCTGAGGAGGAGGAATGAGAGAGTGGCTGGGTGGGGGTCTGGCAGCCAGCCACGGTCAACCCACCACAGCTGGTATGGTGGGACATCAGAGAATCAAGCACAGGGGACATAAAACTACAGTAACAAAAAGTCTTCCCTTGTCATTGGTTACATCTTCTCTCATACACATATTTCAGTTTCTTGGAGCAATGAAAGTAACATTTGGAAATAAATACTAGAAGAAATAGGGAGCTTTGGGAGCTGACAGTTGCTGCATACCTGTCTCATTTTATTATCCAAAACTATATGCTTTTGGCTGAGACCAGCTCCATCCTAACCCACCGCTTTCTGCCTGCAGTCTTCTGTGTGTGAAGTCTAAGCATCTCAGCCAGATACCTGGCAGCAAACTACCTCTTCAAAAGAGCATAAATATTTCCTAGCTCCTGTGTAATACCTGCAGCCCCATGTGGATGTCTCAGATATCCCAGGGATGTCTTGAATGGCACTTACATTTAGGCAACAGAAGTAGACCTCATACCAAGGTCAAGTAGCCCAAGGAAGGAAGACTCTGGGAGGAGCCCCACTCCCCTTCTTCTACATGATTAAGGTCTAATCCAACACATATAAATTGGAAAGGGGAAACCATCAAGAAAAAAATTTACATTATTGTAAAATGCTGCTGCTATGATATGCTTCATAAAGACTCACATCTTATTACTGTTAAGCTATTAACTCAGTGTCACAGGCTTCCTATCCACCAGGATATTATGACTGAATTAATTTCATAATTGTTCACCAGTTTAGCAAAATGATATCCAATTATTTTCCCCTTAACCATAAATAAACACCATTCTCGTCTTTTCTTCCTGTTCATCACTGCATTCTTGGCAAGCATTTTTTTTTCCTTTTTTCTCTTTGTTGGCAAGTTTTCAAGGGCAGTCGAAAACAATGTTGAGAAAAATCACGACTGAACCACTCATGACTGCTATGACAAGAACTGCTGCATTATAACTGCACGGGGAGACAAAGGCTGACAGCCTTTTTATGTTTCAGCAGCCATTTAAAGCTACTAACCTTGAAGGCAATGGCAGCCGCTGACCCTAGGAGGCTGAATCTGGTTAGTGCTGAGCAAGAGAGCGAAGGGCTGAGCGGCTCTAACAGTCAGCCAGGTCAGCAGCAGCAGAAGGGCTCAGCACCCCAAGGGTTTGGCCCGACTGCTGATTTTTTAAAACTGCCTGGGCTGAAATGCTGATTCTAGCAAGGTTACTTGTTCTTGCAGCTTGTTTCAGGTAGCAAAGTAAGGCACCCCACGACTGTACAGCTAATAACTCAATTTAGGATCTGGTCTTGAAGGGCACAAAGTACCTCAGTTCCACAGGACTTCCCTGGGAGCTGATAACATTTGGCACTCTGTGGGGTCAAGCTCTAAGAGCAAGTAAAAATGAAAGGCTCCTCAGTCGATTTCTCACAAAGCTCTGCAGGGAAGACTGGCTACAAGTATAATAGATTGAGTTTGGCTCAACAGATTGAAGTTAAAAGTTATGATGTAATACCGAGTATTTATGGACCTGCAGTGTGTTGTAGCTGCAATTACAAGGCATCTGGCAAAATTCTGTGGTGGGTAGGGACTAATCTATAAGGGCGATTAATTTCACTGGTAATTTGGCTGAAGTAAGGCCAGTAAAGTCAAATTAATTCTGTTGCAAAGCTGTCAAGATATTAATTTTTTAAGACTAAAAGGTTTAAGCTACAGTCTTCTGTCTTTAACAGGTGATCAGTCCCTTAAACTAAACCTACTGGAAAAAACTTCAGTGTTACAATTATTGAAGCCTTTATAATTTGTTCTGAGTCTTTGTTATAGGCTGCCCTTGGAACTTTCTTTACCTGATTTTAATTAAGAATATATCTGAGCTTGGGAAAGTAATACCTGAAACCAAAAAGAGGTTTGTAATTACAACAGTACTGGAAATATTCATTTGTACTCCGAACATGGAAGTGATGTGGGTTACTGCTAGCTGGTACCCTTGACACCATAGCCATTTTGTTCAGCTCCGTACAATCCTACTAGTTAAGCTCAAGTACTGTTGTTGTTGTTGTTGTTGTTGTTGTTGTTGTTGTTTGTATTTCTAGACAAATGCATTTCTGGGTTTTAAATCAGGTATGTGTTTGAAGGCTTTACTGTTTTGTTCTTTGCCTTCCCCTTCTTTCCGTTGCTCCTAGTGTGATTCCAGTCATTTCAGGGGGAAAAAGATTACTGGGAGGTTAGACACTGGCTCCAGGCCTCTCTGAGCTGGAATTGTCATCCTGCCAGTCCTGTGCAAAGAGGATTTTCGTCAGCTGCTAACCAGCACAGGACAATTCAGAAGCCTGTTTTCAGTTCTTAATCCTGCAAAAGTCCCCTTTACACAACACAGCACCCCAAAACTGTTTTGCACATCACTGGGCTGGGATCTGGGTGGTCTGCCCAAGATTTCAAAGATTTTTTGTGGGAAGGGGGAAAAAAGGGAGGATGACTTTGTTCCTCATCTTGTTTTCAAGATAGCTTGTTCCTGAAACTGGCAGAGAAGAGGATGTGCTGAGTCTTGCACAGTGTCAAGTTCTGAACACCGCACTTCTCCCTCATTAATTTTACCTAGGACTTATATGTAGTCTAGTCACGGAGTAAGTGAGCAGCCATTAAAAACATCTAGTTCTCCTTAAATTAAATATGTGTTATAAATGATGATTGCTTTTCTAAATGTTCCTGCGGTTATTAGTATAGCAAAGGAATTTGAAACAGTTACTGCAAAACAATATTAGTAGATTGCATTTACTGAGTAAAAAGGAGATTATTTTCTTAATTGTTTGTGCTGTAACATGAATGTTTAATATAACGTAAACTCTGGCATTTTTTAGCACAAACAAGAGTGGCAGTGTTCTCATATCCTCTTGCTCAGAAAATCTGTCAAATGAACAAGTGTTAACAAGCAGTTTGAAAACAGTCAATGCCTCCACTCACATGTTTTATTAATCACCATAAACAGAACTGAGATCAGATACTCTGCATGAAGTACATCAACACTATTTGAAGATACAAACTTGAGAAATTACATGTCCAGTTCTGATCTCACTCCATTTTTAATACAAATTATGGTCATAAAGAGCTTTGTTGCAGTGTGTTAAAATGCCACAGAGCCTACTTTGCTTATATCACTTGAAGTATTTGGTCTGGGAGACACACTTCAAAAACGTGCTGATTCTGCTTCTACCACAAATGGTGCCACAAGAGTCCCTCTGCGCCCGAGTCGCTGCGTCAGCCAGGGAATAGGAAACTGGGGCTCAGTTCCCTCTGAGGAGGGCACTCATCATCATATCTCTCCTGGCAGAGAAGCACAGCCTACCATCTGGCTACCAATTAAGCAAAACATAAGAAAGTGCTTTTGCTGCTTTTAGTTGAAGCTGATTTACTCTCCCTGAAGTACTCAGAGGTCTAAAGAGGAAGATGATGTCCAAGAGCTGAGCACAACACACCAGTCTGGAAGTTCAGGTGTTTATTTGAGAAGGAATAGCATTGGGAACTGACTTCTAAACCTGTTTGAGCATTACATTAAACAGTCATTTGGTAAAATACTGAAATAGTAGTTTCAAGCAAGGACTGGAAAAGACATCTCCTCTCCCAGGAACCTGATTTCAGGAAAAGGATTTCAGCAAAAATGCCACAATTGATATTGCTAATGCATTTTTCTCAATCCCTGTGGTGGCAGAGTGCAGGCCACAATTTGCTTTCACTTGGAGGGGCGTCCAGTACACCTGGAACCGACTGCCCCAGGGGTGGAAACACAGCCCCACCATTTGCCATGGACTGATCCAGACTGCACTGGAACAGGGTGAGGCTCCGGAACACCTGCAATACATTGATGACATCATTGTGTGGGGCAACACAGCAGGAGAAGTTTTGAAAAAGGGAAGGAAATAGTCCAAATCCTGCTAAAAGGCTGGTTTTGCCATAAAACAAAGTAAAGTCAAGGGACCTGCATAGGAGATCCAATTTTTAGGAATAAGATGGCAAGATGGATGTCGTCAGATCCCAATGGATGTGATCAATAAAATAACAGCCATGTCTCCACCAACTAGCAAAAAGGAAACACAAGCTTTCTTAGGCGTCGTGGGTTTTTGGAGAATGCATATTCCAAATTACAGTCTGATTGTAAACCCTCTCTATCAAGTGACCCAAAAGAAGAATGATTTCAAATGGGGCCCTGAGCAACGACAAGATTTTGAAAAATTAAAGAGGAGATAGTTCACACAGTAGCCCTGGGGCCAGTCCGGGCAGGACAAGATGTAAAAAATGTGCTCTCTGTGCCAGGGAGAACGGCCCTACCTGGAGCCTCTGGCAGAAAGCGCCTGGGGAGACTCGAGGTCGACCCCTAGGGTTTTGGAGTCGGGGATACAGAAGATCCGAGGCCCGCTATACTCCAACTGAAAAGAAATACTGGCAGCATATGAAGGGGTTCGAGCTGCTTCGGAAGTGATCGGCACTGAAGCACAGCTCCTCCTGGCACCCCGACTGCCGGTGCTAGGCTGGATGTTCAGAGGGAGGGTCCCCTGTACACATCATGCAACTGATGCTACATGGAGTAAGTGGGTCGCACTAATCACCCAGCGGGCTCGAATAGGAAACCCCAGTCGCCCAGGAATCCTGGAAGTGATCATGGATTGGCCAGAGGGCAAAGATTTTGGAATATCGCCAAGCAGCACATTGAGCTTGTAGCACAGCCCAGCCATATTTCAGAAGCAAAGAGAGGATGTTTGTGCTCAGCCAAAGGGGAGCTGAGACTGGGGCCCAGAAACTGCTGCAAATGCTCAATTCTGATAGCTGCATAAATCCACTGGGATCCTGGTGTACTTGGGGGGAAAAGGAGGCTGAAGTGTAAGCCATGGCCAACGTCCAGCTTTTGAAGGAGAAAGGATACATGAAGCCTACAATGAGCACGTCCTTCCCACTGTTTCCCCAATCTTGTTACATGACATTAGGGAAGGAAAAGCTATAACAGAAACAGTAATAAAATTAAAAACTGTGAGGTGGAGCAGGTCCCCTTTCCTTCGCCTGCTCACCCAGGGCTCCAAAGGGAGCCAGCTAACGATGTGCAACAGGCTCATAGCAACCCGCTCGGGCAGGCTGTGCTGGTGCGATGGGAGGCGCAGGAGGCAGGGAAAGCTGCCTGCAAAGCCGAGCACAGGCGATGCAGCCCACTGGGGAGGGAGCTGTGCCAGGGAGCAGAGCCTGGTGTCTACCTGGCCACGCCACACCACCTCCAGAGCAGCTCTTGTTCCAGTATAGTTGGATTGTTAGAAAGCAATTTTGGTAATGTACCTGTGGTAATGTCATAATTAGATATTAGTAACATATACTTCATAAAGTATTATGCATGTATCTGCTCGTAAGCACTACTGTTGTGTAGAGTGAACTATCAAAGACTCAGAATAAAAATGTATGTAAAAGTGAACTGTAACAGGTTTCCTGAGACCATAAGCTGAAAGTACAGACACACGGTGACTCTGTGGGTTATACACTCAAATGGACAATTTCTTATATAGAATAATGTAACATTGAATAGAAGCTGCTGTGTTTCCCTGACCTGACCAGATCATCACAAACCTTTCTGTGAGTTTAGGTCACACAAACTGATTTTTAAGCTTCCCTTAGAACAGCAAGTCTGAAACTTCAGCTGATTTTTCTTTAAATCTCTCAAGCTGTACTTTTCATGTCTGATACCTCAAAGCGAATGAACTGATACTTCTGAAATTCTGCATTAATACTTGTTTCTAAGCTTGTCAAGCATGAGAAGACAGACAGACTTATCACTGGAGTAAGGCAGAGCCTTATCGAATTGGTGTTTAACAAAATTCCTTAATGCTACAGGCAATGACACAATTAAATCTTAGTCTTGCTTTTGCTTTTCTGTTTTGCTGTACAAGTAAGAAACTTAGAAATAGCTATAACTGTTACGTTATCCCCAATCCCCAGTGGATGGATCCTTAGTGAGGTATGACTATATGTAAAATTTTATGTATTGAATTGTTCTGGGACAGTCTGAAGGTCTAAGAAGAAAAGCAAACTCTCCTGTTTTGAAGAAAATAATGCTTGAAGACATTAATTTTCCTTACATTCATTGCAACATAGAATGGTTTGGATTGAAAGGGACCTTGAAAGATAATCTAGTCCAACCTCACATCATCTAGTCCAACTAGGCTGTGCAGAAATCTCTTCAGTAGATTCACTAGTCTTTAATTCAAGGGTCTTTTTTTGTCCCTTTGAAGCATTGGCTGCTGTTGGAAATAGGATATTGAACTAGATGATCCACTTGGCTGAGCCACTATGGCAGTTTCTGGGTTCCTTTTTATGAGGGAAAAAAAAAAAAAGATTTAGGGGGTTGGGTGTGACTTGTATTCAAACAAGTGTGACGTATCTGTCCTTATAGTAAACAACTTTTATTACATACAGCATAATAAAAATAATAAGCAAAAAATTGCTTGGGTGCTTCTGAATGTGTAGTTAAATGAAATGCTTGTCTCCAAAGAAAAAAAACACTTCCAAGTGGTTTGATTTTGAAGAATGTGAGAACAGTAATGAGTTACTAACCATAAAGTTTATTTTCACTATCTGCCTGGTTAGGAAATATTTGTTTGACAAAATTGTCCAATTGCGTGTAATTTCTAAAATTAAAACCATAGCTGAAATCAAATTAAAATATCATTAACCTGACACAGAGAAAAATAAAATGGCTCAGTATCAAATAATAAACTTAATTATTATGTTAGCTAAAAATATGGAATAAACAACAATTCCTGCAAAATCCAAAGGCAGAATTCTCATTTATTTATCAGCTACAAAACCCAAGGCATTAGCAAATCTAGTACTAAAAGTTGTGTTTTCATATTCAGTCTACTAATGTGAGAAGGATCGCTGCACCTGTAGAGAGCAAACCAGGTTTAAGTAAAGTTTAATAACAACTGTATGCATTGCTGTAATTAAATAGACATTAATAACTGGCAGTCAAGAAAGTCACAAAGAATTACAACAGTGGGTTATTTGGCTCTGTTGTCTTCAGTTTTATAAGGATTCCATATGTCGTGGTTTAACCTCAGTCGGCAACTAAGCACCACACAGCCGCTCGCTCACTCCCCCCCACCTGGTGGGATGGGGGAGAGAATTGGAAAAGCACAAGTGAGAAAAACTCGTGGGTTGAGATAAAAACAGTTTAATAATTGAAATCAAATGATAATAATAACAATATGATGATAATAATAATACACAAAGCAAGTGATGCACAGTACAATTGCTCACCACCCGCCGAGCGATGCCCGGCCAGTCCCCGAGCAGCGGCCCCCCCCAGCCAGCTTCCCCCAGTTTATGTACTGAGCATGACGTCACATGGTATGGAATATCCCTTTGGCCAGTTTGGGTCAGCTGTCCTGGCTGTGCCCCCTCCCGGCTTCTTGTGCACCTCCAGCCTTCTCAGTCGGTAGAGCATGGAAAACTAAAAAGTCCTTGGCTAGTGTAAGCATTACCTTGCAACAACTAAAACATCGGTGCCTTATCAATTTTGTTCCCATCCTAAATCCAAAACACAGCACTGTACCAGCTACTAGGAAGGAAATTAACTCTATCCCTGCCGAAACCAGGACAATAGGGATTCCTGCTAATTAGGGACAATATTTAGATAAACAGTTTAACTGAAAGTGACAATTTTCAGGACTGAAATCTGGTCCTCAGCCGCTAATGTTTATGCGTTTGCAGCTCTGTCAGACAGAAAACCTGCCTCAACTGTTGGAGATGCCACCACCTACAGATTATTTTCTGTGCTGGTGTTTCAGCCACAGGTCTACGTATGTGCATCTCCCTCTCTAATATCTATATACAGACTTTTTCAGGCCACGCAGGATTAAAAATAGGTTAAAATCCATTAAAGCAGGTGTACTGCTGCTGATCTGAAACAAAGTTTTCACTTCTGCAAGGCTATTGTCTCTTCTGTTTGGATTTTACATATTTTATGGGAAAGCCTCCAGGAGTACATTAAGCAACATGACCATGATTTGTCACCCGTCCTACCCTGAGGAAGAAATTATATGTTCAGTGCAGTTTTTTGTTAATTTAAAAAAATTTATGCCTACTGCTCATGTTCATTGATTTTATTGTTATACAGTACTACATCGGTACGTCTGACAGGAAGGTTATGGAAGTCAGCGCTAAACTTTCAAGGTTCAGCCCTGAAGGTAAACCTCAATACATAGCTAGAAATTAGAGGGAGTTTCCCTCCTTTTTCAGCTTGTGAGGGTTTGAACATGGTTGTCTTCTTGCCCTTGGCAACCCCTTGTAAGGAGCTGTAGGACTCAGAATTGGAGGTACTTCCCTTCCGCAGTCACCTGACAAATATGTGAAATCAGCATACAGCCGTTTCATGTAGCTGAAGTTTTCCCTGTTTATTTAAAAAGTTTTCTCAGGAAGTCACCCAATATAAGAAACTTTAAAAGTATCTGACTAAGCTTACCATAGCAATGAGGCATCTGAACTATGACTATTTTTTAACAGCCGGCCACTCAGGCTCCTTTCGGTCTTCAGTTCCCTCAATATTCCATTTCACCCTGTAAAGCTGGTTTCAGATTTTTCTGTCTCCTCTCCATCCAATTAAGCTTCTAAACTTCTAGGTAGTGCAAAACCATGAATGGTAGTCAATCCCTTTCCGACACTCAAGAATGAAACTTTTGAAGTTGCATAACTGTCTGATTTAAAGAAAAACGCCAAAGTTCCATATTTTAAAGACAGTATTAACCAAATCAGGACGTCCAGTTTTATCCTGCTTCTAACAACGTTGAGGAAAACCTTTCTCTCACCATCCTCCACCTGTCTGCTACTCCCCACAGCTTAAGTCTTCTCCCAAGGTAAAGTGACTTAATAAAAGTTTGCTTTAAAAGACAGGAAAATAAACCTAGAAATAAATTCTAGATTTTCTAGATTTCAGGAATTTGGTTTACATTTTTATACAGAGTCTCTCCTGCTAATACAGAAAAATCTGAACTAATAATACTTTGACAGAATTTTAAATTGTCTGCTTTACATGTAGCAAGAGCTGTTGATCAGATACTGAATTTATAATACATTTATATTGTCAACTGGAATCTGTGGATTTTTGTCAGGATGCAAGGGAAGAGGATATTTCTAAAGAAAAGCTTTAACATATTGGGTGCTTTAACCTTCTCTGTCTTCCTTCACTCCCACCACATCGTTGTTCCATCACCTGCTCTGATGTTAATCAGAATGACTGGGTCATCCTCTTTTATAAGCTTGCTGGATTAATTCTTTTTCAAGGTCATCTGTGAATTGACTTTAGTAACTAATTATAAATTGGATGATATTTTAATATTCTACCCTCTCCCTGAGCTTTAATCTAGAAGTGATGAGAGACAAAAAGAAACCCAAAGGAGTTTGCATTTTAGGAAGCAAGATGATGAATGCCATTATCCAATACCCTTATAATTTCTCCTGCCCTGGACACCCTTATCTTTCCCACTGAGTTCAAAGGGAGTTGAAGGAAATTCAACATCTTCCAGAAACAGTGCTTTAGTCTTTTAGCTAATATAACTGCATATGATCTCTGGAGAAATCTGTCGATATTGGTATTTGAGGCACTTAAGCTTGACATTCAGAGTTCTGTACTATTATGAATGCATCTCTATTAAGGCAACAGAAGCAGCTCTCTCTCTCTCTCTCTTTGACCTTGCCTTTTGAAATTTAACATTAAAAATAAATATTTTCCTTCATTGTATTTTTAAAAGACTTTGAAACAGTTTGGGAAACTGCGTTCAGGCCATCACCTGGCAATAAACTATTTCAATTGTGTAATCAAAGATTATTTCATTGATTTTTTTTTAAACCCTATTAGATACCTGCAGAACCTTGGATTCAAAGGGCACAGATGGCAAAGACCAGTTGAATAAGGATTGCAGATCTACGGGTTAAAGACCTCACAAGGATTTTCTAGAGGAACACTTACTGGATGGCTGTGTTTGGGCCCAACCACAATGTGTGCTCTTAAGCATCTTTTGACCTGACCATGCTAAAGCAACGATCTTCCCCTGACTGCCTCTTTGGCATGCTTTCTAAGCATAGAAAGCAAGCTATGGCTTTTTCTTTGACCCCTCACAGACCAGCAGTACAGTTGCCTCAGTTCTCCCAGACCAGTGCCTCCAAAGACCTCCAAGATATCTCCCCCACCTTCTTTCTCCTACTCCATAATAATCAGATCAGCTCAAGAATTTCCCCAAAGATTTAACCATATGCATACCCTCACTTAACTATTCACCTCTTCAGCTGAAGCAAATAGTTGAAGCAAACAGACACGGGGACATTGAAAGGCATCCACAATCACACTTTCTTCAGTCAGTGCAAGAAATAGATATCAGTTAAAATTAAATGTGTTCTTGTTGTTGTTTCTGTACGACCCTGCAGTATTCTTTAGGGTAAGTTCAGGAGCAAAACAAGGATCACAGGGTCCTTCCTTACTTGTTTTGAGATTTTATTCCAAAATATCAATGAATTTGTGAGTTATTCACAGTCTTTTTCAAGACCATGAGGAAAGGTAGACAGCAATTCTGTTGTTTTAAATTAAAAATTAAATGACAAATAGAATGAGAAATGGAGAACATGGTTGTGATAGAATTTGTTCCTCAAGGAGAATACTAATGTTTGTCCATGAGGATTCTGCTAAGGATTTCAGATTGTGCTATGGAAAGAGGACATAACCCAAAACTTTCATGGTGCTATCAGCACACCTGACCTACAAAGCCAACAGAAAACCTTGAAGTAAAATTTGCCCCATTTGCCTCAGTATTCTGGGGAAGGAGTGAGTTTTGTTCAGATCAGGACAGGCTTGAATTATGGTTTTGATGTGGAACTATGTAAAATTCTGGGGTTTGCTGGGCTTTTGTTCTAAGCCACAAACAGGAGGTGACAGTTGCTTAGTGTTTTAGTTTTGTATTCACAAGAATTGCAAACAAAGAACAAAATAAACAGCTTATAGGATGAACCTTTGTTCGTGCTCTGTTTATGAGTGTTGATTTCACTGCCATTCAGTCCTGCCAAGGGCTCATCCATATAAAATCAAGATAATAAATTCAACTCTTGCCTGTCTCCTTTCTTATCCTTTCTTTTTGAAAGTATGCACCAAGCAGATAGTGGTGTAAAAATAACTGCTTGCTTTTTCTGCAGAATTTATACATCATCGGTAACTGCAGTGCATACTGCTCCACAGTCGTCAAGGCTTTAGCCATTATCAGGTAGATGACTGCAGGAATGAGAATTAGGCTTGACTCCTTGCCTAGACATGGGCGGGACATCCTGAGGCTATTCAACTTAAGAATTAAGGCTTTAGGGCAATAAAGCAGAGGAGAGTCTTAGGCTATCATCAATATGTTGTACCAGTATCTCTCCAGATTGTGTAAAGATTTTTTTTTTTAAATGCTTGTAATCTGCATATGCTTATAATCTGAAGATAATAGGAAAGTTCCCTGTTATTTTATAGAACCATAACAAATCTTTTTATCTTAAGAACAGAAATCAGGCTTAGTGTCAGGCATGCTGGAACGCTAAAGCCCCAGTAATTTCAGTAACCTACTTCTCTGTCACTGGATAATAGCCATTTTTCACTTCTGCTGTGGGTAGTAACAAGACAATGTCAAACTAAAATAGATCTTCTTAAAATGCATTCTTCTAAAATAGAAATGCTGTTTTCTCTTTAAAAAAAAATTTTTTTTATGTTTCCATTTCAATGTTTTTTCCAGAAATCAGTAATTTGTACTCTCTGATGTGCTTTGGGTGGCATTCTACCCTTTCTGAATCTAGTGGTAAAATTCCCACAGCTTTAAATGGGAGTAAGGATTTTCTTTTCCACGTACCCATATTTATACAGTTGTTCTCATGTGCACACACTTGGGTAGACCACTTTAGTTCAGCTTCCAAGATGTCTGTCTTTGTTTTGCTATGATCCCTGTTCACTCAGCCCCTTACCCTGCTTTTCAGGCACAGAGGGTTGTTGTTTTAAGTGGTACAATTTACACACAGGGAGACTTTGTCCATTCAGGCAGAGGATCTACTGCTTGTGTGCAACTAGGGATAATCTATAACCACACCATGTAGTACAAGTTGGAGTCATATAGGTCACCTGAGAAAATATGGCACTATAGAGAGAGTAAGAATGGTACACGGTTCCAAAATACTTTCTTTCTCCATTCAGGGTTCAAAATGGAGCCGTTTTACCCACACCTGCTCACTCTTTGAATTCACTTTCTGTCAGCGCAGGAGCAATTGAGTTTTACTCCTGCAAAGGTTAATTTTGTGCTCGCATGCCTGACTATTTGAGGATGTATTTACACATTGCATGTAGCAACTTGACACAGCCATGGGACAGAGCTTCCACCCCGAGCAGGCAGCCATGCCTAACAGAGGAGCCACAGCAGTGAGCAGGCCGTGCCAGGTGCAGCTGTACCCACGACTAGGTTTACTAGTGACCACTGCAATGGCCAAGAAAGGCAAGAGAGAGAAAACCTGGATGCGACAGGGAGAAGACCAGCACCCCTTGATTTGTCCTGGCCTTCCATCTGAGGTTATTGCCCCCGGGCAGTGGGCAAAGGGGAGCATGTGCTTGGAGGGTGGTAACTTCTCAGGCCAACACAAGTTCAGGCTTCCCACAAGTCCGTCTGCAAATGCCTTAACTTGCAAACACATGGACCAGGACAGGGGAAGCTGAGACTTATTCCCTGTCTCCCAGACACCCTTATGTTCTTCCTGCCCTGCAACCCCCTTCTGTCAGCCTCCTTTGTATCTTCTGGCCAGGACTCTGGAGCACAGGGATAGATCCAGGCTGACAGGCTTCTTCTCTTGTGGCTTTTCCTCCTGAGCAGGAGGTGCACTATTGCTCCCAGCCACATGAAGGATGATTTCCAGTATCTCCATGCCTCTCTCTTTCCCCGTTTTTCTTTACCTATTACTGGAGTGACAGAATTCAAAATGAAGACTTGACTAGGAAGGTGCGTTTTCAGTCTGCTCGAGGTTTTTGTACAAGAGGTCTCTGTCAGTGATGCAGCTATGCTTCCCTGGACACAGTGTAATTTGGGGACCTGTCAGGAATACATTTTGCACTGCAAAATAACTTATTCTTACTTTCTAACATGGTGAAGAAGCCACGAAGCTGTAGAAGCTTACACCATGAACTGAGTGAGCACCAGAATATCAAAAGCACAGAGAGGACTTACAAACTCATTTATTTTCCTGTGCCATTACCGGCCTCGTGCAAATTAGGGCTACAAGTTTCACATTGGTATTCAGGATGTCATTTGCACACACAGAGAAATAAATTAGGGGGAACATTAATGGTAACAAGCATACAAGACTACTGAACAGTAGAAGCATTTCAGTCCCTTTGGGATGAGGAGAGCAAGGTTTCATGGCCCTCTGGTCCAGTTGCCATAAACCCAGCGTATCAGCAATGAATGTATTCAAGCACACCTCTGAACTGGCATTGCATATATATATGCGATTAATATGTGTGACTATACAAGTTTAAACTTGAAGTCTGAAGTTAAAGGTCTGTATAAAGCCTACTTTTCAAGGAAGGATGTTTCATGTAACTTTTGTTTGACCTAGAAAGAAAGTAATTTAAATTATTATAAGATTCCTTAATCCTGTTTAACTTATTTGCCTGAGAGAAACTGAAAATCCAGCAGCTTTTACAGACTTTTCTTGTGCTTATGGGATACTCCCCTCACATAAAAAAAACCAACCCAAAAACGCTGTGTATGTTGCATGACCAATTATAATTAAACTGGTAAGCTAATCTTTACAGTGTCAGAAGGACAGGATAAATTCTTCGTAGTGACTAATACGGCCAGTCTGGTGGGAGGATTCAGAGTCGGAAGCTTTATCTCATCTGTCTCCTTTGCCTGTCTCCCACCAAAGGAGTCTGGCTAAATCAATAACACCGACCAAGCCCCTTTCCTGTTTCCCCTGGAAATGTTATCCATTGTGAGCAGTGGCTTGAAGTCACAATTACTTCAGCATCTTTATTAAAACATAATGTTGAGATTTTAGCTAAGATTAAGTATATTCATTCCCCTAAGTTTTATTACACTGAAAGGCTTTGGGAATTACTGAAGGAAGTGAATTACTGAAGGAAGTAATTTTTTTTTTTTTTTTTTTTTTTTTTTTTTTTTTTTTTTTTTTTTTTTTTTTTAAATATTTAAATGCTAAAGAATAAAAATCCCTTTTTCATACACTGGTGCAAAGCATGGGTAAGACTAAAACCAATATATTTAAAAGTGGATGATTCTCACTGGCTTTACAGCAGCAAACACTGCCATCCTGATCCTGATGTGGCAGGAGACTAAGAGAACATTTCCACAAAAGCACTGTTTCTCTAGATATTTCTGCAAGAGCTCTTCCCTTTGTAACACAATCTGAATATTGTAGACAGGCCTCAATTTAGTATTGACTTCAAAGGAAACAATCTCTGTGAAATGCACCGTGTTCCTTGCTTGTTTGAAGATGGAGACACACTGAAGCCCTTTCTGTCAGGGAAGAAGGAAGGAAAAGAGGTTTTTTTAGTCCAAATCCCCACTGGTTGACTTTCAATACCTCAGAAAACTGGTATGTAGTCAGTCTTTCTAAATAAGAAAAAGGAAAAAAAAAGACAGCTCAGTGATTAATATGCTTACTTGAATGTCAGAGATATATGTTCAAATGCTTCCTCTGTCGGACTATGGAGCAGGGACGTGAAGCAAAACCCCATGCTTCAGTAGAAGATCAGGCAATCTTAGATGGGTTTCCGTATCAGTCTCTCCTGACAATTTTTTTTCAGTGGATATAAAATACAGAAGTAATCACTGCAGCAGAAGTAATTCTGCTTCTTCATGAAAAATGCCTTAATCTTTAGGCTACAGGATTTCCCTTAGCCATCCTTTTACTATCTGACTGCATTTTGTGCAAGACTTTATGCAGTAGGTGTGTTTAGCTGATTTGATTCATCTGAGATCAAAGAATAAGAATAATACAGAAGGGACAATTCTTAACTTGTCAAGTGTAAAGTCAAGCTGTACACACGTGTCTAATGATGGGAAAAATGTAGAGTACTTTACAGGAAGTAAAATGGGTATGTAGGGGAGCTGCCTCTAAAGGGTTAAATCATGGCATAACAGAGGCTTTGAAGATCCATTCTTGAATTGGAAATGGCAGCCTGATGCCTAGAGTCCTTTGTGGATCCAGTTGGGTGCTCTCAGGGTAAAATATGAAGGATGGACACCTCCCAGTCAGAATATATGCAGGGTGGAAAGTCTGTGTAGAGCAACTCCATTGCCTTCAAACCTTCCTTCCACCCTACCATGTGAAGGCACAGCTGCAGTCCCATGAACCTACCACCTTACCCTTACACAGTCTCCTTGTACTTGACCTCTCCTCCCAAGAGAAGTCTCTTTGGCATGCCCAGACTGCCCTGAAGGAACAGGCAGAAGGAGAACGTGCTCTGCCAAATAAGCATATCTTATTTGTAGCTGACACACAGTATCTATTGTTCTTGGGTTGTTTATGCTTTATTCCCTGTGGCATCTGCTAATATATTCTTGGTCTGATTCTTACCTTTTACTGACACGCATCAGAAGTGTTTCTAGACCTCTGGGTGGGAAAGGGTTTGACATTTCTAGTTCAGATCGATATCACATCAGCAGAGTCTCGCAGCTGTCATTCCTTTATTATTTATTAACATTCAATTGTCTCACCTCTTATTGACCTTTTCTATGCAACTAATATGAAACCAAGGCCCTTTGAACCCAAGTGCCAAGACGTGCAGCCAGATTGCAGGCTATCCTCCTGAGTAACGGGCAGCTAAAGCAACAGCATGCAACACGCGCTGCTATTGCATGCCTTACCTGGGAAAACGCTACTGACTATGAACTTGGGAACAGGGAACTTGGCCTGCCTGTAGAGCTCATTGGTACCTAAAATAAATTCCTGCAGATTCTAGCCTCTTCCTCACCTTATACTGTATCTGATGAACACTGAGGAACAAGTTACTGTGACTGTGTTTTTGTA
Organism: Pygoscelis adeliae; assembly: GCF_000699105.1. NCBI lineage: Eukaryota > Metazoa > Chordata > Aves > Sphenisciformes > Spheniscidae > Pygoscelis > Pygoscelis adeliae. Next base: position 4,286,337 of record NW_008824356.1, on the reverse strand, counting down.
CCACATAAAATTAGACAAAGTATATGGTGGTTGAAATCTGAAACTAGTGGAGCAGTGATGACAGTCCCTCCCTTTAAGGAAATTCTCTGCACACTGACAATTTTCAAGGGCAGCCTCTGGCTGGCATGGCTCTAAATGACGCTAGGAAGTGAGGCCACTTTTGGTTTTCACATGCTATTATTCATCGCTTATTTTAAATATGATTACATGGATTTGGATTGATTTTGTCTTCAGCTAAACAATAGTTAGGGCTTTATTTTACCATTTGAACAGACTGCATATCTTTCTCAAGGATTCCCAGAGTATTAGGGGACGAATAATCACAAATGTTCAGATATGGGCAGAATGAGCATATGCATACCCAGTGCATCTGGGTATGCAATTTGCCTGTGTGCACTTTTCCTTTTACATACACCCCCGACCCCCCCCCCCCCGAACAGATTAGCTATAGACTCAGATGGGAGTCGTTCTGCACAGCTCTACTGGAGACACATGATGTTTATGTGCTGTTTGCAGCCCTGAGATATTAATATCAGCAGTATAAGGACTGTATGTTTGCTGATATTATATGGTATAATCTAATGGAAATAATAATACAAGGAAACCAGGGCCTGACACACAACCATAATACAAAAATAACATTACAATAATCACAATAACAAAACCTGCTTGTGGATGAAAATGTAGATCAATTCTACCTTGTGGATGCATAATTGCTAATGCATGGAATATGTGACTGCGTGTTCGGAAATGAGTTTGCTTAGTAGAAGCTTGTTTTGTTCTTCATGGAAACAGTTGGTCTGTGATGCCTTCAGCATTGATAGACCTTAATTTTTAAGACTTTGAAAAACAACATTCTCATATGTCATAACAGAGATGTTTATTTCATTTAAATTGTGAAAAACTGTCAGAGCTGCTAGGATTTTAATCTTAGCATGAAAGAAATACAGGTATGACATGTCCACTACTTAGACCATAAGCCATTTCTGGAAAATAAGCATTTCTTTAGTTAAAATATGATTTTAATTTTCCTGTTTTAATTAAGACACAGACTAACACCCCAATTCTGAATATCCTGCATCCTGGAGTGGGGGAAGTCCATAGGCAGACACTAATTTTGTTTCCTAAGCCTATCTGCTTTCAAAACGGACTTCCAGGCATAAAGATAACTCCCTTGTGTAAAATTTCAGGATCCAAAAGCAAGTACCGCTGAAACACGTTTAACATACAAGTGCAAAGAACAGCACTGTTGGCCTTTTTACCATGATAAACAGGAGAGGAAAACAGCTATGTGCAGTACAGCAAGATCCTCTAAAATCTCTCCTTGTTCTATAGTATACAAATAACCTAAAGTCTCTCCTTCCATCTTTTGCAGGCAAACAATGGGAGTATTTAACACATCAGAGTTTCTTGAGAAGGAAACGCTTCAAGAAAGGGCATTATTTAAAAAGGGAAAGGGGGAAAATGCATCAGTAAAGTGAACTGAAACCTTTTTAGTCTGGCCAGTCTCACAAAAAGAATGGCAATAAATATTTCCATAAAAGGCAAGTTTACCTCCCATAACCTCCATGACAATAATTATTTCACTAGGCTCAGAATATTCTTCCTTCCTTTTATTTTTTTTCATTTTGAATTAACTGCTTGTGTAGACAAGCATCTGCTGCCTCTCCATCTCACAGCTGCTCTCTCTTGAATTTATTCTTACTAGTCTGTATCCCTTGCCCATTTTCAAGCAAATACTTCAAGACTCCCTCTTAAATGGTCAGTCTGGGCAAAAGGCCAGGAAGTGAAATAACCTCTTTACCACTAGATTTCCTTCTATTTTACTTTATTTCCTTAGGAAACTTTGCCTCATCCCAAAAAGTCTGCCAGTCCCAGAAGTTTGTTGTATAATTACAATTCTATAGGAAGTTACTAAAAATGTGGGGGTTTCTCACTTTGAAAGAAAATTCATTAATTTCCCAAAATGTTTTTATTTAAGTCTAAACCTGATAAAAGATTAGAAGCCTATAATAGGATATAGGTAAATTGGAATTACTCTCTCATTCTTCTCTTGGTTGTTTTTTTTCTAGGATGGGAGTACATCAGAACTGTGCACAACATTTTCCCAGATATCCAAAACCTATGGTTTACACAGGCTGCTGATAACATCCCTATAGACCAGAAAGAAAATGGCATAAAGAAGGTGTGAAACTCATTCTGACAATAATGCTTTTTAAGGATGACCTTTGAGCCACAAAGTAGCTTTCAGGCTGCAAACTGTGTGGTGCGGTCGACATGCTGGAGGGAAGGGATGCCATCCACAGGGACCTTGACAGGCTTGAGAGGTGGGCCCGTGCGAACCTCATGAAATTCAACAAGGCCAAGTGCAAGGTCCTGCACATGGGTCAGGGCAATCCCAAGCACAAATACAGGCTGGGTGGAGAATGGATTGAGAGCAGCCCTGGGGAGAAGGACTTGGGACTGTTGGTTGATGAGAAGCTCAACATAACCCAGCAACGTGCGCTTGCAGCCCAGAAGGCCAACCATATCCTGGGCTGCATCAAAAGAAGCGTGGCCAGCAGGTCGAGCGAGGTGATTCTCCCCCTCTACTCTGCTCTCATGAGACCCCCCAGCAGGTTGAGCGAGGTGATTCTCCCCCTCTACTCCACTCTCATGAGACCCCACCTGGAGTACTGCGTTCAGGTCTGGGGCCCCCAACTAAGAAGGACATGGACCTGTTGGAGCGAGTCCAGAGGAGGGTCACGAAGATGATCAGAGGGCTGGAGCACCTCTCCTGTGAAGACAGGCTGAGAGAATTGGGGTTGTTCAGCCTGGAGAAGAGAAGACTCCGGGGAAACCTTATAGCAGCCTTCCAGTACCTGAAGGGGCCTACAGGAAAGCCGGAAAGGGACTTTTTACAAGGGCATGTAGCGACAGGACAAGGGGTAGTGGCTTTAAACTGAAAGAGGGTGGGTTTAGATTAGATGTAAGGAAGAAATTCTTCACTATGAGGGTGGTGAGGCACTGGAACAGGTTGCCCAGCGAAGCTGTGGATGCCCCATCCCTGGAAGTGTTCAAAGCCAAGTTGGATGGGGCTTTGAGCAACCTGGTCTAGTGGAAGGTGTCCCTGCCCATGGCAGGGGGGTTGGAACTAGATGCTCTTTAAAAGCCCCTTCCAACCCAAACCTTTCTGTGATTCTATGATTCTATGAACATCCCTCACTACACAGTGGGTCTCCCGCAGCTGCCCAAAGGAATATGTTTGAAGAACTGCATGCCACCTTTATGTGGTAACTGCCTTTCATTTTAGCTGTCACTGTCCTTTACTCCATGCTGACAGCCCTGCACTGCCTGGCATCAGGCTGCTGTGGGGGCTGCCCAGCTGTGCAAACACACCTGCAGTCACCACCACCACCTCACACACCAGTACGTGTGCCGCACTGGGCAGCGGCAGCAGGGACATGGCCCCTCAGCTCCCTCTGCCACTCTGTTACTTCTGCGATGCGGATGCTTCATATGGACCACTAAAATATACCAAACCAGTCAAAGCTCTGACCACTGCTAGGTGTTTGTCATTCAAGGTACAGAAAAAAGAGAAGATGATGCAGGGAAGGTTGATCATACCATGACACATTTCAGTGCTTTTGCTTTTTTTGACATTAACTGCAAACTGTAACATATGGCCATACCTTACCTCCAGTTCCTGTGGACCCCCTCACGCCAACATATACTCAACATGAAGCTCAAATGGGGCAACCAGACAGTGCTGTGTAATACAGGAGATGTGAAGAATTTGGAGGCTGGGACAGAATGTGTATGAATTATCCAGTCAACAAAAGGAAGGAGAGTGGGCTAGAGTGAGAATAAAAAGTATTTATAGGCTACAGTATTTTTGGAAAAGGTTTAAAGTGTTTAATTTCAGAGTTCTGGAGTTCATTTCCCCTAGCTAATTACAGGATTGGAATCTTTCTTAATAACTCATTAAAGATGAATGGAAGTGTTAACAGAATATATTATTTTCTTGCATAATTAGTAATGGAAACATGAACATCTAAACTGAACAGGCTTTAAGGGGAACATATGCGTATTGGGTAATGCTACAGCCACATCTTTTTATTTGTTTGTTTTGCCAATGCAGTCCATCTATTAAATGTCCCTTTAGCAGGTCAGCATTAGTTATATTTTATGTCCATGTCATAAACATAACAGATATACCACTGTGGTCACAACAGCAGTTAAATATTATTCCTTATTTTTAAAAAAGTCCCGTAGATATGTGATAATGTCATTGGAAATTTTTATTACAGTAGACAGGAACTTGCATGACCCCTGCTGGGTTATCTTTTCCAAACTGTGTAAGTGAACCTTGTTATTGAAGTAGTCCTTTTGAGAGATGAATAATTAAATTCTTACGATTGTGCAAGTTGTTACAATAAGACAGAAATTTTTATTTTCATTTCTTGTCCTGTTCCCCGGAAAAGTAACAAAAGCGTGCCAGATTCCATCTGGCATTTTTACTCCCTGTTACACGTTGTTTGACTGAATGAAGGGAAATTCATGAGAAATCTTGGCACGCTGTTGAAATGAGACAGTTCTCATTGACTTCAAGAGGGTCTGATTTTTAACTTAGGTATTTTCTTAAAGAATATAACCCTTTAGTGAGAAAATACTTTTCTTTGCTTAAACACAACTTACATGTGAAATGTAGGGCTCCTTATTATTTGATAAACCACTTCTTAAATACAGATATCAATTTCATGAAGCACTGAGTGAGGAAAGGAGGATTTAACTCACAACCTTTGAGGCATGCCATCAAACAATAGTGATCCTCACTTTTTCAAAATACCTGTTTCCACTGGCTTGTTTAAATTATTGTCTATCTCTTAGCAGAGCACTGAAAGATGGAAAATATGTTTCGACTTTACTCATGATAAATTCAGCAGAAGGATGTGTGGATCCAGTAGAGATATTGCTTGGGATGAGGGGAAAGGAGCGAGCTCACAGGGACAATGCAGCCTCTCCACTGCCAACCGGTGCAGACTCCGCAAGGTTGCAGCAAGTTAAAAGGCTGGAGCCATGCAAACAGGCAGTGCTGCCACAGACTGTTGATCTTCTCCTGCCTTTCTCGCTTCCTCTCCAAAGTTTCCAATCCCAAAGAAATCTGTATCATGCCACAGACCGCAATAGGTTTCTTCACCTGTACAGGACAGGTGATAAAGGGAGGTGCACCATAAGCAGCCTTCCTTTATGCTAGCAGAAGAGAGACGCTGTAGCTGCTTCTGCCGTTAGACACTGTTTCCAGGTTTGTGGCAGAATGGGTAGACAGATCCACTTCCAGACATTTTCCTGTATCCCCTTTGGGGATGAGAAGTGTCACCAGCCAGTTTAGTGAACTTACTCGTGCCTCATGTATGACAGTGTTACGCGATCATTTTGCTTGTCCCCTTCACAGCCAGGCAGATCTCTTTTATTGTGCCGTTCATCTACCTCTGCAAAGCAAAATACAGCTCTTAGTAAGAACAGGATACTATATCTCTCTGAGAGACCACTTCTAATGCAAATATACCCCCTTAAGCCCTAGCAGTTGAATGCAAGAAAGAATCCACCCTAAAAGAGAAAAGTAGCCTTATTAATTCAGCCCTTCTCTCATTACTTCTTAGTCAAAATGTATGTATTATTATAAGACACATACGTTGACATAATGAAACAAAAAAACTCATGGCTCTTAATAAAATTATAATTAAAGCAAGCCACTGTTTTTTCAAAGGCTCAGATTTTACAGGCAGAAGACTAAGGAATGACTACAGCTAAATAAGGCTGTATTCATTCATTCAATAAGGCTGAGCAAAACAGCTACATCAGGACTTACACATCAGTCAGTCATGTAACATTCACATTCATATAATAAAGTCTTCTTTATATGTAGAAGTTTAGTTGCCTCACATGTTGACTGGTACCAGCATTTGTGTGTGAGTAGCTAATCCTCTCTTTCAAGAAAGGATGTCTTCAGCAAAAGCCCCATGAAGACACTTAATGAAAATGTTTTCTTATTTACTTAAAATGGAACCAGGAGAACATTCAGAACCAGAGGAAGAATGTTTTCTGGAGATCTAGTAGACCTGTTATTTTTTAAATATTTTGCAGGACTCTTGGAGGCAGCCATAGGAGAGAAGAGCAGGCATACAGGCAGACCAAGTAGCATACAGCTGCCGCCTCTACTTCCTGCTGGCGAAAGCCTTCGGCTTTGGCATGCAGTGTTTTCATCTTTCTCTGCAGTACGAGTTCCTCCGATGAGACTGGACTGCCTGGGGCACTGGTGGCTAACCTGTTGTTTCTAAATTGCTGGTTCAAATATAGCCTAGGAAATTAAAGTCATGGCCTGTGTGAAATGAGCTGGTAGTACCCGTCAATTACCTGGCGGAGAGGTCATCCCAGGCGGCTCAAATCATGCCCTTGCTGATAGCCGAGAAGAGAAGCAAGGGCAAATGTTTTCACAGACTGAGCAGCATTCTCCTCCCCAGGGACAGAGCCTTAGGTCTGAAGTATAAAATGGAAATTTTGGGGCTTCTATATTATTCCTTCTGTTTATAAAAGTTAGTTTCTCTTCAGCTGTAATAGATGATCTCAATTTTGAAAGAGAAAACAAACTGAAGCTGTAAGATTGCAGGGGCATATTAGGCAAAGCCTTGTCAGCATTCCCCAGCAAGACAGCAGTAGTAAAGTTGTAGCAACCCCTCTTCTCTCCCAAACCTATCAACCATATTTGGGGAAAATGGCTCAAGATACTAAGCTGACAGGTATTTGTAGAAGCGTAGCTTTCTGTACATCGTCAAGAAACATCCAAGGGCTAAAGGACTGGTTCATTTAGTTTAGGTATATTTAAGGCTAGATCCAGTGAAGGACTAGAGATCTGAATACTCGATGATACAGCTTCCAGCTTCCTGATGCAAACTGAACTCGGAGCGTAGGCAGTGAGGATCTCCCCATGCTCACCCGCAGAGGCACGTGGTTCCGTGCCGCTGTCCTGATGCACCGTGGAGAAGAATGAACGCAGGAGTGACAATTCCAGTAGGCAGCAGAGCTCTGAAAACATAGCTGCTACAACACCGTAGATTTTTACTTCGGGGGCTGTATCATCTCTACACCTTGATTAACCAAAAGTCTGAATTCATCTAGAATTAAGCCAACAGGTTCTTGTTTTGTTATGAAAACCTATTTTCCATAAAATTAAATCTACTGGCACCCAAATTTAATTACATTCCCAGTTGCATGTAGCAAATTTAATGTAATTATTTTTACCAAAGCAGTTCAATAGCTCTTGAAATATAAAAATTGTAAGAATACAGGCAATATTTGATGTAGCTTCATTTTTGCTGAATACCAAGAGAAACAAAATACCAACTGAATGTAAAGATCTGCCTAAAAAGTTATGTGTGAATTCAGTTTACCCCAATCAACTTATTCTATTTCATGTATTTCAAAATGTTGCTTTGTTAACTCTTACTATTGTGATAAACAGAATTTCTGTGTATGTGATATCCAGTGGAGCTGTACAAGCATTTAGCAAGATGTTTCCTCAAAGCAAAAATGAAGTAACTGATAGATGCATATTTTGGGGAGAGGCTGGTATTTCATTCTTGTATTTTTATATAGATCTGAAGTAAGTGTTTAAATCATTCTACTTATCATAGAATCATAGGATCATACAACAGCCCAGGTTGGAAGGGACCCTGAAGGATCACCTGGTCCAACCTTTTGTGGGAGAGGGAGCCTAGATGAGATTATCTAGCACTCTGTCCAATCCATCTTGAAAACCTCCAGTATTGGGGACTCTATCACACCCCTGGGGAGATTGTTCCAGTCAATGACTGTTCTGAGTGTAAAAAAAATTCTTTCTTATATCAAGATAAAACCTCTCCTGGTCTAGCTTGTACCTATTGCCCCTTGTCTTCTCCATGTGACTCTGTGAACAGAGAACCTCCATCCTCTCTGTAGCCAACTTTTAAGTACTGCAACACTTGAAAAGCCATAAACAATGCTTGAAAGTCTACTTGGGGGGGGGGAGAGTGAGTTAATTATTGATAATTCACCAAATTGGACAATAAGGGAAACCAAAATGTACTCTTTTTTAGTATCTTATTTTTTGCTTTATTGAGACCTCTATGCTCAGATAGGAAATAGGAATGCCAAGGCTATCCAAAATATTGTCAGAAAATGAAGGTTAAAAGCAGCTTCCATCAAGCTGCAGTTTCTTGTCGTCAAGTATTCAGGGAGAAGGCAGACAAAACCAGGAACGGCTTGCACATTGTCTCTAACTCTAAAGCATTCCATACGTAGGAGATAAACCAGGTACCAGGGATGTACTTTGTATAGAACTTATACAGATGGTATTTTTCCCCTTTATGCCTCTCCCTTCTTCTTTTAATAAAAAAAGAGGAATTTTGTGAATAGACACCACTGCATGCTTCCTGCGTTCTCTGCTGCCCAGGACACAGGGTCTGGGGCAAGTGGAGAAGTATAACTCTAAGCTTTTGTTTTTCTTCAGTATGGTTTGCTGCAGTTCTGGCAATGCACTGGCAACAACAGCAGCTTTGTCCATCAAGACAATTTCCAGCTGGAAAACTTACAAAATTTACTGAATATTTAGAAGCCGTTATGAAAATAGGCTGTGCTTCAGAGCTTCATCACACGGTGTGTCTGTACGCGTGTCTTTCTAATTCTTCTTTGAGATGCCCAGAGAAAATGTGTTATATCTCAGTGTAGGCCTAGAGTCAATGAGATCTGTGCAGGTCGGTCACAAGCTGGCTGAACGGGACTTGTCACATTTATTCCCTCCGAAGAGAAATTAAATTCTTAAGAAAGGGCTGAACAGACGCAGAGCCTACTAGCGTACTGGAGCAGTGAAGCACTTTGTGCAGGACTGAGTCCACCTGGAGCCTCGATCCAAGACTGTAGAACTCGTGCCTCCACAGACCGCAACTACTGATGAACCTTACTTTTTTTTTAATTCCAAATAGATTATTTATTTTCTGCTTTTTTCTCCGTTTTTTTCTGGGTATTCAAACAGTAGGAATTTGTATTATATCACACTCACAAAACCAAAAGCATTGACAGGTGTTCTTCCAAAGTGAAAGCTGGAAAATGAAATGCACACATACGCGCGTGGTTTTGTGCCACATAAAACGCCTGGGGAAGAGACCTGGATGTGTGCTGTACCTGAATGTACACGGGAGGTAACAGCAGATAGACATCACAGTAAGGAGTATGAAAATAAGGTGACACGTAGACTGCCTACGGAGGAATAGTTGCAGTGGATCAGTTAAACTTAAGAACAACCTACTGGAAGTCAGCGCAGGCACCTAAAGTATGATGCATTTAGGCCAACTTGCTTGAAAACAGTGAGCTGAATCAGTTTTTGTGAGTGTTAAACTGTGTCATGTATTGGGAGCTAGGGGGTTCGCTGCACAGCTTCACCTAACCCAGAAATCTCCATCTTGCACGGCAGAGGTCACTGAAGCTGGACCGCTTTTCCCCTGGAAGCACTGTGCAACAGGCTAGCAAGATGGGCCTGGGCATCTCCCAGACACAGGCCTGAGATGGGGCCCGTGACCCTGGCCCCGCCACTGCAGCTCTGGGCCTCGCCACCCTCCTTCCCCTCTTGACAGCAGAGCAGGCACCGGGATTTTCCACACTCGTCCTCCCCCGAGGCTGGACACCCGCCCGCTGGGCAGGGCCAACGCTTCCTGGCTGCGCAGGGAGCAGCTTGTC
>NW_008824356.1:4259562-4274850 GCF_000699105.1 Pygoscelis adeliae | reverse complement strand
CCTTGCCCCCAGCCCGGCTGCCGCGGGGAGCCGAGGAAGAGGCGCCGTGGCCTGAGCGGGACTTGAAGATTGTCAGACGTGGGGGCATGCGGCAACCCCCTTTTCAGGGGTTTGAAGCCTTTGGACAGTCAAGATTTTTTTGTCGGTCTGAAAATATAAATACAGCAGTCTGGCCGACGGAGTGATTGCTTATCTGCAGCTGCAACAGTTGTGAGTTTTTATCCTCTCAGAAACTGTTCTTCGGGTGCCTTACTTGGAGCAAGCGTAAAGGGGACCACTTTGAGCGTTCGCGTCTTGTGATTTATAGGTCACTCCTTGTCTGAGTGGTACTTGGAGGCGCTCGTTTTCTTTCTAATTGCTGGAACGTTTGGAGAGGCGAACTGCCATAATTTTGGAGGAAACAGTGACCCATACTCTTTCAGACTGACATTCTTTAAAATGAAGAGCATTTCTATACTTAGAAGGTCATTAAATTGCTGAGGAAGTGGGAGGTTAATGGGGAGTCAGTTTTATATTTCAGCTGATGAAAAGAATAAAGGATGATTTAAAACCTAAATCACTGCTCTGTTTGTTACTTCATACAATATTCATTTTTATTGTGGCAGAGCAACACATTTTTCAGTTAAAGATTTTCTCCTAAGATGCGTCAGTACAAAACTTGCTTTCTGCGAGCAATATGTAGCTCCCTTACAATCAGACAAGGTGCTGACAAACTTCACACCGTGAGAGGAGTTAACGTGGGTCCAAATACATCATGCAAATCCCATTCTTTTTAGTCAGTTGTATTGTTTTCCACGGAGTCCCTTGAGAGTAAAGAAGGATTCACCCTTTGTGCCCCCTTCTAAATGAGGTAAACACTTCCTCTGTGATTTCCCTTGGGAATTCCTGTAGAGCAGCTTTAGTCCTGGCTGCAGAACTTGCTTTCTTTGCAGTTCAGAGCGTTGATGCTCGCTTATTACTATGGTGTTGGTTTTCAATTAAAGTGGTAATGCTAAATATTGATTCAAGGTTTTCTGAGTGCAGTAAGACACAACTGACTGGATCTCATCCAAGCCTTTTGGGGTGCGGGGAGGGTAGGGAAATATTTTCTTCCCTTTAAAGAACTTTAAGCTCTGAAATGTCTTTTGAAACATGCTTTTTTTTGTTTGTTTTCCTCTCTTCAGAGCTGACCTGACTACTGCTTTCACTTTGTTACTTTCGTGTTGAGTTGGGAGAACTCCATTTCAAACAATAATGTGTATTATTACCTATTCTTCTTGCAAGCAAAGACTTGAAGATTATCTGGTGTAAACATCTGCTAAGGATAAAGTATGGCATAGCTGGGTTTTTTCTTTTTCCCTCTCCGCTTAATGATGATAGGCTGTTGCTATCTGGGAAACAGTCCTTTGCTTTTGTTAAGGGGATCACAGACATTTGTGAGCCATCAGGCTGTCTATAGCCATAAATGCCATTGTATCATGACGGGAATGAAATCCAGCTAGCTGAGAACGCTACTCATTACAAACCTGTCTCATAATCTGCATATTTTTCTAATCTGTTAATCTGACATTTGTATTTCAGAAGGCAGGCATTTTTCAGCTTCGGTAGGAGGCTTGATTCTACATTCAGATGTGCACAGATTTGGAAAATGTCTTAGCCATTAATGCCTTTTGTCTTAATACCGCTCCTGTTACTGTCACTGTAAATAATTTCTGTTAGGAGGCAGCGTATGTGGAGCTCCGTTCTTCTACATGGGGCTGTATAAGCAAATAGCAACTAAGATGAATGAGAGCCTCCCTAAATTATTATTTCTATTTTTTCCTCTTTCCCACATATCAGATGACTGAACTCTTAATGGGACTGTACAACTGTCCAGGTATGTTTTTCTAAGCTCTAGAAATACTGTCGTTCTCTGTTTTAGGAGTCTTACCAAGCACACAGCTAATTGCTGAGTTAAGCACCTGTAACTGACTACTTCTTTTGACATCTCTCAGGATTTGACTCAGACTATTCAGTTAAAATGTACAAGTTCGTGCCCTTGCAAGCATTCACCTGTCTCATTTTATTATTCTCATTTCACTCTTTGCCTTGGCTTCCTGTGAAACCACATTTTGATTTCAGAGTTCTTTTTCTCAAATTCCAGATTCAGGATTAAGCATTAGACATTTGTCTAAAGGACTACACAAGGATTCTGTTATTTTTTTCCCTGGTTTATAATTTGACTCAGCTGAAACCAGACTATTTTGCACCTAAGGATGGGATCTGTCTCACCAGGTGTAGACATCTCTAACAGCTCATCTAGACTCGTCTACTCACCTAGACTCCCTTACAGCCTAAGGAGAGAAGTATGTACTTGCAGTTTCTCTCATTTTAGACTAGATGCTGAACACAGGGCCAATGAATTGCATCCTAAAAGTGCCATTTTTCTACATCAACTGTAAAGAAAGCCTAGGGAGGCTACTCATATTTAAATGCCTGTAAAACACACATCGAAAATTAAATCAGAAAAAACAGCTAACCTAAGTTTCCAGCTGTGCAAGTCACTTTTCTAAAAGCAAGCTCACAGTGACTTGTGTCTCTTCAAGACATGGCTAAATGGCCATAATTTAGCATAGCTTCTATTGTTTTTACATGTTAGAGATTCTTGTTTTGTCTACTTGGGTTTCTTTACCTTCTTTTTGCAGTCAGTAGAATACAAAGCCAATAGCAGTTGGATTTGATTGGAACCTGAGCAGGTTTGAAAGGCATGAATTTCTCTTCCTCTAATGGTTCAGACCAAGAAGTGGATGGTTTGGGAGAAAGGATAAATCACTTTTGCTTTCCACTCTCAATTTAAATTGTGTCTTTCTTAAATAGGAAACAACAGACAACTGACTTGCGACATGAACTATTGGCTCATATCATAACCATGATTCAGCGGTCTGCAAGGCAGATTCAGTGCAGGGTTTGCTGTTTACATCCATAGGAGGAGAATAAGTAAGGTCATAATGAGTACAGATAATCATAACAAGGATTGATATAATAAAAGCGTCTGGTTATGAAATTGGACGCAACTTTCTTTTAATTCTTATGTAACACCATATGTAAAACACACAATCAAATGTAAATATTTTTCCAAAACATAGCAGAGATGGAGACAAATCTTGACCTTGTCCCTCATGTTACATACATGTCCTTTGACTAAACATATTATATAAGCATATTACATTGCAACTGTTTTTCCAGGAGACAAAAAACATTATTTCATCCCATATTAAAGCCATATAAATCACATATAAACTTTGTTTCTGTGAGTTTTACAATGGATACATTTGTATGGAAGATTTTAAATAATTTAGTACTCTCAGTTCTAGTGGTTTAGGTGGTTTTTTTGAAATTGTAAATTCCCTGGGGTATTGCGTAGTGTTGTAGACCCTGGCTCTTGACTAGAGGACTGGATGTAATAATGTAACGGTAATGAAATGGTGGACGCAAGAATCTGTGAGTCCACATTTAAAAATGGTGATTTCTGCAAAGAGTAGGAATGTCCAAACCTCTCATCTATCACAGAGGTCCAAAAAGTGTCCCCTGTTGCCAGTTATTAAACCTAATTTTTAGATTTCCTTAATTCCTCCAAAGATAGTTTGACTGGTAGGCACATCATTTGTCAGCTGTACATTTTATTAATGAACATCTGATGAATTTTTAATGATTTGTATTCATCAAATAATCAGAAATAAAATTTTAATTTTCCCCTAATTTTTAATAATGATTTATACTGCTGAGGGCTTGGTTAAGTGTGTTATAGGATTAAAGTGAAATCTAAAAGTGGACATGGGCAAAATTCAAATACTTCAAAGAACTTTCCTCCTTTTTTAAGTGTAGGATATAGCTTAAAGAAGATTAAAAAATGAATGGGTTCTGTGCTTTCCCCAGGAAGCGTAATTTCCTATCACTTAATTTTTTTCATGTTTTCAGACCTCTTTATCTTTTCTCATTTATTGCATGGTACATGCAACTGGTACATGCAACTTAGTTCCTTAGACTAGATACAAGGAAGAAATTTTTTACACTGAGGGTGGTGAACCCCTGGCACAGGTTGCCCAGAGAGGTGGTGGATGCCCCATCCCTGGAAACGTTCAAGGTGAGGTTGGAGGGGGCTCTGAGCAACCTGATCTAGTTGAGGATGTCCCTGCCCACGGCAGGGGGGTTGGACTAGATGACCTTTAGAGGTCCCTTCCAACCCAAACTATTCTATGATTCTATGATTCTAGAAATAATATTTTCTATTTGTTTAAGGTGTGGACATTTATCAAGGCTGTAGAGTGGTGATTCATACACTCCACTAATGATGTATAACTGTCTTGAAAGGCAAGTACAGCAAGGCAGCAGCAGTAACCACTCTCCCAGGGCTTCAAAATAGGTTAAACTTCATGCCTTTCCTTCCTCCCCCAGTATGCAGCCTTGCCTTTCTCCTCTGGACTTGCAGAACTCTGTCATTGGGAGACTGGAAGGTGAACGTGAACAGGGAGTCATCTGTTTGTAAGCAAGTCTTTTTCCTTTTCCGTATTGCAGACTTGAAGGACTGCTTTGCTGTAGGTGAGGTACCTGAAGGCAGCAGTGGAGGTGGGGAAGGCAGAGACATGGTGGTGGTCCCACATTTATTATGTCCTTTCCCTCCTGCCACCTGCCAGTCCTTTTGTATTGCAAGTCTGAGGCGGAAGGATGGGGGAAACAACTACCATTATGTATTTCATAGATAACGTAAAGAGCAAGAGTCCTGCAGGTCCAGGGAGAGGATGAGCTGAGGAGGGAGAGATAAGAAAGACAGGCAAGTATCCATCTTTACCAGGATGTATCCATCCTTACCACCTTCTCGCTGCATATTTTTTCAGGTGTTTGTTATTCAAAATGTGGTGGTTTGCAAACAAATAAACGTTTTCAGTCATTAATCCAGGAACAGCACATGGGCTGTAATACGTCAGAAAAGCATGGTTTTGTTTTTGGAACGTAACCAGCAGGTTCTCATGTTTTGGACTGATAAGAATGGTTTACACTGTTCCCTGGAACATAACATAGAAGCATAAGAACAGATAGTTTGGGTGAGATTAAAAGTCATCTAAGTCCGTAATCTCTCTGTGACAATAGCAAATGCTTTAGGAAATAGAATAGGAAATCTGACATCTGTTAGTGACACTTCTCCTAGGTACTTTTAAGGTTGCAAGACTTTGAGTTTGAGACTGAGTTCATGTCATGCTTGGTAGACTTCCATCAATTTGTCTAACAGAGTTTGGATTTGATTTATTACTTTTGGCATCCAACCATCCTGTATCAATTAGTTCCACAATTTATTGACATGTGACATAAAAAAGTAGACCAGTTCATCTTGATTTTCTATACCTTTGCCATACACTCCTTCACTCATCTCTATGCCAAGTTGAGGAGTCTATCTAGTTTCTTATTTTTTAGAAACAATTTTATAGATCTGATTGTTTTGTTATTCTTTTTTTCACCTTTTGCACCTTTTCTTATACTGTTTGATGCCTCGTGAAATCCAAATTTAGAAACTGTTGGAGATGCAGGTACAGTATAGTCTTCTACGATGGCTTAACAGTATCTTCCGGTTACTAACACAACCATTTGTTTGTTTTGACCCCTGGAGAAAACTGTGCTGATGTTTTCAAAGAATTATCCCTCAAGTTTTTTCCAGATCATTTATGAGAAATTTGAGCTGGACAAGCCTCAGGACAGAGCCCTGTGGGTTTCCAGCAGGTTTCACCACAGTTAATAGTACAGCTCTTTCATTAGGGAATTCTTTCTGAATTCTTAGGGGAGCACAAGCCTTTGCTAATAGTTTTGTCCTGTCCACTGTCTCATTTACTCCAAAATTCCTACAAACTCTTCATTCTGATGAACCTCCACAGGCTTATCCATTGCCCCTCTTCCAAAAAAAAAAAAAAAAAAGGATAGTCTATAATGAACAGAGGCAAAAAGATTTTATGGCTTTTTCCCTGTGGCTTTTTCTTCCAGAAACACTCTTTAATACAACCATCATTCATCAGCAGTAAGTACACTGGTTGGTTTCCTGCTCTACTGGATTTTGCATTGGTAGGTGCTATGTCTTTAGGCAGATGTTCCTCTAAAAATTTTTTTTTGGCCTGCTTTAAAATTTTACTATTTATTTGCTAAAGTTCACCCTTTCTTCTTTTTTCTTTATTTGTACTTGATTTCAATGTTAAATTATGTCCTTTTCTGCTGTGTACTGTTTAACCTTTAGAATTTTTGAGGGGAAAGTGGGCTTCTAATGTCTTCTTTTGATAGTTAATATGTGTTTAATCTGATCCCCTAATATCATTAAATAGTCCCAGTGCCACCTGCAAGCCTTTACCCTTTTAGCTGTTCCTTTTAATTTCTTTATAGCACCCTTCTTAATTTATATGCAGCTCCCTGCTTTGAAATTAAACATTAACATAGTGAATGTTTTTAGCTTTTTACTCAAAGTTGTTCATTTTAGGTATGTTGTAGTCAGTGTTCAGCCAAATAATGTCCATTCTTAGGCCAAATCGGGATCTGTTTCTTCTGTTGTGGGTCATCTTACTAATTGTGCAAAGAATGAATTATTAAAGATGTCTGGAAATTTAGTTACTAGTCAGTCTGTCATGATAGCGGTTCACAAAAAAAAATGTTTTGGTGTTTGTGTTTAAATTCTTCCCTCTCCAAGCAAGTAATGAATTGTGTGTATGTAGTGCATGCAGCTTTTTCTCAGAATACAAACCTCCTAGATTTCACGGCAATAAGCCTTGCAACTCTGCAGTGTTAGAGGTGGCACTTGAAGTGAATTGATTCTCTTTCAATTATACCTAACCACTGAGATGATGTAGCAGATTCTGGTCCATTTGAAGCAGTTCTGATGTCCTAAGAGAATAAGTAATCATAAGAACACATGCATTAGTCTTCCTAAGTAAAACAAAGTTAGTTTTCATTCTTTTCTAGATTCCGAAGCTTGAAGGGATGTGAAGATAACATGCAACATGAGCATCAATCTATTAATATACAATGTGCATTATGGTCTGTTCTCCCCTATACTTAATGCCATTATATTATTAGATATCCAAAACTTTTACATCACAAGTCCTCTTTTACTTACCTATACATCAGACAGATACTACTGAGGAAGCTTTCATTACTTTCAGATAAATTAACCATAATAATGCTGTTGACATCCGTTGCAATTCTATAAATCCAGTTTAGATCTGTCAAAAGAACGTCCTACTGGCTTGTCATATAAAGTCAACTTTGCTGCAGTAAAAGACAAGAACTTAGGTTTAGATGCATATTCTTCTTTTGTGTTAAAAATTAAAGTATGCATATATTGGTATACATTTACAGAGAATGCGCCTTCCTAGTAAAATTTGAGATTGTGGGAATAGTTTTTTTGAGCAAAATTCTGTCTGGTCAGGAGTAGTCCTGCGGACTCTAGAATCTATTTCAGTGCAAATATGACTGACAGATATTTTTGCACAAATATGAATGTATCAGGAGATTTTCTTCCATGCTTAGCGAGTTTATTCTCTTGCTTGTTTTCAATTAAATCTTAGTTCTAATGAAAGGTTCTTGAATGAGTACACTGAAACTTGCAATCCTCTGTAGATCAGATAAGTCATCTTGGGAATGTACCTCTATGCCTTCATGCTAAACTTAAGTTCAGAGTTTCAAGGTCTGTGGAGAGGAATACGTGAACATTACCTTTTGTTCTTAAGAGTATATATTTCTCTTACGGAAAGTAATTTTCCCAGTCATAGCACTAAAGATGCTTTTAAAGTAAGAAATTCTGTAAATCTTACTTTATGATGGTGAAAAAGCAGAGAAAATGCTGTTGTATTCCATTTCTGCCTTGTTGATATGGAGTTCTTCTTTGTTTGTGTTGAGCAAAAATTTGATAAGACTTTTTTCTATTTTAATGATAAAAGGAAAGAAAATAATCCATGAAATTCAGAGCATCTGAAAAATCCAAAATGAATTAACATTTTAAAAAATCTATATCTACCTCTTTTCTGCATTGTTTTCCTGAGTTTCTAGTAATTCCATAAAGTACTTAAATTATCACTTGGTTCTTAGAAAAAATACCTGGATACTTTCTAACCTTCAAAAAGAACAGCCCACTTTGAAAATAGCCGCTGACATGAAAAGCAAAACTTAATCTTTCTTGCTGAGTTGGAAGTTTATGTATTTGCTATACCCTAAACAATCTAAATTAATTATGTGGAAGAGCCAAGTCCTGCTTTACAATGCCTGTACTGAACTCTATTTTTTTTTTCTTAACAAAATGGCCTCTCCTGGGCATCCCACCCTTGATTTTTCTCCATTTCATATTCCTTCTTTCTAAGGCTGTTCAGTGTCAGATTTCTGTCAAATCACTGTCAAATCCACCAGTTTTGCCTTATTTCATATCCATTCTCCCCAAATATCCAGTCTTTTGCCCTGATGTGAATATATCTTGAATGTTTTGCCTGGTCTTTGATGACACCCCATAAAGCCCTGCAACCCTTCCACCTTCTTTTCCACCATAAATAACAGGAATGACAACAGTGACAATTAAAACCCCACCTGTTCCCCACACCTGTAACAACTTCACATACAAGCATCGAGAGACCTATTCCCATAACTTTTCTTCCCAGTTAACTGATGAGGATTTTGTACAATCTTGTATTAGTGCAAGTAGCAGATGAGATTCAATTTCTCCTGGGCTCATTATGTGATCAGTTAACAGCTAGTGGCATAAAAATTAAAACAAAGTATATCCTGTGCCATCAAAAAAATACATTCTCTGTGTTTCTTGTCTTTCATTTCATTGAATTTTCTTTCATTCGGTCAGTCAGTCTTGCAATTGATTTGTGTAATTTTGTAAATCTAAGACATGACCATAGACTAGATTTTTAGCTGATGTAGCGGTTCAAAACATCACTGAAATCAGTTACTGATAGTAGCCAAGAGTCTTCAGTGGGTAAACAGGCAACTTTCCTTATGCAGATGCTCGAGTTTATAGAAAGAATACAAAATGGTATAGAAAATACAAGGCGTAAGATAATAAGCATGTTTTAATACCAAAGTTGTTCTAGTTTTCATGAAGACATATGAAACTCCTTAAAAAAAGCTTCTTATTGTACAGTCAGTTTAGCTTCTAACAGTGTCTTTTCTCTTTCTGTGACTAAATGATCTACAAAATAATTATGCTGCAATGTTAGGAAAATAAACTCACTAATACTGGTATTGATTTTCTGCTCAATAAAGCAGTGCTTTTCAAGTTTTTCTTTTATCCATGTCTTGTGTTTCATTGACTGGATAAGGGGGCAAGTTCCATCTATGTCTGTTTTTAACAGAAATCAGAGAGCAACAAGATTGCCAGCCTTTAGCTGGTACTCTGACAGATAATGCACTTTTTGTATACATTTACAATGTATTATAACCTGTTTATCCCAGTTAAATAATGAAAAGGCCATAATCATAGCCTCCATTAGTTTTCTGGTTTGACCTCAGATGGAGATGTTCATCTTATCCTAGCTGGGGAAGGGTGTGGTTGGTCCATGTAGTAGGCATGGGGAGTGATTTCCTGAAGTGCTGGGCAATTGCACGCTCAGTGAGTGCTAGCAAGCTCCAAACTTTCTGAAAATCAAAGGGATATCTCCAAATACAGCCACTCCAGTTCTAAATCAAACACTAGTCACGTTTTTCTCTCCAAGATCTCCTTCTCCTACCAGCTCCAACCTCTCCAGCCATGGACTCACCTCCTTAGCACAATTAACGCTCCAATTTCCTCTATACATCAGAGCAACACAAAAGCAAATCAAAGACTTACTATTGCCTAAATAGTAAAATCATGCTACCTAACTGTCCAGCAACTGGAATCTGAATTTTACTAATAATGAATTCCTTTATAACCCATGTACGTTCCAATTCATCCCATTACAAGTTGGATAATGGACCAAATAGGATGTTTATATATTATGCAAGAAGGAAGCATGTATATGCACATGCATGTTGTGTGTGTGTGTGTATATACACTCATACATACTTGCTTTGTACAGCTTTGCCACATTTTGAACTATTCCAGCTGACCAGCAATCATTTGAGCTTCTTGTTGTAAATTGGAGTACCTGCAAGTCCTGCATGAATCAGTTGAACTCGTGGCCCTTTGCTTTCATCAGTCTGTCAGCGCCAGCACCGACGTTACTCAGCGTTGTTCAGCATTACGAAGTGCAGTGTGTTACAGCACCCTTGCAGAAGCTCACAGCTTCCCTCTGGGTTGTCTTATTAGAGTTTTATGATTGGTAGGGCCCACGCATACACTGAAAACAGCCCTGTCACCAGCAATGTAAGTGGAGCCAATACAATCCAATTACCGTGATCATCACAGTGATCAGCAGGTCCCAAGTCATAAACCCAGTAATTCTTATCTGTCCTACAACTCCCATATGCTATACATTTGGGCACTTTTATCCAAGCCTTTCTAGTTAGGAAGCTCAAGAACCCACAGAGCAACCCTAAGTCATATTACACAGCATAAGAACCTGTATAGAAATGGCTTTTTTTGGGGGAAAAGGGAGAGTAGAATGGGTCTTCTGTACATTTATATTGCTTTCAAGGTGACTCTACCCATCATAGACATGATAAGCATATAATGACAAATGTATTCCATCCAGACTGGAAATGAAAACCTATATATCTCAGGTAGGATACACCACCTTGCTCTCCCTGCTTCAAGGCTGCTTACTACTCTGCCAAACCCAGATTTTAGGCTTTGGGGGAAACAAGGTTGGAAGGGGGTGGGCATAGTTAGCTTTTATTGAAAAGCACATTTCTTGTGAAACCATGCTTGGTTTGTGGCTGTCTAGTGACATACTTCGAAATACTCTCTGGTTCACCCGTTCTTGGTTATTTCTCTCTACAAATATAATATCTAAAAGCATTATTCTCAAAGAGAAATCTAATTAGTAAATTACCCTTTCTTCCTGTGGCTTAGCCTGCGGTTATTGGTCCACCAGGGCTCTGTGTTGAAGAGGATGGAAGTGCTGAGTACACAATGCTGTAGAAATATTTTATTCTCCTCTAGAGAGTCATAATTCACATTCTTGTCTGTAGAGCCCTGGAGACAGGTAAGGTGTCTAGGGGCTGAAATCACAGAGTCTAGAACATTGGATTGATCTTTCTTTCTTGGCTAATTTCTTCTGGCTTTTTTAAAAATTGTTTTTCTTGGATTTTTTGGCAGGATTTTAAGACACTAATTTACGCTGCTGTTCTGGAAAAATGGCAGAGAAAAGTCAAATCTTACATAACTTATTCATCAGTGGGTCATTTTATTTCAGTAAGATTTAGTTTAATATTTAAAATTAGGATGCTGATTTTTGGAAACTGGTCAAAGTACAGTATATGGTCACAGTGTTAATGGAGTGTGACACATACATTTGAAATGCAGACTTTTAGTTTTTCCAAAACAACCAGAAAGCCTTTTATTTTATTCTGATTCACTGGAAATCTGGCATTTCAGAAATGCTTACGTCACATTCAGAAATCTGATTCTCCTTCTCTGTGAAGAAATCAGATGGGTTCTTTAAGTGTCGAATGCAAAGAAACCATACACTGCGTGATGTTCTCTGCTGTAGGGACCATCTCAAGAGGCAGAGAATCTACATGTGGCCATCACCTTTTTCATCCACAGCCCAGCTATTAAGTGCCTCTGTGACCAGTCTGGTTCAAGCCCCCTAACTGCACAGAGCAGTCAGCCCCAGGATTTTGAGATGTGTCTTCTTTGCCACTGTGCTGGGAAGCCTAGGGAGAAAGGAGAGTAATGTCCTGCATACCCTCCTTTGAGTGGGAGAATGCTGCAGAGGTACCTGATATATGTGCCATGTGAAGACCATTGTCTCTTTGTGTGTGCCATGGGAAATACACCAGTCCATTGACTAGGTACTATTCAGAGCTATCACACGCTTGGGTATAGGTCTTAGGCTAAACAAAGAACAACAAAAGTTGCTTGTATTTCAGTGGCACAGGCCAATTTCCACAACAAAGTGTATGCAGTATTTTTAAAATATTAAACTCGTGGGTAAAATGCAGCAACGTACTACTGGTTATAAATTACAGTTTACCCATTTGTAGATGAATTATATTATAGCTGTATAAAGAAGCAAAATGTGACCAAGAAATATGTCACTGTACTCTTTTTTTTCAGTGAATTAAGCATTAGTTCAAATTGTTTCTATGAAATCTGAAGACTCTTATTTGCAATTTGGAAAGCATTAAAAAGAATTCTGTTTGTTTTCTGGTACACATTATTTCACGAGGACAACTTTTTTTTTCTGGTAGTTGTGTTCTGCTATTTAGAATAATAACACAGAATGAACTAACATTTTCTTCCAAAGGAAATTAAGAGTGATTTGCAGCTGTTGATCACCTCTCCCACTGCCAAAGTCAAACTAAACTCAGGGTGAAAAAATAGCAGGAAGAACTGTTAGTTTAGGATAAACAGATTTTGTTTCCATCTGAAACTACAGAGGGTGTTTTAGCCAGTAATCATACGGGCACTGCTGGCTGGGAGTGAATTTAGTGCATCCACCTGAAGGAAAGCCTGCCATCTACTGAGGCACCAACAGCCTCTGCGGCAGCACCCGGCTACTCTGCCAAGTACGAACACCACCCCGCTGCACCCTGCCTGGGAGAACTGAAATTAAAGTGCATATGCTGGTAGGTGTGCAGGCATCCATCACAGCTTTGTTTAAAGGCAAAGTAAAAAAAAAAAAAAAAAAAAAAAAAAAAAAAAAAAAAAAGAAACAAAAACAGGCTCAACTTTTCATCAAAGCTGAGTATCGGGTATGAATCACTGCTTCTTAACTTTTGCATCATTGTGTCTGATGTTAAACAAATCCAACAGTAGAAAGTAGGCTGACTCTCTATTTAATCTCACCATACATAACAATATGCCTGGGTGAAAAAGGCAACATAAGATTATGAGATTTATACCATTTTGTAGAGATTGTGAGATTTTAAGTGAAGCTCTACAAATAGCACAGCATGGTATCGTGGGGCATTTTACTGTTTTGACAGATGTTTGGTTTCTGTGAAAAGTTAAATGAGCTTATAAAGAGATTTCGTCCTTTTTTCCCCCCATATGTGCATGTAAAACTTTACCAAAATTAGTATTTGCATGTTTTCTTTAAATGAGGTCCACTGGGAAGTAAAAGAAAAGAAACTGTACAATTGTTAAAGCTTTTCACAAAATATTTTAATAAGGATGTAACAGATTCCACATTAGCAATTTTTAAACTAAAAGGAGCTGACTCACAGTCCATTGAAGTGAATTAGGATTTTTTTCTCTCATTTCGATGGGCTTTGAATCAGACAACTTTGAAATACTGAATTTATACATTCATTTAACAGTACGTAATTTTTGGTGAAAGAAATGTACAAAGTAGTATCCTGCTTTTTGCTGCTGAGAAAAGTTAAAGAGTATAATTTAACAAAAAACTCTAGTAAGTCCACCACCGCAAATGCTAGATGCCTTAATTGTCAGCCTTACACTTAACACTGTACTTAAGCACCGTAGCTACCAGTACAATGCTACGGGTATGCTGCTACTAGAGATTTTTCCCAATCTCTTGCTTCAGATTGCCAGTAGTTATAATTAAAAACAACCACAGTATTGTGCTAGAGAAGTGATTTGTCACAGCTACTGGGACACCTGCCACTGTGTGACACTGTTAACATAAGTGGTAGAAAGCAAGAAACATAGCTGCTTATTTCAACGCGGTCCGTACCGATTCTTACGTCTGGGATAAGAGGGAGCGGGGATAGAGGGTTTTGTTTAATCAGCTGTCATTTATCAAACAAGAAAGCTTCATTCATCTATACAAAAATTGTTCTGTCATAAGAGGGAAAAAGAGAAAATTCAAGAGAGAGAATTTTTGTGGGGGAGGCAGTGTAGATGAAAGAGTTAGAAAAAGTGACAACCTTTTTATCTGAAAAGGGGCCTTCTTGAGCATCACCCATTTTAAATGCAACCTTGCAAGTAGCCACCACAGACATAAGTACACAGTATAAATTGCTTCAGAGAAACACGTTCACAACACAGTGACAAGAACTAAATAAAAAAATCAAACAAAAAGACATCTGGCACACACTAAAACCAAAAATTCTCAGAAATGAAACATTAAGAAGCTCTGGGCCAGTATATTACATTGGCAACATATGAAACCCATTTTGGTTTTTTTAGTGCAACAGAAAAAACTGGAGCTAGGGTAATAGCTATTATCAAACAGCTACTTTTTTTGTCAAGTATTTATTTCAGAGCCTGATGGAGATTTTGAAATGAATCCCTCTTTTTCCACGTAGGCTAAAGTGACTTTGCGGCCACCCAGGTCATTCAAAACTGTCTCAGCTCCCTTCATCGCTGTTTCACAGCTGATGGTGCAGGCGCAAGACAATAGCTTCACAGTCTAGCGCTCCCTTTAAACTTGATTATTAGCACATTTATTGTATGTATGGACACATTCAAACATTTCCCAGCTCAGTGCTCCCCCCGACTCCCGGCTCAGTGCTCTGCTCCCCGTGAGTCATGGGACTGTTTATCTCCCGTTATCAGCAACCTGCTGCGCAGCTCTGAAGCACAGCAATAATCAAGATTTTTTCCTGAAGACCTTTTCTGCCCTGCTTCCCCTGAGCATAGCACAGAAAGGCAGAGCCCCAGTGAGGTGGAAGCTGTCTGCAAAACAAAAGAAGGCTCCATGACTATGCTGCTTCTTTTCTCGGGCCTTTTTTGCTCCCCACTTTCTTTTTTATTCCTGGAAGGGGGCAGAGAGAGGCCACTTGCTCCTTCCTGGGGGAGGGCAAGATGTGTGTTGGGGGAGACTTTTCCCAGCATTTCTACTCTCTGAAGGGGAGGTGCGTGCTGTCAGATGCTGATCAGGGTCGCTTTCAGTCAGGGGGAGTCTGAGCCTGAATGCTGGGGCTTGACTGAGGCAGGCTCGACTCAGTGGTCTGGGGGTCCCACCAACTGAGGGGGAGGGCAACCTGTACAAAAGGTGAGGGGAGAGTTGCTGCGGGTCAGACTCAGAGAGGGGTGGCAGAGCCCGGCTGCCAGACCCTAAGTCGACCCACGAGTATGGCAATTTGCTAAGTGGGTGTCAAAGCATCAGTGAACGCACCTGCTCTCAAGGGAGGCAGACAGGGGGGATGGGGCAGCACACCGAGGACGTGGGGTTTTCTTTGCTCCTTCTTGTGCCTTCCCTCCCGGCCTCCCCATGCCACAGCCCTGGCCTCGCTCACCCTCCTGCTGGG
>NW_008824356.1:4258432-4259535 GCF_000699105.1 Pygoscelis adeliae | reverse complement strand
CCTTAGAGGGTGGTAATCCTGGAGGTGCAAGTGCCATTCCTGTACATGCTCCCTGACTCCAAGTTGTCTGGGGGAAAGTCCTCCACGCTGTATGCCCTGCTCTTGAGGGCAGTGGCATAGTAGTCGATGGGTTCCTCTGCAGCATTGTCCATCCAACTGAGGCAGAGCAGCCGCTGGAAGGACCGCTTGAAGTTGTCCGAGAGAAAGCCATAGAGGATGGGGTTGGCACAGCTGTTGGCATAGCCCAAGATGACGGAGAGCTGGCTGATGGTGGCATCATCCTGCTCTACGAAGACATTGACCAACTGCACGATGTAGAAGGGCATCCAGCAGATGACAAAGACCATCACCACCATCATGACCATGAGGGTGATCTTGCGCTCTGAGCGTTTGCGTTGCTGCCAGCCAGCCTTCAGGGCCACCATGCGCATCTTGGCAATTATGAGGATGTAGCAGAGGCAGATGGCCACCACAGGCAGCAAGAAGCCCATCAGAAAGGTGTAGACCACAAAGACCACTAGCCACCTCTGGGTGGGCTCTGGCATGAGCATGTTGCAAGCCACCGTTCCATCACTGTTGGCCGCTGTGTTGGAGAAGATGATGATGGGCAGGATGATGAGGATTGAAAGCACCCAGACACCCAGATTGACCATCTTAGCCACAGTGGGCCGGCGGTACCTAGCCGCCTTGATGGGGTGCACCACAGCAATGTAGCGGTCCACACTGAGCACGGTCAGGCAGTAGATGCTGGTGAACATGTTGATGGCATCCACGCTGAGCACCAGGCGGCAGAGCAGTGAGCCAAAGGGCCAGTGGTGCAGCAGGGTGGAGGTGACCAGAAAGGGGACGCTGAGCATCAGCAGCTCGTCCGCGATGGCTAAGTTGAGGATGTAGATGTTGGTGGCCGTCTTCATCTTGGCATAGCGTAGGATCACGTAGATGACCATGGAGTTGCCGCACAGCCCTACCAGGCACACCACGGAGTAGATGAATGAGATGAGGATGGCGCTGCCCTGAGACTCACTCAGGGTGCTGTTCGGGGCGCCAGAGGAGTTCCTGCCGCCCGAGTCCATGCCCCCCGCCGCCGCCTCCTCCGAGGCGCT
>NW_008824356.1:4236401-4257828 GCF_000699105.1 Pygoscelis adeliae | reverse complement strand
CCCCCCCGCTCGGTGCCCCCCCCCCAGGCAGCATCCTCCCCTCCCCATCCATTCTCCACTGCTCCACCTCCATGGCACCTGTGTCCGGGCCAGGGGCACCCCAGGCAAAGGGACCATCCTTTCTCCTTTAGGAAAAAAGCCTGTGTTATGGGTGGGTGCGCAATGTTACCTGGGCAGACATGCCTCATGCCTACACAGCTGCTGTAACCTTCTCCTGTCATTGCAACATGCGCATTGCCCACCCTATGGCGCTGGCACCAGACATGACACTGACTATGATGGACCACGTAACCTTCAACCCTAAGTGCACAGCACTGCCTGAAAACAGCAATGCCCATGCCTCCTACCACCACGCAGCTCCATGCCCCCCACCTTGTCCTGTCCCACCACCACCACCAGACATCATACACTAGCAGCATCCAATACTTTACAGCCCTGCCTGTCTCCACATTTTCTGTCCTGAAACATGCCCCCCCATCCCATTCTGACACCCCAACACATGCTCTGCCTCTGTCCACCACACATCCAACAGTGCAGGCACCAGTTTGCAGACTACAGCTCGCCATCACTGTTTACACCACGATGGTGCCAAGACCATCCTGGCTATGCTGCTATGCAAACACACCATCTGTCCACTCTTCTGTCCCCTCACATACTGCTTCCACTCACAGGATCACTTCAAGCTCAACCATCACATGCTGCATCACCAGCGCTACAACGCCCTCCCTTATTATTGTTAAAACATATGCATATCCCCAGTAGGGTTCTGTCCACACAGGGTGAAGCTATAAACCCTCCTCAGCACTGCACAGTGACACAAACCATTGACACCATCTCCATTCATACAGTACTTCTACATATACATAGCCATCACTACATAAAGGACTTATCCCATGCTACACCCATACACCCACACACCCACAGACCGCTTCTACACACTGACCTATACCATGCTATTTTGTACACACACCCTGATCTTGGACAAACACAGTCATATACACTGATAGCTACTCATACTGTCATCTCTAGACAGACACTGCTGCCTTACACACCTCATCCGCACCACCAGTTCCAAACACACATGAACACCAGCAGATTGTCCTAATATTGCATCTCTATAGCCTGGCAAGCATACTTTTTTGTATTTTTTTTTTAAATGTATGACCTTCACATACACCTCTCCTGGGCAATACGTTATCTCCCTATATGTTATTGTTCCATGCATAGTCTGTCCTTACATGCTTATACATAACCACTTAATCAATTTCCATATACCACCACCACCTGCCCATTCTCTATTAACCAGACATGGTTACTCACTAATACACACACCCTCACACTTGCTCACTGCACCAACACTCCCTCAGTACAGGCATACATACAAAATACTTGGTAATTGCTTATTCTGTTGTTTGAAGCCACTCATATGTGTGAGCATACCACACCTGTATGGACATCAGCCTGCCTCTTCACATAAACTGTCGCCTATGAGCACCACCAATTTTGTCAAGAACAGGAGGTCCACACCACATAAATATCACCACAGTGCATATGCTGCTATATGCTCCCCACAGCACCACTATACTCAGCACCACACATGCATCCTTACAACCTACGCATTTTATCATGCATACCCATCACCTCCTACAGTTCACACATCTTGTTATCACTGTCTGCCCACCATCACAATCATACATATTATCACTACCCACCACTTTAACATGTAGATACACACAACATTACCATCAATTCATTATAACCCGTCGTCAGGTATTTATTCTCTCTAGCACCGTATATATCCCTATACCCCTTACCACCACCAGCAGCTATTCCAACACATACATGTAACCTCTCTGACTGTATGATTTTCCTCATGTCAGTCATCACCTCCAATCAATATACACTTAGACACTCCAATGTGACCAGCATGTGCTCTTTGACACCTTGTCAAAGGTATTACATTTAGCACATGCACACTTTTGCTTGACCCTTAAGCAAGCTGTTTCCTTTTCTTCTCTGACTAAAAAGTAGATTATGAATACATATATATGTATAAATACCACCCTACACATAAATTTAATGATATCTAAAAATAACTCTATTCAGTTTTTAGCAATTGCACACAAGTTCTATTTGGATGATACTCTTCGTGACTTTTGAGGACTTTTTGTATTTATGTTCTAGTATAGAAATGCATTTATTGAGCAGCCTTTGCAAATGATCTTACCATTCTTAGGACTATTGCTGTATATGAGTGTTTTAGCTAGATGTTAGAGCACTTGGGGATGTCATACAAATTTTTCTCAGAAAATTCATCCTTACATTTGGGGTTTTAGAGGTTCCATATTCTGATGTGTTAGCATCAGAGCTTCCAGTATACAGTGAAAAAAAAAAGATTTATATTTAACTACAACATTCAAAATCTTTACTTGCAGTGTGCTATTTGACACTGCTCAAATCTCTACAATTATGTAAATTCAGCTGGAGAATTATTTTCTTTAAAGTTTATATTCTGGGAGAATATGAATCAGCTTTCAGTCACTGATATGAGAAGGAGCATAAGTCAATAGCTGCAAGCCCATCAACAAGAACATCTGGTTGATTGCAGCACTTTAGTCTGTTTGAAAACCTATAGTTCAAATATAATCCATTTTTTGTTTACGTGAGCATTTGTTTTAAAGGGCATTTACTTATGGAGCATTGATTGAGGGGTTTCCTTCTTTCATATTGTTATAAACTGGCATTTAACAGTAGTATGACTAGAAATGTGAATGCTTTTAGATTGCTCTTTACAAACATGGGAGCAAAAAGGATTGGTTTTGAAACTATAAATAGTAGTGTCATCACCACAAAATTTCAGTTCTTGTCTGCATTGCCCTCCATTGCATTTGCACACGTATAAACACACAGTCACTCATGGAGGCATTTTAGACATTTTATCCATGCTTTGGCCCATTTTAATTAATTACTTTGCAATGCTAGCATTTGGCCATGTCCTGCACCCAAAAGGGTCAGTAAAAGCTCTTCTGTTGAAATAGATGTGGGCATAGTGTTCTTTCTTACTGCAATTATTTGAAATAAATTACCTGTAAATTGTAACTCCTGCAAAGGTACTAACCTCATCAGGTATCACACACATACCTGCTTGACGTGTATGCCCAGAAAAAACAAAATGCCATCACAGGCATAATTATAATGAGGTAACATGTGCTATATGTCCTACTTAGAAGGCTTGAAGATTTCTGTATCTCCATTCATTGAAGTTTCCTTTGGATACTGAAAATTACATTCATGTTAGAGAACGATAGCATTTTCCAAAAAGGATTTGTTTGAATGCCTGCCTAGTCACTTAGGCCCATTGCTCTAACACAGTTTATGTGTATTAATTTACTGAGAAATTCTAGCTACTGATCTTTACCAACGCTCAATTGCCTGTTGCTCATGATTCAAAAGCATATATTTCTAACCTCAACTACTTCATAAAGTAGCAATGCTTGATTAGAAATAATGCAGTTTATTATCCCAATAATGATATAATACCATTATAAATACCAACATTGGCTCATTTCAACCTCATGAAACAAAAGGCATTGTTCTGACAATCAAAATATCCTTTAAAGAAGAAATTCTGATATAAACCAACTCTAATTTGGGAACATGCTTAGACATTTTATTTTTGTTATGGTTTGTTCTTTTACCTAAGGACTTTGCCTGTAAAGAGTAGGCCAGAGGTCTTAGCTTGTGTTTATAATCCACCTGTCACAAAACAGGGAAGGGCAGCTTGACCTTGTCAACATAGTCTGCAGGTTGGCCTAAGACACACGTATATACTTTCCAATACCCCATTTTTGTAGCAACACCTGCCTCCCCTGGAAGGGTGGAAAAAAAATTATCTCCCCCAAATTCTTACTTCTGGGCCATGCTGGGAAGTCTAGGGCTAAGGCTCAGCCCATGCCTAGGGTTAGAGTTAGGGTTAGGAGAGACACGAAGCCCATAGCTCCAGGTGCAGTGGGGATGCAAGGGGGAGGACCAATGGTGGGGGAGGCTGTGCAAACAGCTTATGCCTGAAAAATTGTTCGTTCCTCTGGGACAATGCTAGGCATCTCAGGGTACAGTTCATCCCATGCCTAGACTTATGTTTAAGGTCAGGAGAGAGACAAAGCCAACAGCTCCAGCTGAAAGGGATAGAAAAAGGTTTAAAAGCTGCATAAGGTAGGGGAAGACTCCACAGATGCTATTCCCTAACGACTTTCTCCTCTGGGCCATAGGTTGGGCTTTCAGGATAGGGTGCAGTCTATGACTACTCTTATCTAACCCTTGGTTTAGGGTTAGAAAAGAGACAAAGCCAAGAGCTCCAAGGGAGCCGAGTCTTAAGAGGGGCTGCCAAAAGGTGAGGAGAAGACTTCACAACTTTTTCTCCGCTGTCCACATTCTCCTCCGGGACATGGCTGGGGTGTTGGGGTAAGGTCCATCCCAAGCACATCTTAGGGTTAGACTTATGTGAGGCAAAGCACAGAGCTCCAGCTAATGAAGCACTTCCTACTCTGATATTGGGAGCTCGATCCTTCATTTTCTTCCCACAGTTGAATGCTAGCCCAGTCAACTCCATCTGAAATATTTGAGGCAAGAAAGCCAGTGGCAATTAGAAAGAGCCTTCTGACAAACATTTCTCCTGATGGCAGGGTAAGGCTGACTCTCAAAATCTCCCATCTAAAAAAACCCTATGAACGGCTCACAAGGCAGATGATACATTTTCTGTCAGTCAAGATGCGTTTCACCTAGTGTCACTCTGTCTTGAGTATTGTGGCAAGAAAAAGGAAACAGTCAAGACACTTAAAAGGAAGCCTATGGTAATTTATTAAATATTTAAAACCCAGGAAAATATATGAATAGTTTTCATCAGTATCTTTCAAGTTTTCAACATGGCAGTGATGTGGTAGCCCGTGTAACTGCTCTAATTTGTATATACCGTGAATATTCAGCAAATTCAAGAGAGTTTTGGAAGGCTGAGTCATTTCAATGGGGTCCCACTGATGAATTCGGTAGTCTCCTCCTCAAACTGTAGATGCCCTGTACACCATTCAAACTGAATGTTTCATAAATGTTGCTCAGAAATTAATGACTGAACTCTCTTTTACAACCATTTATTTCTACAAAATAGCAAAATATTATATGGTTTGGGTAATCAGTTGAATTGTAATCTGTTATAGTTCTGTTAAAAATCATTCAGTACCCATTTCAATTGCGTATTTTTGGAAGTCATACATTTTTCATGACCTTTTGATTAAGATAGAAAATTTCGGGCCACTTAAACCACTCAGATGTAAATTCTGTTCTTGCTTTATAACTGATATCACTGGATCTGCTGTGAGTCAGCAGAGATTTTAACTTTTCATCAGAATGTCAACATATTTTAAAATGTTTCCCTTTTAATACAGCTATTGTATCTTGGATGTCATGATTCTGGTTATCATTTTACTTTTAGCAGAGTGCCTAAACTTTACATCAGTTTTAGTTATGGTTGAAAATGCAGTGCAAATAGACAGATGGAAGTGATTAATTATAATGGTATGTTAGAAAGCATTTTCTCCTAAAAGGAAAATTTTGTCATTTGAACTTTACAATTAATTGAGAAATTAACATCTATTCTGTAAAAACAGATGTTTTAAACCACATTCATCAGAGAAAGAGTCAAGCTGTTGCTTAGTGAACACATACATGATTCTTTGTCTCTCGATCCAGATGCATTTATTTCAGACTTAGCTGCTGAAAATATTAAAATCAGATGGTTGACAAAAGCTGTGTTACATTGCAATTTTTCCCACTTCATCATATTTTCTACTGTAGTAGTTAATAACTGACACAGAGTACCATTACTGAAATAAATTATCTGGCAGAGTCATACAACAAACTGCTCTGTGCCATTAATTTTTTCAGGAAAGCTGAGGGCTGAACACACGTGCTGACAGCACACTCCCCAAGTTCTCAAAAGGAAGGTTGCTGCCCCAGTGAACGAGATAAGACATAGTGCCAGGTTCTGATCTCAGACACACTTTTCCAAATCTGGGTAATTCTATTGACTTGTAATTAACCAGGTTTGTATTGATGTATCAGTGGTTGGAACTTCGGTTTTCAACCCTTGCCTCCCTTTGAAAAGTTACTTGGTGACAAGTGTCATCAGCAGTAGGTGCAGCTGAAATGCTACTGAGTATGTTTTGGCTGTAAGCATAGCCAAGGACAAACTGTATTTAGCGGATTTTCATCACACCTAGTTAAAACCTGCCTGGAGCAGGGCAGATAGTTGTACATAAAATCTTGAAACTGCTTGATTAGCCTGAATATTTGAAAAGAATGAAGGTGTTGTATATGTTGTTTTAGCTGGATAAATAATATCTGAGAAGTCGTGCTCCCCAAATAATACTACCTTGTTCTATGCTATAATGCATATTCCAATAGAAAAACCTGGTGTTTTAAAAAAGTCAGGCAACTAGTCTCACCACTTTGAAGGGCATAAACCAAACACTCATAGCAGGAAAATTGCATGCTTTATTTATTACTTGGAAGTAGGGGTATCTTCCAAGGGGGAATGTCTTAATCTAGTGAAAATTGCCGTGTTTCTATTGATTTCGCTGAGCGTGGATCATTATGTTAATTGAGCCATGCCTCTGAGGTTTTACAGTGGTACGCATTCATGGGCAGAATATTTATGACTCAGCTGCTAGTCATTATTGCAGCATAACCGAACATACGGGACCCCAGTGTGTTTCCTCAAAGGGAAAGAAGCATGGAGTTGCGATTTGATACCTATGGACTTTGCTGGCATCTGAAAACATCCAGAGTTCAGATTATAACACTGGTGTCAGAACTGATTTCACCTGTAATTATACGTCTCCTTGGCAAGACTTGCATAATTTTAGATGTATATCTTGAGGAGAAAATTAGGATCCAGTTACATTTTTTGGGTAAGATTTAGAAGCCTAGCTAGCCTAAAGCACTTTATAAAACAATAAAATAGCTGCTGGTTTGCAATTTGTACCTATCAGCCATCTTGATCTTGGTCAAAACTGTTCTATGCAGCTCTGAGTACGGAGATTTGTCTTATAGGGAAACAGTATATTCTTCAGAGAAATGGTCATGAAGCTTCCACAGGGTTTTGAGATAATTTCATTTACTATCTTTACATTTAGCCCCTATAAAATTGCAGCACTTCAAGATGCTTGATAGGTATCACTGTATTTAAACAAAAGAATTGGAAACAATTTAGTTAGCCTTGACTCAAAGATAATCTCAAAAGATATTTCATATGGTGAAAAATTGTGGTGGTGTTTACAGTAGTTTCCTTTACTTTGTGTAGCTGTGCAGGATAAAATGTCTCTACTTATGGGTAAATGAGCAAAACTCTTGAAACCAAGAGGGGCTTCATCCATTACCCCTGAAGAAAATTTTGCACATTTCTCTTGTTTCATCTGTAGAATATTATCTTTTCACTGTAAGAGATAATAATGAAATGAAAGCAAATGAAAACCTGTTAAAATTTTAATTGTCAAATAGAAATGTCAGAAACCCCTTTTGATGGGACAAGCTTGCAATTTATTCATTTGTGTTATAATCCCCATGCCAAGTGTGTTGTATAATCACCGTTTTGATTCTGTGGATAATTCTATACAATTTTTAATACTCTGCTTGTTCTTGCTTCTTTCTAATTGTTGCTATAATTTTACTGATTCCCTGCTGTGCCATCTTTGGGGTCTTGGAATTGTTTCATGTGGTACAAGTGACTCACTATAAACTCTCTCTTTCGAAGAACCGCTTAATCTTTAAATAGCTGTATTCATATAAGTTTCAAGTAGAATGGGAATTTTTCATCGTTCAAGAAGAGATGGAAATGTGCATTCAAAGAACATGCAAATCCATTGAAAAATTTTGGGCTTGAAAAATGTCTGTAGAAGTGAACTTTCCCAATAATTTGATGAATGTAGCTCCTTGAACTATTTCACAACTTATTTAAACAAAAGCACCTGTGACATTTATGACTTTCATTGTGTTGGATTGTGTCTGTCAGTAAGCACAAGCAATTACAAGTAATTATCACAAAAGCTAGCTGAGGAAAGAGGTGTTAGGTCTTCTGCTCCTTGTCTTGTAGTGAAGTACTTCCCTACAGCAGATACTGTTCGCCAGTGCTTCATCCAGCCAAGTTTTGAAATGGCTCAGTTACTACAGTCTTCACCAACCTCTTTACAGCAATTGTCACGTTTAAGTGTATACTGGTTGGATACTGTTTGCCAGTGCTAAGTATTTATTTTGGCAGACCTGGATACAGTCAGAGAATAAATATTGCACTAAATGTATGAACCAAATGAGGGGGTGATCAATTATGAATGGGGTAGACTGGGGAGAAGGGGAGGTGCTGTTTGCATGCAAATTACTTTAAACAAATCAGGAAATATTGCTATGATTGCAGAGAGCAAAGTAAATTTATAGAATAACCATAGCTGTTGTATGATACCCAGTTAAATTTTATTACTTATTTCATCTAGCTTGTGGAAAGAGTTCTCAGTGTGTGAGTTTTCATTTAAAGGTTGTATGAATAAATGATACATATCTTCCTGCTGGATAACTTCTCAGCCTTCTGAAACATATTTATACAGCAAACAATCATTTAATTCACAGTAAATCTTGTTAAAAATTGATGTCTTATCATAATCTGGTGTGTAATTATTTCTTTTTACTTGGGAGCAATGGGAAGATATTTTTATCATGGAAATGATAATACACAATTAAAAGGAAATATGGCTACTAACAACTGAAGTAGCAGTACACGTCATACAGTGACAGCATAGGTCTAATTTGTATTGTTTGACGTTCCAGTCCACCTGCCCAAGACTGACTGAAGAAAAGCATAATCCTAGAGTTAGCTTTGGTTATCTATGGTACTTGTACATCTCTGATGACAGTTCAGCATTTGGGGCACACTATTTTGTACATGTAACAGTCACTGAAAATATTTCAGATTTTTCTTTTTTTATCTGTTATCTTTGGTATTCTGATGTCCTGTGCTTTGAGTAGCCACCAATGCTACTGCAAAAGGGATATACAAAGATGCTGTTATGATCTTAAATATAACACATGAATAACCACTTACGGTGTGAAATACTGGAAAATCAAGGATTAATATATAATTGTCAGCATATCCAAATATATTTCATAAAATAGGGTGTGCTGTCATGGTTTTGCAGGGAAAATACTGAGGAAAAATTACCTCACAGGCTCTGAAACTATATAAATAGAATTTTCCATTCATTGAGGATGACCTGCAGATACAAAATTTGTAAATACCGCCACTGACTTCAAACCGAAAGGCAAACCTAAAATTCTCGCTCCAGCAAAACTCATAATGTGATATCACCTAGTTCTTAAATTTCCTTATGATTTTTATTCTTCTTTGAAACCTGAAGATAAGTTTACATTGAGACTTTATTTAATGGGCAACTTCAGTTTCTGCTCCTTTAGGATGCAATAGAAGCAAGACGCAGTACTTAATTAATGTTTTTTAAATATCCACATTTTTCTAAAGTAGCTTAAGATGCTGAAGTTTAGTAAAACATCAGCCTCTGAATATGATTAAAGGTGCATTTGGTGAAAGAAGTTTAGTTTTTATTACAGAAACTTTTCACTGAGCTCTTACACCAGAAAGCTATGTGTGGTGCTGAATTTTGTATTTAATAGTTTATCTTTCTTTAGCATTCAATTTCACTTGAACGATATCTCTTCTTTTGTAGTTCTTCTATTTGGTTATGCAAATCGTTCTCATTATGGGATTCTGAAAGTTATGCAGCTTACAAAAATGAGGAAATTGTGTCAATATATATGTAACATGCTACTACGTACATGCTGTATTGAGCAAAGTAAGTGCTAGAAAGTACGTCTGAGAAAATACCATGATGAGACAGAAAACCTCCACTTCCAAATCCCACTCCAGTTAAGATATTTGATGTAGTCCCTGATGGTATATCATGCATTAAAACAGAAGGCAATCCCTTCCAGTCTGACACAATCAAAGATTTTTTGCAGTTTTATCTTGCATATCTTATTAAGTTGAAGGACTTCTGTTTAATTTTCTAAATGATGAGAAAAAAGCCAAAGGCCAGGGTTTTTTTGGAGTTTTTGGTTTTGTTTTTGTGTTAAATAGAGCTTAATAGCTTAAAATGCAGTTGCAGAGTAAAAAGTTACAGCTAAGTAAATACAGTTGTAAAATAGATTTATTGCAATAGTCACATATGCTCAGTATTTTAGGAAAAATTCCACCTTCTAACAAACAAACAAACAAAAAATTTCAAATAACAGCAACAATAAAAATATTTCAAGTGATGTCTCTCTTCTGAGTTGAAACCTGGCCCCATGCAGATGCACCAGGACTAAACTCTGCAGTAATTCAACACCTTCATTGATTCTTCCTGTACTGAAAGACCACCTGGAGTCTGTGGAGCGTGAAACAACAAAGTGTATCATGGTATGTAACACATAGGTTCACATCACTGCCTCATAGTGTGGACAGGGGTCAAAGGGAATCTTCATGTAGGCTGAAAACTCATTTGCATGTCTTGAGTGAAGGTACTATTAGTCATTTCCACAGGCAATTTGCCCAAGGTAAGTGTCCATCTCTATCCATAATTTTATTTTCACCTCTATTTAAAACCCAAACTACTTGTTTTTAATTTCTCACCTACTATGCATATCGTCTTCTTTTGACACAAGAAATGCAAATTGTTGTTCGCTTCCTTCATGCTATCTACTATCTACCATCTTATTTATCCAGCTGCTGTAATTTTCAGACAGGAAAGGCATTTTGCAATATTCAAAACTATCTGAAAGAGAAGATGACTAGGTGAAGGTCATGAAGCAGGCAGGGATGGTAAATGGTTGTTCCATCTCTGTGTCACAGTCAATAAAGCACCTCATGTCATCCCATCATCTCAGAATGCAAGCCGAGTGTGATAATATACGAATGAAATACAGGAAAGAAGAGAGTTTTTAAGTATATGCATTTGGTTAGAAGATGTTCAGACTTGAGCTCTTGGATTAACAAGAGTGCATGCAAAGAAATTAAATGTTATAGGCAGTATCCATGTTTACCTTCCTCTATTAATAATGACTCACATACTTTTTGGCTCCTTTCAGACCTTATCCTTTGGTAGTGGGAGAAAGCCTGCATCTTTCCACTCTGTTTCCCCAAACTTTTTTAAGAGCTTCAGAGCATCACTCTGCCAGTCTCTTTGTGAGCCATGCTGGTAGGACTCCTTCTGCCTCTGCCCTTGTCTCTCCCTCTTTCTTTTTTCTCTCTCCCCTTTGTCTCATCTCCCCTTGCTGGCTGAAGCCAGAACCACTTTAGTAGCCTCTTTCACTTTATCAGCATTTGCTAACACTTGCAAAAAGCAATATCTGAGGCCAAGTTTACATTAGCAAGTAGTGAAGACCAATAGCAGTAGATATGTAGAGTGAAAGAGTTAGTGCTTGAGGTCTGGATGTCACGTTGTGGGTTATTTTAAATTTTGGACTAGCACAAATCTGGTCTACGGTTTAGTGCCTGTTTGTGGTGGCAGTATACTAGGTGTGCTCCTTGAGCACATATTCAGTTTCTGCACTCAGACACCACTCCACAATGTGAATCAAAGAGGACTAAATAGTGATATTAGGAGATATACTTAAAAAGTGATCCAAA
This sequence comes from Pygoscelis adeliae, assembly GCF_000699105.1. Lineage (NCBI taxonomy): Eukaryota > Metazoa > Chordata > Aves > Sphenisciformes > Spheniscidae > Pygoscelis > Pygoscelis adeliae. The sequence continues at coordinate 4,246,109 of NW_008824356.1, read as the reverse complement.
CTGAACCACTGATTTAGACACAACCCGAGAGCTTCATTATGGTATTTCATGGAACACTTCCCTCACCATGATGAATGGATATTAAAGGGCGATCACTGTTTTTTGTATATACAGAACACTACTTTAAGCAGGAAGTTTGTTAGCATCTATTCAAGGGATGGGAGACCCTCTCTGTTTCCCTCAATCTTTCAAATAGTGTGTGCTGAGAAACAAAATTTTTACACCACCATCCAGATTTAGCTTCTTTCATTTTTATCTGTTTTCCTGTTTTGCTATCACCCCATGCATCTCTTCCCCAGTATTTTGCATCATTCCCTTTTTCATGCCAAGCAGTTTGTGGGGTTTGTACTGTTGGACCTAATGGGTTATAGGTCAAAGCATGTATCTTTCTCATCCTGTGAAACCTGCTTGTCCATAGGATGCTATGCCCTCCTTTCCCCCAAATGCCTTTGCTACTGCTGCTTCTGAGATCAAACACATGAATAACTGAGAAAATTAAGAACTGTGCAGTATGTCAGCAGCCTTAGGAATAGTCTACGTAATCTAATATTTTGCTCTCTGAATGGAAATGGCAACCATTACTGCAGTGTCTGAGAGCTGAGCCCTGTGGGTTGTTTAGGCACCTAACCCCCACTCAGTTAGGTGTCTAAGCTGTGGGCATGCCTGGTGTGTCAGTCTGCATTTTAGTAGCCAGCAGTTCCTGCTCTCAGCTGCTAGCTAACCCTGCTGCCAGCCTCTAAGCTCTAGGGGAAACCAAAGGGTGGACTGTGAAAGGAGAGGTCTTTCTCTGTGTGTTCTGTAGGCATGGCCAAGACTCTTAAATTTTTCCCTAGAGCTCAGACACCAGCAGAGCTACATAGGATATGAGAACTGGGAGACAGCTCTGGTTTTTAAAATGCAAACAGACATACCAGTCATATCCAGATCATACTCACTGTTTTGTTTTGTGGTTTTTCAGGATTCCCACAAGGACTCCCATGCAAGAGGAGGGGAATAAATCTAGATGTGGTTGCTTTTTTCTCTTATAAAACCTAGAATGACTAAAAGATGTTAATTATTTCAAAGTACTCAAAATAAGATGTATGATATGCTGGTCCAACTGTGGTAAAATTTTCACTGAGTTAAATGAAGCCAGTATTTTATTTGAGGGAGACTGTGGAGGATGAACAAATAGCTCAGCATTCCCTGTACTGATGGAAATAAACACATCCCATTGTGCTAGTCCATGATTATCAGACAATAAAACCATGACTATAAGGACGGGGTTTTCTAATTAGATTAGAAAGAGTATAGATGTTGTACAGTACATTACAGGTCTTCTAGATTCCATAAACTGAACAGGTATCTGTAAATATGGGAAAAATATTATGTGGAGATAATTCTTAACTAGACTATACCATTAACAGTGGTGAAAAAAACAACTGTGAGTGCAATTCCTTCCCATTTGTATCTCAACATTCATTTCTGGAACAGTTTCAGGTAACAGCGGGCGGGATCCTGGTGGCCTGATGGACAGAAAAGTTCTGAGATTTTTCTTCTTGGTGGTCACGGTGGATTAAAGATGCAAAATTCATGTCATGACCATTACCATGCTGTAGGATAGGCAGAATTATTTTCAGACTTATGAATTTGAGTTGATCAGCCAGTGAGGATTTTGTTTAATACTAACTACGGAAGAACAGGAAGGGGAGGATTTTCTGAAGGCACTGCTTGGCACTGTTTTCCTTTTGAATGCTCTTTATCTATTTCCTTCTGTCATTGATGCCTCTTACTCATATCAGCTCTGATGCTGCCATCTTCATGCACCTCAGGTATCACCTAATGCCACAGAAGCTGGTCTGAAACAGATTTTGAATGTTTAGCTTGAGTATTGGTTTCAGAATTGGCCCTTTTGAAATAGGTATTTGGCATTGAATATTCCCCTGATTCTGAAATTAGGCCTTCCAGAAAAACTAAAGGAAAATGTTCATTATTGACTGTGCATCATAAAAACCCTTTGCTCATCACTTGCACTGGCTTTGACATTATACTCATTAGAAAATCCCATTGCAGGATTAGGGTGTAACTGAATGGGAACAATTCTACTGACTTCAGTCAAAGCATTATCAGACTCATTTTCTGATGTGAAGAGAAAAATAAGGCAATTTTGGAGACTGCTAACATTTAGATGATGTGATCATTTTAAAGCTTTTGTCTTATCGTCTTAAAATAAAACCCTCCCACAAAATAGATATAAAATAGATTCAGGAGACTGTTACAGAAACCTGACTCATCTTTCAATTTCTCATAAACTGCTAACACCTGATTTGCCAAAAATTTTGCCTGAAACCTGTGTTATTTGGATTCTATCTTTAGGAATAGAACACCAGTCTTAAAGATGCAGCATCATTATTTTAAGACATACAGATATGTGCAGAAAGAACTGTCTTCAGTATCATCAATGTGAGCTATATATTGATTAATGAGTCAGATTCCTGCCAAATAGTGATTGACACCAGAGGCAAGTCAGTACTTGACATCCTAATGGATAAAATTCTCATCAGGCATCTGTAACTTGACAGGCCTATCTAAGCTCCCCAGTTTGGTCCTAATTTTTGTCTACTCTGCTAAGATTACAGGGCTGAAAGGTTACTAAAATATGCGGTCTACTTTGTTCCGGGTCTGGTTAATTAAAGCTCATCGTAAAGCAATGCTATTTCTTTCTGCAGCTATGCAGAGACCCAGTGAATACAGCAGGGGTTTCTTCTGCCAGGGTCCAAGTTTCCTGCTCAGCACGTTTCAGCAGTCATAACTCACATGAGCTTCCCACTGAGCTACGAGCTTTCCATCCTTTCTGTGCATTGCCACTCCTTCAAGAAAACAAGGTGGAGGTAGCTGCAACAACATTTCTTGCTATCCTGTCTCAAGAATGAAAAGAGGATTTCATCTGCAGGTTCTGTCACATTTTTAATTAAAACTCCAACATATTCTTTGCACTTGTGTGGTTTTAGTCCTGCAGTCTTGTTATTTGTGGACCTTATTTTGAGCTGGACTGGATGGTAAGCGCTCAGTGGCAGCATTTTAGGATGCATAGAAACGGGGGCTGGTGAGATAGAAGGATATGTGATGTAGTAACAGCTATGGGTATGAAAAGTCTTTCTTCAAAAAGTTATGAATAAAGTAAAAGTGAAATGGATTTTGCAGCAATAGCCATTGACCTTCTTTCTCCTTTCTACCTTGCAGTTTAGTGAAGCTGGTTATGAATCAGCTGAACACTGTAGTAGTGAGTTCTTACTTCACCATAATTTTTGCTTTATGCATATTTCTTATCTATTCAGTCCTTAATTTTAGCATTGATTTTACTCTTATGATTTTATAGTCTGCATGAATTTATTTTCATTCTCATAAGAAAAGCAGTAAATAATCCTTGTAAATGTGGTTTGCATTCACATGTAGGTACAAAACCTTGTTAATATTTTCCTGTTGTACCTGTCTGAAAGGCTTACTCAAAAGAATTTCATCTTTACTGAGAGCTAGTTAGTCTATTTAAGATGAATAAACCACAAACACTACAAACTAATGTATCAGTACCTTCAAAGTATTTAAAAATAGATATAGGAAATGGTATTTTTTTTAAACTTTTTAAAAACTTTTAAACTTTTTACTTTACTTAACATTTTTAACTCCTACGTTGGTGAACTTCTAGATTTTCTGGGTGTGTACATGGACACAGGAAGATTTATCGGTTTTTAGAGACCAAGAAATATACCCCAAAAGGCTTCCCCCCTCCGCTTTATATGCTGGTAATGCATTGAAGTGTACCCTGTATTCTAAGGGATAGGGGAAAAACAGGTCTGTGAAACATGTAGCATAAGTTGTCATGGAAGCTGTCACTTTGGTTCATCACTCATCCTTCTGACATATTCAGGAATCTCTACACTACAGGAAAGCCCTCAGCATCCAGTGTTGCTTGGGCAATGTGAAAAAGAATACAGTCCAAAAGAGAAATTAGTCGTGTATTTTCCCCATTTAGAGTCAGGATACAAGCAAGAAGCATGACCAAGCTGGTCTGAGAACACCCATCCTTCATTTATTGAGACTGGTTCCTTGAAGGCAAGAGTAATGTGGATTCCCTCATGACCAATATTGACCAAAAGTTCTACAGATACTTTAGTGAGCAGAAGCCATGACTGTTCTGGCACTAGCTACAGATATAGTGCTGAAAAGGCTTGTTCGGAACAAACAGAAATTTGAAGCTACAGTTTGACTACTGCACTGATTGATCCTGACATTTGTTTTAATGAAGTGTTTCAGTTAGACCAGCTGAAAGAGCCATGCTTATTGTTTCATTGTGGTATCATTCCAGAAGTCTCCCTTGTTTTTCCATTAATAATGTGAAAACACAAGTCCCAAAGCACTGCAAGAGCAGGGAGCTTAATGACACCGAGACAGCTTTGGACATTCAGGTTGCCAGCTTTGTGTGGTAGTATGCATGCTGTTTTGTGTTTTCTTGCCAGCCTCAAAATTTGATCAAGTTTTCCTTTTATTCATCTTCATTTGTTCCTTGATTGTTGACACTTGGGAGAGTTTTAACCTCATTTTTATCAGCAGGTCTATTAGTTTTACATTCCACATTAAGAATTTAGTTTTACATTCTAAGTTCCTAGTTGCTAAGGTCTGACAGAGAGCCTTCTTTAATCACATACTACTCTTACAGGCTATTAGTTTTACAGTAGCAATAATCCTGGTGAAATTGATTTATTACAGCAATTATGGCCAGTTTCAGGTTTGCTACCAAGTCAACAGCTGTCAGCATGTCCTTATAACTGTTTCACCAAATCCTTAGTTATAAATAATAATTATAAAAGAGAGCATGCTTCAATGTTGATAAAGAGTGACTATATTCTAATATTGTGTTATGGATGCGAGGGCAATTAAGGTAGTTAAGCACTGCATGATCATTCAAGTGACCTTTATGACTTGTCAATGAAATAAGAAGTTAAATGTATTTTTAAAATGCCCTGAAAAGCTTAACTCTCACCAAGTCCCTCTAGGCAAAGATCAGAAATTATATTTTTTCACCCATGACAGTTTACATGCATTCTAAGATTTTTTCCCCCATGTTTCTGTAAAACGTTAGGCCATCTGTAGGCAGACATAGAGCATGGAGTAGAACAGGCCAGCTCTCCCAAGACCTGAGATTACAAGCCTTGTTTATGTGTACTGGCCATACCTGATGAACTGACATAGTATTTTCACAGAAGCTGCAGGAAAAAGGAAAAGTTCTCATTTTTCTCTGTATTACATGCTGTTGTTCCCCTGCTGTGATCACATGAATACCTCCCTGCTACAAAACTATTGTAAACCCAAGTACTGGCAGTGCTTGGTTGTCTCTTATTCTCTGCCCATAGCATGCAACAATTAAATCTTCTGAGAAAAGAAAGACTTCAGTTTAATTATGCTTTGTGATTTGAATATAGAGAACTTATTTGCTTAGCAAGAGGTCTGACTGGATGATCCCTGTGAGGTGTAATCTCCATGAATCTATGAAAAGATCTTACTGTGTCTTCTCCAGTAGCATCTGCTGTCCCTTCCTATGCTGATCTCCCATCATAATAGAGATGAAAAAGGAGGGGAGGAAGTGGGTGAGAGAAGTACCTACATTTCCTCCTCCCCTTTCACCTTCCACTGCAACACATGGTCCGGATGGAGGAAAGTGGGCAGCCATCAATCACAGCTTATGTTTGTGGTCTTCCCTCAATTATTTTAGTAATGACTATATTGACATCCAGTGAGCCCGAGAAAAATCATTGTCCTGTTATCCTGCATAGAGACATAACAAAACAGAATTCTCAGCCCGAACAATTTACAGTCCAAAATGACAGAAAGCAGAGGGGGTAAAAAACATTACAACTTCCACAAGAAGCTGGAGAAATGAGAGAATGAGGACTGGATTTTTAAAGATATTTTGATGTTTATACATTGAAATATTGGTGGGCTAAATATACACAGGAATATAAGACTCAGAGCCATAATTTATCTAATTACTGTAAATTAATTGCAATTATACTCAGAAATATTACTAGCAATTTAAAAAAGCTTTTAGATGAAAAAAGTTTAAAGCAAAGGATTTTATTAATAAAACTTAATGGTTCTGTGCACTAGCTGTTAATTGGGTGACCTTCTACAGGAAGGACTTTTGCATATAGCCCATTCATATAAGCTTGATAAATGCAAGGCAGCAGAACAGTAAAAACTTGATGAGGCATTCCTTTGTCTCAATTTTGCTAAGTAGAAAAAGGACTCTCAATAATGAGTCACAACAATAGCTCTGTGGCCAACATACTTAGAAAGAAAAGGGCTGTTCTGAGTGCTTGTTAGGGGAGATTAATTCAAGCTAAATGAAATAAAAAAGATTACAGCTTTCCAAAGCAGTTACAATTAAACCTGACTAGCACCAGATGTCATGAGTTAAAGGGAGCACAGAGTGAGCGTGCTCAGCTTCATGAAATACAGTGGGGACATTTAATAATAAAACTCAGTTATCCATAAATTTTAGGCTTCTTCAAGGCTAGGCACCAACTGAGCAGGGTTTTTGTTGTCTGTTTTTGCAAAGGAAAGGGTTCAGATGCTGAAACTGAATCTAGAAGCAGAAAAGACCAGACTTGTAAATTGAGTTCCCACAGTTGCTCTGTGGCTATCTAGGGGAACCAAAAATCTGTAAGTACTATCCAAATCATTATTAAAATTCCACAGACACGTGGAACCTTTTTCATGCAAATGTACAGAACTGCCCCATCTCTTCGGTCCAGTGTCCAGCTCAGTGCCGAGGCTGGCAGGGTTCCACAACTCAGCCATTTCCCTACTTAGACCTCCTGAGATCTCTGGGCACGGACACAGACTTTATCTCAACACGATGAGAGAAAAATCTAATGTGTGCTGATAAGACTGAGTTTCTTTGGAGAGACCAACCTGCTTTAAAACACAGCCATATAGAGAAACTTCTTGCACAAGAAGTGGAAATCCTCTGTTGTGAGCCTAGACTAATATGACCTACCATCTTCTAACAAGACATCCATGTAGATATCTGCTATTGTGGATAGGGCAAGTTTCATCTCAGATTGTTCACTCAGTTTTAAAGATGCTTGGAAGGAAATGGTTAATCACTGCTGTAATTCAGTTCATTTCAGCACAATCTATACAAAAGAATCTGTGAGGGAGGCCGTTTATTTCTGACACAAAGCCTTCTCTCTTCTGCATATTAATGTGTTTCAACTTGTAAGGCGGATGGGGGTTCAACACAAATGTGAGCTTGTATCCGTCTACATTTCCTTATCAGTCTTTATATAGGCTCTCAGCTTCTTTAGTTGCTGCTGTTTATATTTTTAGCATACCTTTGTATTTGTATGCAACAACAACCATGCTAAATAAAAATTTATGCATGCAAAGAGTAATTGAAAACACCTGAAGACAAAAACCTGAAGAAATAGATGTAATTAACAGCTTCCTGATCTTTAAGGCTTTGCTGTTGCAACCATTTAAGCATGTCATTTATTTTAATAAGTCCACTGTTTTCACTATGATTACAGGTGTGAACAACATTAACCACATTTATATTAATTGCAGGACTGAGGCTGAAATCTAGAAATGACACAACCACATTAGTATCTATCATTGCTTGCAGAAGAAAGATATGGTATTTGTAAGGCATTCAAGGCACATCCTATGCCCTGGCCAAAAAAATCTTGAGGTACAGTTATCCTTTTGTTGTGTCCAGTTGGTAACATTTTTTATGAAGTAAAAGAGCTGCTGGATGGCATAAATGTATCACACATGTCAACACTAGGCTTTACTGGGTCTCCAGCTAAAGCACAGGAAAATGCTTCTTTTCTATCTCTGATTCTTTATTATTAGAGACATTTTTAAAACACTTCTTAGCATCACATCTAGCAGACCTCTTCATAAAAAGAGCTGATAATATGTTCATCAGTGACAACGTGGGGCTTTCTTTAGTGGGAAAATAATGAAAAAACCTGTCATCACTGCATGTGTAAGAGAATTTTGCTGGCCATGTTCTGTAACGGGGAAATCTGAATTAATATATTGCAGTCTGAAAGGGAAAAAAAGATTAACTCAGGAAATGGGAAGAAGTAACTGGTGCATTGTGCCCCTGCCCCTTTCATCTTTCAGTCTAGAGCTGAAAAGTCTAAAAAATTCATCAGCTGCAGCCTTCATGCAAGCAGGCAGAAAATAGATGTTCTCAGAATCAGCCAAATCTTAAGGCTTTAGAGATAAGGACCAGTGCATTGAATTAAAACCAGGCTCCACTGGGTGACCAATGTACAATTTAGAGATTAGTATGATGTTTTTCATCTCTCTGTTCTGGCAGACCACCGCATTTTGAATCAGCTACAGTTTCCAGGAAGCCTGCAAGCTTGGTCCTAGCAGGCATCACCGCCTCCTGTGACAAAGATGTCACCATCAATCCCGGTATGTAGTCTTGCATCTTAGGAAAAAAATTGCAGCCTTTTAGCCTGCCCAAATGGTAAAAGGCATTTCTGGCTACAGTTGATATGGGAATACAGGAGCAAAAATGAATCAAATCACCTTGAAAATTAGACCACTAAAGAAACATAAAATGTTCTGAAGCTTGAAATATCACCCAGTGGTGTTAAATCTCACAACTGTTCTGTTATTTTAATATCTGAAAAACAAACTGTTTCTCAAATATCAAGAAGTAGTGTAAAGGGCAGCAGCAGCATCTTACTGTGAAGATGGCATTCATTGTATTTGTGTGGAAAGTGCAAATAACAGTAATAAGGCTTCTATAAAAGGACAATCAAATGGTATGGGATGAGAAAGATTTTTTCCGGGAAAAGGAGTTGTACAGATGTATATATTTTTCTACTTCTTGCCTTTGCCTAATTAGCTACCACAGCTCAGTATCGCCAATATTAGACTTAGCAACTACTAGGAGAGTAAAGTGCTATGGATTGGCGATACTGAAAGTATACGAGGTCTAACCACAATCCTCAAGTGAAAATCCTCTCTTTGGTATTCCAGATGGAGTTCATTAATCCACAACTACCTATTGCACATTATCCATTTATGCAGTGTACCTGAGGGAGGAGGCTGTCTAATGATTTAGTTACTACTCTCCCTGATTCAAAAAGTTACTGAATAACCTGACTTCTCCTGGGATTTTATACGTTCCTTTGTAGGTCTGGACCTAGACTGCTCTGCAGGTAACCTGGGTTTAGTTTCTCAGGATAACATAGTGAGATGCTTGAGACCAATAGAGCTGCTGTTGTGGTGTTTAGTGTAATTCAGGATAGGTGCCCATATGCCTTGGACAACAGAGAGTGAAACACGTGCAATGAAAGAAAAGGATTTCCAGAAGCCAGTGTGCTGAGGAAGAAACATTGACATTACCAGCCGGGGATGCTCAGGAACAATATGGGCAAGTCATGTCTCTGGAAGGTACGTACACACCAACTCCAAGCCTGTGGGATATACCTGTTGCTGCTCAAGCACCACCTACTTAAGTCCTTTCTTGGAAGGAGAAAAGCCCCTTGTCATAAGAAATTGGGATCCTCCCCAGAATATCCTGTTTCACAGGGATTAAAGTATGTCACTGGAAAGCAAGAGACCCTCTTTCAAACCTTCCAAACTTTATGTTGAAATTCAGTCCCAGTCCCACCTTGTATTCTGAGACCAGAGTATCTCCTG
>NW_008824356.1:4184530-4236363 GCF_000699105.1 Pygoscelis adeliae | reverse complement strand
CACTTCGTATAAAAAATGAAGTACTCCAGCTGAGTAGTTCATTGTATGTGTTGGCTAGGATACTAACTTAGGGACACTCAGGTTCCAAGTCACCCTCTTAATGAATCTTTGATTCTTTCTTATAAATTGCTTCTTTCCACCAAGAGCTCTGAGAGAGGGAATTTAAAATCTGGGGATAGGATGAATTGGTAAAAAAACCTATGCTGTCCTCCTCATTAACCGTGAAGGGAATCAACAAAGTAGTACAGATTCAGGTGGTTTTGTAGTTTCTGGAGAGCAAATCTCAGGAGCCAGCTCTCATAGTTCTTTACAGGGGCAGCTGTGAAGACTAGCAGTATTATGCCAGCACTGAGGGAAATGCAGTGCCAGTGAAGAGGGGGCAGGGGTCCCACTTGGTGGTTGTTGGGGTTTTTTTTTCAGGAAATGCTGCTTCACAAAATCATCTTTACTTCCTTAAATCATTGCTGAAATGCAAGCTGATTCCAGGCAGTTTCTGAACTCCTGAGATGCCACAGCAAATCTCAGAGTCCTAGTTCCTCTGTAGAGGATGAGAGCCAGGGCTGCTCCCAGGAGTGAAGATCACAAGGAATCTAAAGCAGCTTCCTGGCCAACAGCATCCAAGAACCAGCATAGCTGTTTCTGTTTTCTTAGAGAAATACCCCAACTAATCAAAGAAATTATCTGAGTTTTCCAAAACAGAGCACTTCCAGAAATTTGTGCCTGTAGCAAATTTTTAAAAACTGAGGCATTTGGTTCCCAAATAACCTATACTTTTGCTAGTGTCAGGATTTCCTGGAAATGGAAATTAGACAGTCAAAACAGCTGTGCAGGCTGGAGTCCTCCCACCTTTACGCTACCAGGAGTGTGTTCTTCCAGTGGTGTTGAAGTGTCAAACACACACAAGTGTTACAACCCACACAGGGCAAGGTAAAGTTTTTGCATTACACTAGAGGACCTGAGCTCCTAGAGTGAATCAAACAGTTTTCAGCTACTGCCATTGGCTCTCAAAGCAACAGCTTTGTCAGTATTTTGAGCAAAAAATGTGTTGAGTAGGAAATAAGAGAGAAAACCTTGAGGTAAGTTTGTGAGTAGAATTTGTCCTTTTCAATCACAGCCATAGCAGTATTGCACTTTGAAGCCTTTAAACATTAACCAAGAATAAAGGACATTTTCTGCTGTTTGGGGCATTTGTGTTACACGATCAAGGTCTTTTAGCAGTTGAGACGATTATCCTGATTCTCTCTTTCATCTGCCTCTGGTTTGCCAGGGACAGTATTAACACACGCAGGCTCCAAGTCTCAGTAGTGGGTGGATTGCCTTTCCCTTGAGTATTGGGCATTCTTGATGTGCTTACACTCAGCTTTTTGTCCTTTTCTGAGTATTGTGTACAGATCACATAGCAATTTATGAAAGCAAGAAAAAAATTTTGTCCTGTCTTGGATTGTCAGGGAGCAGCGATGACAGGCTGCTCCTAAGGGAGAGTGAGCCGGGAGCCAAGGGTGGTCCCAGCCCAGGCAGTGCCCTCACTGACCAGGGCATGGTCCTGCTGTACCTGAGCACAGCGGGCAGAGGTGGGTGCTGGAAACAGGGTCCATCCACAGCCCCATCCAGAGAGTCCTGTCAGGAGCAGCAGGAGAAAGGGCTGCAGACGGGGCTGGAGACATGGCTGCAATACGGGTCTGAGGTGTCCATGTGCAAGACGGGACTGGGAACAGACACCCCTACAGCATAGCTCAGGCAGGGACTGGGGGCTCAGGTCTGAGCTGAAATGGGGCTCCAAGGCCCATGGGCAGAGGGTATAGGTGGGATTCCCAGGTGAGGCTGGTCAGTATCATTAAGGTCTACTGGTGCTCTCAGGGCTCTGACGTTAGTATTTTATTAAATCCAATAGAGACCCAATTTCACACATTTATTTCTGCTCCTGTTTTTGCTTATTGCATCTGTCCTATCAGTGACTTTCTTCTTCTGAGTTTCACATGTCGATTTCTCTTCCAAATGGTCACAATGAAAGTTTTACCACTGACACATTTTTTGGTCATTAAAAATTTCCACAAGGCTTGCTCCTTTTGAAGGTTCCCAAGGGCTGGAATGCCTCAGTAGGGCCACAGTGTCACAGCTCTCAAATGCAGGGCAAAGTGAATAAAGATAAATACAGCAGAAAAATAGATATTTTGTGAAAACATAATTGATTGTACTCAAATTATGAATTGTACAACTCCATGTGAAGGCCCCACTAGGTACTATTGAAAATTCCACCTATGATCAGGTATAATCCACCCATTCACAAATTGCAACTAATATCCCTTTGTGTAAAAGTTCTAAATAAATACGTATTTAATGGGTGACTTTCTTATATACACAACATATTTCTGGGACAGAAAGTGTGTGGCAGTCACTTGGACACAGGGAGAGGTATGTATGTTTGCTGATTAGCACGAGGAAATTCCTAACTTGGTGCAAATTTAATTGTATTTAATCTCCAGCTGAACATTATTAGTGGTTATTCCAATCAAAAAAAGAACTCCAGGATTTCCTAGGAATATAAAAGAAAGGTATATCTGCAAAACAAGATTAAAATTGCTTATTTAACTTAAGATTTCCTGCTTACTGGTTTGATAGAAAATTAAGATTGGTTATTCAAAACACTTTGACTGAAATCAGTCCACCCACACAGGATCCATTTGCCAGCATTCCTCGTTATTGCATATACAAGCTTTCATGTTGGCAGCTGAAGGCTACAGAAAGGGAAACAGTACAGGAGTTTAAAGCTCATCCTGGAAAAGCTTGTACCTTTCTCTTTCCATTTTGGCAGCTAAGACCTTTGTTGTTGTTGTTTTCTCTGTTCTTGTCATTAATTAGGAAATATCTGTGTTAAAAGAGTATTTTCTTGAGATTTCATTTAACCCATGCCTTTTCTATTGTTCCATTGAGCTAATAGATCACCTCTATTTGCAATATGATACCCTGGAGAGGAGAATGAGGTCACCAAACAAATATTTTAGCTTGTGAGTTAATTCAGTTTCTCAACTTGAAAAATTCAGAGGCTCTACACTATTATCCTAATTTGCTTTGCCAGCCAAACCTAGCTTTGCTACAAGGCTGAAGTCTGAAAAACAGGCAGAAGGGTCATGGTCTGAGGAGGATCCATTCTCCATGTTAAACATGTAAATAGAATAGATACTATCCATGCTCCACACAAACATCAGTGATCTTGTGGGGCACTTGCTAACACAAAGGCACATAGGAGCATCCATTTATGAAATGCTAAACTAACCTTGCAAACCCAGTTTAAGAAATTCAGCTAGCTTTAAATTAAAACTTAATGCTTTGCGTTTTACAGTCCACTATACAGTAATCGTGAAACTGAGCAACAAGACACAGCACAGTGTGCATCCCGGCTTCCCGTCCTGAATCCATTGCTCTAAAGGAGCCTGCAGATCAAATGCTGCCAATTCACATATCAGCAGGCATCAATTATTGCAGAAATCATTTGAACCACTGAGCATCATACAGTCATTAGATACAATTTATCATGTGAAATTTTATCTAAAAAAATTAAATGAGAGAAACTAACAAATATTAAATGCAAGAATGTACATTTTATAAACATTACTCAAAATTTCAATTCTATGTTAAGTGAAGAAACTGAAATTCAGTTTGCAAAGTGATTGTGGTTTAGACCCTGTGCAAATAGGCAGCAGCCACCACGGCAGCCCCTAACAGGACAGATATGTGCATGGAACATAGCAGTCTTCTCTCTGTATTTTCTCACCACTCTGCAAGGGAACGGGTGCTGTGGGGCTCTGTGTGGTGGAGGGCCAGTTGCCTCAACTTCTCTACAGAGTCCAGGTGACAGCTGGCCCCAGTATGGGCTGTACTCAGCCTCCACAAAGCTGATCACCTCAGTTCCAGTGCCAGCAGTGAAGAAAACTTAAATTCTCTCCCACCTCTTTAATCTGCCCATACCGTACATCCTTTGCCCATCATTCACACAGGTGTGGGACAGACTTAGTACTAACACTGCATCCATTTAGTTTCTCACCATTCTACCTATTTATAAAGAAGAGGAAAGAGAGGAGATGTTGCTCTGTAATTTGTTGTTCAAAGACCTCAGAGGGGTTCATGGACATGCTAGCAGAACTAACAAGAACCTCATGTGGCTCTTTGTCACCACAAGCGGTGGTGCCATTCTTGTAACACCATTTTTCTAAGCCTATGTTAATTGCTTGTGGAGTGTATTTTCTTCCATGGTTTTGTTTCACCACAGTTAGCAGGTCTGTCTCCACCTACGCCTCAGGCAACCTGTACCTGTTGCAATCTGTTTATTATGGGCAGTCCTGAAAAGAGGGCAAAAGGTGATTTTTACCTTCTTTTGACCAGATAAAATGTTGCTTCTTTCAAGTACTGTATTTAACTAATGTTCTGTTACTCTCAAAATTATAGCACTGTCATGATGTATGTTTACTCTTATTATCAACAAATCCATTACTATAGGATAGGATTATTGAATTGTGGTGGGTTGACCCTGGCTGGATGCCAGGTGCCCACCAAAGCCGCTCTATCACTCCCCTCCTCAGCCGGACAGGGGAGAGAACATACAATGAAAGGCTCGTGTGTCGCGATAAGGACAGGGAGAGATCATTCACCAATTACCATCATGGGCAAAACAGACTCAACTTGGGGAAATTAGTTTAATTTATTGCCAATCAAATCAGAGTAGGGTAATGAGAAATAAAAACTAAATCTTAAAACACCTTCCCCCACCCCTGTCTTCTTCCCAGGCTTAACTTTACTCCCAATTTTCTCTATCTCCTCCCTGCTAGCAGCGCACGGGGATGGGGAATGGGGGTTGCGGTCAGTTCATCACACGTTTCTGCCGCTCCTTCCTCCTCAGGGGGAGGACTCCTCACACTCCTCCCCTGCTCCAGCATGGGGTCCTCCATGGGCTGCAAGTGGATATCTGCTCCACTGTGGACCTCCATGGGCTGCAAGTGGATATCTGCTCCACTGTGGACCTCCATGGGCTGCAAGTGGATATCTGCTCCACTGTGGACCTCCATGGGCTGCAAGTGGATATCTGCTCCACTGTGGACCTCCATGGGCTGCAAGTGGATATCTGCTCCACTGTGGACCTCCATGGGCTGCAAGTGGATATCTGCTCCACTGTGGACCTCCATGGGCTGCAAGTGGATATCTGCTCCACTGTGGACCTCCATGGGCTGCAAGTGGATATCTGCTCCACTGTGGACCTCCATGGGCTGCAAGTGGATATCTGCTCCACTGTGGACCTCCATGGGCTGCAAGTGGATATCTGCTCCACTGTGGACCTCCATGGGCTGCAGGGGGACAGCCTGCCTCACCATGGTCTTCACCACGGGCTGCAGGGGAATCTCTGCTCCGGTGCCTGGAGCACCTCCTCCCCCTCCTTCTTTACTGACCTTGGTGTCTGCAGAGTTGTTGCTCTGACATATTCTCACTCCTCGCTCCAGCTGCATTTGCTGTTGTGCAGCAACTTTTTTTTCCCCTTCTTAACTATGTTATCACAGAGGCACTACCACCATTGCTGATTGGCTCGGCCTTGGCCAGCAGTGGGTCTGTCTTGGAGCCAGCTGGCATTGGCTCTATCGGACACAGGGGAAGCTTCTAGCAGCTTCTCACAGAAGCCACCCCTGTTACACCCCCCACTACCAAAACCTGGCCACGCAAACCCAATACACAAATATATTTGGGGTTCCACTGCAGCAAAGCTCCTAGTGATTTACTGGGAATAGTTAGCCCAAATCTACCTGCAATGCTGCAGCACAAGCAGAGAAAGATGGGCCAGTGCCTTTCTGAAGGAGATGTATAGCGTGGTTAATATCTCCGAGCTTTGCCAGCTTCAGTAGTTTCCCATTGAGGTGAGGGCTGCAGTTGCAGGGAAAGCAGAAGATAATGGCGGTGGTGGGTGGAAAGAGGTCATTGTAGAGGGACAGTTTGTGTGCATCAAAATGCCTTGTTATGGTTCTGCTCACCAGTATTTGCTAGAGGTAACACAACTAGCAAACCAGAGGTTCTGGCCATAGTAAGTATATTTTCCCCTTCTCCTTTGCTCAAGGTTCTTTCATTAATGGGATTTTTCTTGGTGAGAAATACTATGGCCCATTCTTCAAAAGCTGCTTTTTGGACCTGTTCACATGAACAGGCAGGTCTTGCATTAAACATTGGAAAGCCCATGGACCAGCCTGTCATTTGATTCCATGACAGAGTCTTGATGGACCCTTTGATACTTTTGGTGGGATAACTGCCTTCAAAGGATGGAGTTATCTCCATAGTTGGAGCTTACTGAAATAATTTCCAGCAGTCTTGTATGAAGATAGTGAGATATGAGCTTGATAAAGTCTGCATTCAAAAACAAGGATTAGTTTCTCCTGGACATTTGAGAGAGATGGGCATGCAGGCCACTGCTGCTGTCTGAGTTTACCAGAACATCAGAGAACAGGAAGGACCCCACATGAGGTCATTTCAGTTCTTCACATTCCCCGCTTCTAGTCAACACAACTTACAATGTCCTTGAAGGCATGCTAGATGCACATATAAAGTGTGAAAAGAGCTTTATAGACTTGATCTCACATCGTCTGTTACAGGATTATGATGACTTCCTCTCTTTAGTGGGTGGGCAAGTAAAAGCACATAACGTTTGAACAACAAAGATACAATGTAAGCAAGCTACAGACCTAATAATAAAATCTAGAAGTCTTAACCCCTAACCCTTAGCAATTCCACTGTTTTCTGCATAGGACAGTTAAAACCAACAACTAAGCCTAGTCAGAGTAAATTTCACTAGAATTGGAGAGTAAAGGTTCCCTGGATGCCAAGAAGAAACAAATGGGAAATACAAGAAATGCCATTCCCAGAAGGGCCAATCATCCTAAGAAAGAAGCCATTAGCTAATCAAAACTGATAAACATATTTAAGCAAGTTTTATATTTTTCACTTACATGACTTCAAAGGGGATAATCATTCTGGTCATCTGTGAAGAAACAGAATGAATATGGTTTGTTTTTTTCTGCAGGCTGGTTTTTCTCTCTCTGTTACAGTGAATAGTTCTCAAAAGCAGCATTAACAAGTGAAACAAGAATGGGAAAACTTGTTGTAAGCCATTTAATTATGCTAGACCTCTCTACCATCATTTTTATAATGTGGCTTTTAAAAAACTGCTGACATCAGTAATGAAAGAGGAAAAAACAAAAAAGTGCAACTCCCTTAGAAGTTTTCCTTGGAAATTTGGAGCACAACAAAATCTATAGCAAGCCAGAAAAGATAAAGGAGCAGTGTGGTGCGTGTGTGCGCGCACACTTGTGAGAAAATGTCTTGGTTTTCAACCAGTTTCTTCTTCACCTCTCAGAAGCCATTATCACTAATGAAAAACAGCCACATAACATACTGTACCCACGATCGCCACAGGCATTCTGGCCTGTTTTCTCCGAAACTGGTATGCCATGCATTAGTTAGTGATTTTCAAAGACTGTGAAAAGTTTATCAGTGATCCAGGGAGATTCCATTCTTTGCTACAGTGGACAGGATGAAACATTACAGGTATATTATTCTGAATGTATATGAAATTAATGTCATCTTCCAGTCTGCATTATATATTTATTATACATTAGTAGTAAATAGCAATAATAAACAGAAGACTTTCAACCCCCAGAATTTGTGCACAGACAAATCAGAACTGGTTCTCCAAATGCAAAGTTTGTAACTAAGCATTTCCTTAGTTTATTGGCTTCATTTATTTATTTACTCCATTTTATATTAATGGTGGTGGTATCCACGTGACAGCATGAAGTAATAGCTTTCAAACAGTATTGGTATTTAAAAAGCCCTTGAGACCATGTTATTGATTTGTCAACTTTGTCTTTAAATGAAGACTCTTCTGTAATGTTACAGATAGACTGGAAACATGCACAGACCTAAAACAGCCTCGGTGGTTTGGACATTAATGGCCAGCCAGACATTCATCTTTCCATGGCCCAGATGGGTACCCATTCACTGCAACCTGGAAAAGGCGGAGCTAAATGGCAAGGAACAGAGGAAGGGTGGAAGGATTAGTGAAGCACATAGTCCAGTGAGTGCTTTATTCATAGATGGCCAGGCAGAAATTAAAGCAAAAGATAAAAGAGTTAAGCTCTGTAACTCCTTCTTCCAGGTTTCCTCTACAGTAACAGGGAAGGCATTTCAGACAAGTCTCAGACAATGACAAATTGATGTAGTTATAACCATAAGTAGAAGGTGTCCTCCCTACAAGGTGATGACCCGCTTAATTGATGAGGGAAAGGCTGTGGATGTGGTCTACCTGGACTTTAGTAAAGCCTTTGACACCATTTCCCACAGCATTCTCCTGGAGAAACTGGCTGCTCATGGCTTAGACAGGCATACGCCACCTGGTAAAAAATTTGCTGGATTGCCGGGCCCAAAGAGTTGTGATGAATGGAGTTAAATCCAATTGGCAGCCAGTCACAAGTGGTGCTCCCCCAGGGCTCAGTTTTGGGGCTGGTCTTGTTCAATATCTTTATCAATGATCTGGATGAGAGGATCAAGTGCACCCTCAGTAAGTTTGCAGACGACACCAAGTTGGGCGGCAGTGTTGATCTGCTTGAGGGTAGGAAGGCTCTACAGAGGGATCTGGACAGGCTCGACAGGCTTGGGGAAGAGTGGCTGGAAAGCTACCCGACGGAAAAGGACCTGGGGGTATTGGTCAATAGCTGGTTGAATATGAGCCAGCAGTGTTCCCAGGTGGCCAAGAAGGCGAATAGCATCCTCGCTCATATCCAAAATAGTGTTGCCAGCAGGAGTAGGGAAGTGATTGTCTCCCTGTACTCAGCACTGGTGAGGCCGCACCTCAAATACTGTGTTCAGTTTTGGGCCCCTCACTACAAGAGAGACATTGAGGTGCTGGAGCATGTCCAAAGAAGGGCAACAAAGCTGGTTAAGGGTCTAGAGCACAAATCTTATGAGGAGCGGCTGAGGGAACTGGGGTTGTTTAGCCTGGAGAAAAGGAGGCTCAGGGGAGAGCCTCCTATTGCTCTCTACAACTCCCTGAAAGAAGGTTGTAGCGAGGTGGGTGTCGGTCTCTTCTCCCAAGTAACAAGCGATAGGACAAGAGGAAATGGCCTCAAGTTGTGCCAGGGGAGGTTTGGATTGGATATTAATAAAAATTTCTTCACCAAAAGGGTTGTCAAGCATTGGAACAGGCTGTCCAGGGAAGTGGTTGAGTTAACATCCCTGCAGGTATTTAAAAGACGTGTAGATGTGGTGCTTAGGGACATGGTTTAGTGGTGAACTTGGCAGTGCTAGGTTAACGGTTGGACTTGATCTTAAAGGTCTTTTCCAACCTAAACAATTCTATGATTCTATTATTCAATGACCATTCCTACAAACAAAATAACATTAATGGAAAGAGGCCCCCTGGCAAAGGGGAAGGCTGAAGTTAAAATGCAGCAGGATAATTCTTATTTGGAGATCTTGCTTTCACCTATTGTTTCTATAGTGCTTATAGCAGGACAAGACAATCTGCATGCTTGGGTTTGTCTGTAGATGTTCCTTGCCTTAGTATCCAAGCAGAGTCCTGCTGTGCAGCCTTATTGCTGCACGTTCCTTATAGCATCTGTCTCTGTTAGAGCCTCACCTTCGCTGCATAAAAAAGGCATTTAAGGATTTAAAAATTCGGGGTGGGAGTGGGTTGCACATGCTCCTTCCAATCTTTTCCTAATTTCTTTTGAAATGAATGCATTAATATTAATTTTTTCCATCCTCAGTTCATATCAATTTATGAACCAATTTGCCTTGTATGGATTATTGCTCTTAAGACATGCAATCGGCCACTTTTTGATAAATCCAGCATACTATCTTGAGGATAGTAATTTTTCATTCTAAATTGTTGCACACAGCTTGCTTGCTTTATTTCTCATAGTTGAAACTTAATCTTTCTGAACCTCATACTAAACACCTTTATCCCAACATACTTGACAGGAACTACAAATTGTGGTTGGCCCACTTTTAGTTTGGTAATTACACTACAGCCAACACAGGTAGAATAAATAGCTATTGGAATATGCCTGACATTCATGTGCTGTTGTAGCCTGACAATCTCTTTCATCTTGACAAAAGAACTGAATTACCTAGTTTCTTTTTTATCTGTCTGTGCTAAGTTACGATGACCACAGAACCTGTCAGTTTTGGTAAGTGGAAAAATGAAGGTAATGATTATGTTTCAGTTTTTAGAATGCATTTGACCTCAGTGTCTTAATGCTGTTTTGTGTTCTCTTTAGCGCTCACGCCTTCTGTGGGGAAACTGATATCTTAAAATGAGTCAATACATAATTACATCATTCTTGCATGCCTGCTTGCCAAAGGCTATTAACACAAGAATGGTATGTTGCTGTATTTCCTTCCCAAATCTTGTTTACTTGAGGGGGGAGCTGATTTGCTTTGATTTGTTGGGAAGTCATTGTCACCCTTCCATCCTGACTTTGACTCCCAGCATATTCTTAGACTGTGCACTAAAAACAGATGAATATTCTTAAGAGATGGCATTTTAAAATTTCTTTTCTTCTGAATTGTAATTATCACTCACCATCTCTCAGTCTTATCACTTTATAATTGTAGACATGTTATCTAATTTATATCAGGGGCTATTTCAAAAGTGGGCTAATGAATGGAGTTTCTCAGTCTCAACA
Organism: Pygoscelis adeliae; assembly: GCF_000699105.1. NCBI lineage: Eukaryota > Metazoa > Chordata > Aves > Sphenisciformes > Spheniscidae > Pygoscelis > Pygoscelis adeliae. The sequence goes on along the minus strand of NW_008824356.1, from coordinate 4,225,648 downwards.
GTGTTGCAATTTTCATACAACGCAAGGAAGTTTTCTTCAGACATTTGAAGTCCAGAAGTAACCGTTACAACAATTAGTGTTGTGATTCTATCAAATATGCAATAGAATTTCCTTTTTCTTCTCTTAATTTCCTGTATTTCATCTCTAAGAACATAAGGACTGTTAGATGGAGTAAAGCACATCTCTTAAAGTAATCAATAAAAAATACCTAGGGGAAGAGAGCATGTGCTGAGAAATACTTCTTACAGAATACTCTGTTTCTCACATTTGGCAAACTCAGGACAGCCTGTGATGGAAGTCGCATGTGGACCATCATGATTAATGGCTCTCGATGAATCTGTCCTTCATGCCATATGTATTCCCATCTTTTTTGACAGATACATCTTCCAGAGAAACCAATCGTGATGTTAAAGTAACCAAGTAATGGAGACACTACCACATAACATCGGTAAGGTGGTCCAATGACTAGTTGTCGAAATGTGCACCTTATTTTTACCTCAAATTTGCGCAATGTCAGCTTTCAGCTGTTGACTCTTCCTGTGCTTGCTAGATCAGAGAGCTTTTTGCTATCTGTAAGCTTCTTCCTAGATAGATGTCCAGATATAATCATTATGTACTTTTATATTTGCTCAGACAGGAGCCAGGTGCTTAGCTATACAGATCAGGGAACTTGTGTTTTGTTTTCTGGTTTGGTTTTGGTTTTTGAGTTTTGTTTTTTCTTCCAGGAAACTGAACTTGCAGCAGGTAAAGTACTATCAGTTAAAAAAAAAAAACAAACAAACAACAACAACAACAGAAAAAGAAAAGAAATCCCTTGGGAGCTGCAGATTGTAATTTTTCACTGGACCTTCAGCAGGCTTCCTTTCATTTAAGGTGCCTATTTTGGATCTCTTCCCAATTTCCTTAGGAGCACTTACCTCCACTTTTTCTGCTATTGTGGGAAAGTATGTGGATGGTCTAAGCCATTTGCTTACCTTTCTCAGAGTCTGACTTGGTGTTTACTAGGTGTCAGGCTCTTTCAAAAACCAATAAGGTCTAGCAGGATTTCCCCATGAAATCATAAGTACCATGTGTTTTTATGCATGAGTGGGTAAGGGTGAAGGAAAGAAAGGAATGGGGAACAAATAAAGTTTCTTGTTTTAAAGATCGCTCTAATGTGATGTTGCTTTTATACAAAATATGGACGCATGAATCATCTTATGATTCAGACTGAGCTGTAGTGTGGGATACTACCACATACCACTAAAGAGAGGAAATGATTAAGAGATGCTACAGCTACACAATACACCTGAAAGCTTAAATAATGGATTCAGATGAAGGATGTTTAGAACATAAACCCCAAGTGTTAAGTAGTTGATTTCAGTAGAAATAATGCATGAGCTGCAGCAAAAATTTAGTCAGTATGATGCAGAGCTGAGGTTGGTGAAAAACAGCATATTTATTGGTCTGATACAGCCATGCCAAGCTACCGCAACTGATGACCTGACTGTAAGTGCATTGCCAGATGCTGGGTTGAAGCTTTAAGCAGCAGTAGTGAGAAGTGATTAACAATGTTAGAAATAACTGCCAAAATGAAAGTGTAACACTTTTGAAAACTTTCTGGAGATGGCTTAGACTGGTTGTTTATTTCAGTCTGTTGCAGAGATCTGGGACTGTGAAAGACAGATACAGTTTCAGCCTCTCACAAAGTCTGATTTCAAGTGCTATCAGCTGTGAGAGGAGGAGACACTAACAATGGGAGGCTTCAGTTATACTCCCCTCCTCATGTACATCAGGTAAATATGGGTAAGTGTGTTATGATGTGATGGCAAGGTTAAATTTGTAGACAACATTAGTGACATTAGTGACTAGTAATTAACATTCATCGAGTGAGTTCCTCTTGCCTTAGTCATGAGCAGTGCAGAGAACCCAGTTCAAATGTCATTATCCAAAAACCTCTCTGTAAGAGTGACCTAAATGGCTTAAACATTTCTGCAGAAACAAAAAAGCCAAAAAAATCTAATACAGTAATGCTTAACTTCAGAAAAGGGAACTACATAAACTGAGGACTGTTGTTAATGGAAAATTAGGTAGATAAAAGGACAAAAAGCTTCACTTATATGGGAAGTGTAAAGACATCATGTTAGCAGTTCAGAGCAAACACATACAACGTATCAAATCAGTTATATGAAAACTGCTGGCATTGTTAACCGGAAGGCAAAGGGAAATCATTAGCATAAAGACATCCCTCAAAATCATGGATAAACAAGGAAAAGAGAAAATAATATAATCTCTAGGTAATTAAGTAGAAAACAAAATAAAGCTTTCTAAAATGATATAGTGAAAACTTGATAAAGACATAGATATTAACAACAAATCATTTTTTTCAAACAGATCCAAGGAGGATGACTAGGGAGAGTGTGGTAAGACTAAGAGATGATCATCATGTAGAAGAAACATTGGTATAAAATAAAGCCATAGGACAAACACCATATAAACTCTACACATTTGTGCATACTGGAGGTTCCCATGACTGATTTTTTTTTTTTCTTCACACAAGTTGCTCTGAAGGGTCTCTCTCATATTCAATTGTCAAGGGGTTTAAAATAATTGAGGATGAAGAGTACAGTGACTGAGCAGTAAAACTGAAAGTCATCTGAGTTGTAAATAACTTCACAATACAAAATTGAGAGCAAAGGATGATGCTGCTAATTCTGCCTTTTAAAAGAACAAAATAGGACAACATCAAAAGCCAGTGGGAACATTTTCTGAGGTGGAAGAGAATCTTTGCATTGCCAGAGTCAGCTGAAATTTAAAGGAGCTGGCTACAGGTACTGAAGCATTTGCAGAAAAGGCAGTCAGATGGAGGAACGAGGTCAAGGAAAGGGGACTTAAATCCAAATGTTGACCTTAATAAGAACACTCAAGACCAAAAAGAAACTGAGACAAGGAATCAAGAACCAGAGTTTTTTGATTGAAATCTATGTTTTGGGTCATTGACCAGTAAGAAATTTTTTTCACTGGAATTTCAAATTCAGGATTTTGTCTTATTTAGTTCCTCAAAGACATGTCCCAGAAGGAAACAATGTGAGGACCCATGGGCTTGAAGCATTAGAGTTGATCTGTTAAGGCACTGGGGAATGTAGGAGTTGGCACTGCTTTTGGGGCTGGGGCAACTCTTCTGCAGGGTTCCTACCACGAAACAGAGAGCAGGATAAACACTGCTGATTGAGCAAGCCCAAATACCAAAGAAGCAGACCATGCTGGGACCCCTCCATCTCTCTGAACACAGAGACTAGATATTTGATAGGATACAAAGCAAGACTTCGTCCACTACGTTTCTCAGTTCAATAGTTGATTTTTTTCCTAAGAACCATAATATGTTTATTTATCTCAGTGCTTAGGCTCCTGAAAAGGGAGATCTCATGCTATCAAGGAGACAGCAGAATCATTAAAAGCCAAACAAAAATAAGTCAATTAGAGAACAAGACTAGGTCTATTTAGCTAAACATGTCTGAATTACAAAAACATAATACATGCAAAATAATTAAATTACTTCTTGGCATAATATCCAGCATTCATCTTTAAAGATCAAAACATATACACTTCTTATTTAATTGCAAGACAAAATGAGTCAGCCAAATATAAAATTAGTCATGACTGAAAGACTGTCTCAGAATAATTACCTTCATGATAAAAAATTGTGACATTGTCACAATATAAATTTGTAAATAACATTCACTTATGGAGTGAAAAATGTAAATGGTGCAAAAGAGCTTTGTTCTTTTGTTTTGCAAAATGAAGAAAAGTTTCTTTCATCTTGCTCCTGCTTCTGAAGAAAATAGAGACCTGAAATAGCAGGCTGAGAGAGAAAAAGCATTTCATTCCGTCCTACTCAAACACCCTTCTATTTTTTTTTATGAACATCAGCTTGCATTGTATGTCAATAACAAGCTACAACATATCTTCCTGAAATTCTTAATAGAGAATTTTTATGAAAAAAATCACTCTGGTCACAACATGCATCACAAAATAATACCATTAAGATAATCTACTATTTTAAAAACATGCAGAAAAAATTAAGATACATATGACTTTTTGCTCTCAAGCCACACGCAAAAAACCTCAACAGTCACCAAGGACTTGCCCATTAACTCAGGAGTCTACATGTTGTCTAACCATCCTTTTGGGGACAAATCCAATTATGAAGGCTTATCAGAATAGAATGCCAAAATCCCTGATTTGATGACTCACTTAATCCATCACCTCTTTTGTTTAAGGGCACTTTTACACAGCAGGTACAAAGAGCCATGCTGTGTCTGCCTATGTTAATCCCAAACCCACATCTAAATGGGAGTGTGATGCAACAAATTCTGAGACAGGATGGAGCCAGAAGCAATAGATAATTTCCTGAATGAACAGAATATTTGATGAATGACTGTATGAGCAACAGCTCCTTTGACAATAGCTCTGCTAATGGAGATAGGAGCACCCCGGTATTCCCTCTCTAGGGGATAAACTTGTCTTCACAGCTCTGCCAGTGGAAGCGACTGTGTGAGGACTCCCATATTTGCTTCAAGCAAAGTCAGGAATATGATTGTGAACAGTCAGTGAAGACTGATTTCTCAAAGGAGATGAGTATGTCATTTGTTCCCCTGGCAGATCTATAGGGACAGTGATGGACACCTTGCCAGCAATATTAACAGGAAGAGGTAAAACCTTCAATTAACATAGCTGTTTAATGCCAGAAAGAGTGCCTTTTCACTGCCTCAAGAACTTATATCACTGAAAATGGTGTGAGGAGATAAGCTTATTTGTCTTCTCAGTATTTCCTATTAGCTATCACCCCTTCATGATGCTAGCTTTTGCTGATCCTCTTCTTCAGCTAGCTTGATGCATTGTATAGGGAGCCTCATTGTCCATAAGGCTACAGATTGTACTACGCAGCCAGGCATGTAAAGGTGATGTACTATCACTACTAAGACCTTGTGTGGATCTAGCTATAAATTCTTCAGAAAATAAGCTCTGTGAGTATATTTTTAATGGTTTCAGGTATCTGAAATTCAGTAGTGTATTATGACTAGTTTGTTAGAGTTCACTTCTAAATGATAGCTTTTCTCATACAGTAGGAACGAAAAGAATTGTTAAAAGGTGGAAATTGGAAAAAAAAAATCAAAAAAAGGCATTTTATCTTCTTTAGTGCCTTGTGCAAAGCTGTGCATTTCACAGTGAAGTACTGTACATACTGGTCTTTTAAAAAATACAGTGCAGATCTTATTGTCTGTGGAAAAAATATCCCACTTCTCTGCAGACCACAATCATCAGTGTCCCCTTCAGGTATGAATACTTTAATCAGCCTTTTGAAACAAGCAAGAATTGATCTGATTCTAAACAACAGAGTTGAGAGTGGCACGGTATAGGTTCTTCCAGAACCCAGTACTTCTCTAAGCATCCCCTCAGATATTGTGATTTAAACAAGAACATCTGAAAATGAAATTCCATCAGGATGGAAGTCAGTGAGGAAAACACCACTGATTTTACTGGGGCAGGAGTTTCAGTATTCATTTTTGCCACCTTAATATAAAGAGTTTCTCTGTTCAACAGTATCTCCCTCCTATGTATATATGCATATTTGTGAGACTGAAATTCATTCTGCTAACAGAAGGATTTCTAAGGAAGCAGGAGCTAATCTGAAAGAGACACTTTTTAAAAACCAGACTTCATGACTGAATAAAATTTATGAAATATCATTTCCTACACGCAAGCTTGTCATATCTGGAAACTGTTATTTGTGCAAGCAGGCTGAACAATTAAACATGCATCTGTTTGCTTTGAGCTCAGATGTCTCTTTGCACATGTAAATTGTCATAAAATATGGCATTTCAATGCTTAGATTTAAAAAACACGTATTCCAACATTTTTGCCCCAGAGCCTGATCTCACTTGTGCTGATACAAATCTCTTCAAGTGCATCTGTTGCATTGGTGTTGAGACCCCAGTTCTGTCCTCCTCAGATTTGATTTCAGAAGGGGCAAGGACTTAAATAATTTTACATGTGAATGCCATTTTGTATTATTGGCTTGTGGACTGCCATGAAAATTTGGTTTTGTTCCATTTTATATGGCGCTACTGTTTGAATTTCAAGCACCTTATTAGGTACAATCAGTGAGACCTTGGGTTTGAGTTGTTGAAACTACAACATGTTAGTGATGATATGGCTTTATTAGATGTTTTCTAAAGGCAAAGGGAATGAAGGGTTTTCACTGAAGAAAAAAATTAGGCAGCATTGTTGCTATATAGCCTACCTACAATTAACACTTTCTTTGATTCTTAAATCATGGCCTTCACCTGCTCTTGCATGTTTTTTTTTTTTCAACCCCCATTTGAATACATATAAATCTGAGTTCCAGCCACCATCTAACATGCCCTAGATTGACTGCATGGGTAGACAAAGATTACAGTCTTCAACTGCATCAGATTAACATTAATAACAGAGAGAAATGATGGAGGAGGTGGTGCAGTCTAAGAATATGTTCAGGGTGTAGGACTGCTTGTACAAGGCTGCGCTAAAGCCTGCACTAACCTTGTCTTTGCTGTTGTTATTACCCTTGCTAGCTAGAGTAAAGGTCTGGTGCGTAGGCCCTCCTGCACTGGCACAAAAATACTTAAACAACTCACTGCATCCATGGCCAGGGGCTATCTGGAGACTTCAGCATGGCTGATGTTGCTGAAGTGGCTCCAGGTTGAGCAGAACACCATGCATTCTGGTCTGGCCTTCGCTCACCCCTGAATCTCTTTATTGTGTATGCCAAGGTAGTTCCTACATGGAGAGGGAAAAGAGGTGCCATATAGATGGTTCTCAGCTGCTTTTTGCTCTCTGAGCTATGGTGAATACTGAGCTGCCAAGAATGAGTTTCTCTTGCAACCTCAGTGCAGAGCTGCGTACAGGTAGCTTAAGGCCAGCATGAACTCATATGGAAAATCAGGCTGTTCTTAGAAGTACTGATTCAAAGAGAACTATTTCATGGCCAGCTTTCCAGTATTACTATTTGCAAATGTGTCCTTGAATTTTGCTCTTTGTTTAGCATATTGACTGTGGAGCTTCATCACCAAGCAAGTTTAAAGTGTGATACTGAATTTCACTCTAAGATACTTTGATAAGTTATGTTATCTGAATAGACACTTTGGTTGAAAAAGACAAAGTACAATGACATAGTGACTACATGAGAGTATCTATTAACATGTAGATAGAGTATTTATACTTTTTTTTGCTTAATTTTCAGTACCTGTTTTGCTGTTTGTTTTTTTAATTCATACAACTTTAATCTAATCAGACAGTCGGGGGGGGGGGAAGGGGGAATGAAGCCAACTATCAAAAAACTCACATTGCAAATCTCTTCTAAATAGTTTTATTGATTTGTTTCAACTTTCTGACATATCTAGTTTAAGTGCTAAATTGACATCTGACCATCTGGCACCGATACTTGTTCAAAGTTGCAATTACAGTTCAGATGGAGGCAATGTTTCTGTTGGCATGCTGGCATGACTTTCAGACATGAAGGAGTTTTGCCCGTTTCTCTGTATCGAGTCATGGCAGAGGGCAATACACATTAGTACTGGCATTTGGGTGAGAAGTGGTGGAAAAAAATTTTTGTTATGTTCTGCAAGAAAGTAGAAAAGGAGAAGAGAAGAAACTCACCATTTACCAACATTGTAATGAACTGGAGATGAAAATGTAAAAATGTAAAAACCCTGCAAGAAAAAAAATAGTAAGACCAGCTTGTGGAGTTTTGTAACAGAAATAAAAGAATAGTATAAACAAACTATGAATGCAAATGTGTGCATGAGAGCACCAGAAAAAACAGCAGAACAAGGGTTAAAAGAATCACCTATACTGATAATGAAGGACACTGTTCCCACACTGCTCCCAGGAAGCCTTTCCCAGAAGCAAAATTGAGGCATGTGTTTTGTCTGCCAAGATCTGAAGGCCTGTGCACTGATAAGACTGCAGCACAGATGACTTGTCGACTGGATGACTGCAACCAGGTTGCAAGCAAATCACATACACTTGTCTTATTAGTCCACCAGGAAAACAGACACAGATTGCAAACAGACAAGGACGAACAGATAATGAGACATGACTTTGCTTGCAATTTATAAAGACTGAAGTAAGCAAGATTCTGAAGCAAAGAACTGTCTCATAAGAACTCCTAAAGAGTGTAAAAGATCTCTCCCCAAACTATTTCACCATTGCCAGTCAAAAAAACATCAGAGATGTAACAAGGACTCAGTAACTCATGTCCTCTATGCAGGTGTTCCTGGCCAGGCCACTTGGGCACACATGTCCTGATATTTGTGGGTATGCGGATGTGAGACTGTGAGTGAATGAAATCTGAGACTGAATGCATGCAAGTTGGTAAAACCAACTTACTTAGAGACCCTAAAAATAAATATTGCCTTCCCCCGCACAAGATTTCACATTTACCTTTGTTACACTACTTTCTTACATACAGCATGGACTCACTGCTTCTTGCAGCTTCAGAATACTGTCTACTTTACCGTTCCTATCTGAAGGACAAAACCAAAAAGGATTAAGTTAAAATTTTTCTATATTCTCCTGCTAGAGAAAATACATCACCACTCCCTTGGTGTCTGAAGTCTGCATACAGAACATGCAAGCACAATTCCATGGCCTCTCACAATGGCTCTGTGATAACCCTCAAAACATTGAGGTGTTTTCCTGAACTTGGATGTTAACTTCAGCATCATCATAATATTGGCTTTTGGGTTTGATTTTGTTTTGTTTTTTTTAATTGGCTTTTTGTACAGGCTGAAAAGGCTCCCCTTCAGGGGAATTAAACAACAAATACATGATAACCATTTAGATGTTTTACTGGATTCTGTGCCGAGTCTTTTAAAAGGAAAGCCTGCCTGATCCCCTTGTATGCTGTGTGATCAAATATAGCCTGATGTCATGACAATTCGCTTGGCCTTGTGTGATTTAGTTTCCAGAACAGCTGGAGTGTAAACCCATCAGAAATGCCCATAGATTTATGCAAACAGAAATTAAGTCTCCAATGCACGGCTTCTGCATGCTGAAGAACTATATGACTGAGTTGAAGCAGCCACAATACTCTATAACTAGGTGCTGTGTCCAACCGTACAGGTAGATATTTTGATAACAATGCTGGCTCTGAGATAGAGGAATAGATACAGTTTAAGTTAAAGAGAATTGCTTTTGTGTTCACCAGAACAAGAGATAACGGTCCCAATTATGCTTCCAGGTCCTGCTGTGCAGCTCTATTAGCTTTAGTGGGAACAAATGAACTACCTTTGCTTGACTGCTTCTAACATCAGAAATATATGTTGAAAACAAGGTTCTCTGCTATTAAACTTCACGGATCCCACTCAACCCACACCGATCTGAACTGGTCAGTAAAGCAAGATTAGATGTGAGCTGCGGTTGGGAGTGGGGGGATCTTGACTGGTTTAGGCTCTCAAAGGCTATGGTCTTCCCGTTTATATGAAATAGGAGCAATAGTGTAAATATAGGGATGGTATATGCACATTCTCTCCCTTGACCAGGGGCTTTCCTGTCTTGCATCAAAATATGGATGTCTTCCAGCAGTGGAAGACATCTCATCTGACCAGATGTTCATTTGTTCCCTAGTCATATGGCTGTCATTGACATATCTGTATCATAGGGAACAGCAACTGCATGAGGTGCCTGTCACCTGGTGGGTATCTGTCCATGTGATGTGACACATACAAACATCAAGTTACCTAGCTGAGGTGGATGTCATGTTGCTTGCAGGAGAGGTGATCATCTGACAGGACAGAGCCTCAGAGTGTGTTTTTGACCATCTCCATAAGCTGTCTGTGATCCATCCTGCGCTTACTGAAGCTGAAATTTTATCTATGACTTTTACCTGGTGAAGGACAAGACCCTTGTCATGAATTACATCCCACCTAATGTTGCAAAACAGACTATATACTTGATAGACCCACTGAATCGCAGTAGTTATGAGGACAAATAAAGCAGCATCAAATGTTTTTTTCTTGAATTAGCCTTAGTAAAATATTTCATTTTATTATTGCACTGGTTAACAGGTAAAGGCTGAAACTTATCTCAGTTACTTTGATGACAAGTGACTCAGTTTCCAGAATAAAAATGCTCACTAGAAGCCAACTTTGCCTGGACCAGCTGTACCAAAAAGCATTTTTAGACTGTCAGAAATTATACTTCTGACTTTAATTCTTATGACATATAGGTCAGCAGATAAGGTCACATCTCTTGAGCCATAAACCAGTGGAGATCCAAAAAGACACTTTTTTTTTTCCAATTAAATATCTCATCCGACTGCACTAACTTCAGAAGAGATATGCCAGGGACCATCAGTTATGGTGAACATAGGTACAAGAAGAAGTCTTAGTCAAAATAAGTAATGGGGTACTCAGTAGCTGAGAGGCATATTTTCCAGTGATCATCAAGGACCAATTCAAGGCTTAGTAGCATGAGACGCAGCACCTCCTTAGAAAGAAACCTCCTTTGTCAGACGCAGCCTGTGTTTGGTCATATGTGTGGGATGAACAGGGCTCACATGAAAGAGAACTGCAGAGAACGAGCTCTGGAACAGATGAATAGTTCTGCAGTGCTGTACCCAAACATAGGTACAATTCACTCATAGATGCAATTGTTAATTACCAGTTTTCTTGCATCTGTTTTTGCTTTTTTCATTTTTTATCAGCTCTGAGTATTTATTTATATTCTGAGATTCCCTAAGTTTTACCCTCTCTTTGCACTTTCACCTTCATTTTATCTTTTTGTCTTTGATTATTTTAAACATTTATTTCCATCATGCAATTGCTTAAGATTTCAAATTTCATTTGATGGCAGTATGTTCCATCTTCTATGCTTTGATTTCCAGCTACTTCCCTGTGGCAAGAACTTTATAGCATTCTCAGATAGGAACTTATTTTTGGATGAAGGAGCAAACAAACCTTCAGAGATGTCTTTTTCTCTTTCAGTTCAGTTTTCATTATATTATGAGATAACAAATTTTAAGTTCACCTCCATTATTTAGATATAACCTGATCTGTCCAAGTCTGTATCATCAGTTTTTACTTCCTATGTTTTGGCTCTTGGGTCTGTCTTGTCCACAGCATACAGGTTTTCTTTTTCTTTGCTTTAGGAATTGATGTCTGTCACCTGGACTGAACAATCGGCCTTAAAATGCCAGGGGAAGTTTGCCACTTTGGCACCACTCCTTTCCAAACACAAAGCAGGCTGGTCTTGCTGAGTGAAGGCACAATTAACTCCCCTCTCTTTGATTTTAGCTTGTAAAGGGCAGCATCTGCTGAAATTACAAGCCAGCATACACATTGCCCATTGTTTTCCATAGTCAAGGACAGCCTCTAGCTCTGTAATATGTTAACTATCCAAAAGTCTGCCCCAAATAATTTCTGCCTCACCACAGCTATTTTTTGGAGTGTGATTGATAGAGTGTTTCAGAACACTCTTTATATCACACCCTTCTTTCCACTTGTCAAGAGTCACTGGATTGCATCTGACAAAGGAGATTTCTTCCCATAGATGCCGCATTTGGCATCATCAGGCCTTGAAATGGCTCTTGCAGCTCCATGGAAAATATACATCTCAGCTCTTTACAACCCTGTTACGTATTTTGCGTAATCGCTCCTCCCTGAGCCATCAGGGATAATCCACTGTTCCCACAGCAACACAGCAATCTTCGGCCTGACCTAGAGCCTGTGCTTATTAGCAGACAGAGCTTACTTGTAGGAATGCATCCAGTTTATCACTGTAGAAGGTCACCCTTTCTACAACAATATCGGCAACTAAGTTTCAGGAAGTTAAAAGATAATTAAATCTGGTTTTAGTGGCTACCCAAAAATTTTAAGTTCACTTTCATGTCTTCATTAACATTTCTCTCCCAGGCATCCATCAGCCATGAGGCTGAAGATGAGACTGAGTAAGTGTTCTCCCTAACAGCAGAATGACTCTGGTTATGGATGGAATTGAAGGAATAGCAAATGAATGCAAACTAATTGTAGAGACTTGCCATTTCACTCTCCTCTGTATAGTAACATCAGCTAAAACTTGAGTATAGTTTTATCTGGTTTGTCCTGGCCAGTGACATTTGAAATATGGAGTCTGTCACCTTTGATTTACTTCTTTTTATAAGAAAGCCAACTTTATTCAGTACAAACACTGGAGGGAAGTTTTTTCCATTCTCCCAGGGGCTGAATCTCATAATTTCTCTTGTGCTTGTTACTGCCCTAAGACAAACCATCTTTTTCACCCAGTTATGCATCCTTTTACACACCATCTAGCTCAGGACACAGTAACTGCATGTCCTAGTATCACAACAAAAATCAGCTTGTTCTGGAGTTTATGGAATTAAAAATGGTACATAAATGTACTAAGTGATGACTGAAACGGGAGGTCTTGACTGAATAGCAACTGCACCAATGCATTGTAAATGTCAGAGAATCTTATCACAGATATTGAGAGCTGCTCTGTCTTTGCTTTCTGCTCTCATTCAGCAATGAATTCTAGGTGTCCTAATTGAGCTATTTTGTTTTCTAATTCTCTTGGCTGTGCTGACTCCTTAAACATGTCAGAGAAAAGTACCAGCTGAAGGATTGAACCATTCTTTTCCAACAATCACTGAGGTTAAAAGCTATTCATTTCAAGGTGTTGTACATAGAAAACTCAACAATGATAATCACACTCTGGAAACATTCATAGAGGCATAACATAAGTCTTAAGAGGTATTTTATGTCTCCATTTGCCATCCTTGGAGAATGTAAATATCTTACTTGGAATACGTTAAAGCATACAGTGAGCTCGTTGTGAGATAATGTATTATTTTAGCTCTGCTTCCTCTTAATCATCAGTTCAAAGGTTCTTTCAGACTGACCTTTTCAAATGTCAGCGGCCAAAGCAAAATGTAAGGGGTGTCTTAATGCATCACTGGACTTAATATGCACCAAAATCCTGACCCAAACTCCTTTGAAACCCATTAGAAGGTTCTCATTGACTTAATAGCTTTAGGTCAGGTCAATAATTACTAGAGCTGAGGCTAACTCAGGATCTTACATCTAAGCATAGACCATCTTCTAAGAATACCAGGTCCAGAGGTGGTGCTAAGCTAGGACCTCAGTCTCATCTTGAATATTTGCATTCTGTAAGGGAATAATAATTTACTGTTTGCATTTTTTTATACAGAGAAGAGATGCATGGATTTAGAGGGAGGGTTGAGGTGAAGGTGCTAGTCAGGATCTGGGATTGCACAGAGTAGCAAAGAGGAGTCAAAGAAAGAGCTTGCAGGAAGGAACAGCACTCAGACTTCTGGTGTTATTTCCTTTTTTCCCATACCTCACAGACAAAGGGCTTTCTGGCTCTTCATAGTCTTGTGCGAGTCTCTCAGTTCAAAGAAAAATGCTGCATTTTCACAGACTAAAACTAGCCTTCTTTATAATTATTCCCAGAAAGAAATATTACCTAGAAGAAAATTACATACAAGGAATTGCAAAGAGAAAATGGGGTGATTGAATCTTTCCCTTATTATACTATTTTTGAGACTAAAGACAGCAAAAATAAAGTGCTCAGCACTCAAAATTCTGTCTGTTTTTGACTTTGAACAGCTCTGCTGATCCTGTGTGTTGAAGCAGAGATGTGCAATTTGGCAATGGGTTGCTTTTATATCAGTTTTTCATCTCCCTCATGAAAACCTGGCTGTGTCTTAGACCTACTGAACAGCTCAAGATGATGGCAATTCAAGCAATAGGGCCCTTCAGATAACTGATATGTACAATTCCAAGTACAATAAGTGAACAACAAGTTTGTGCTGCATCCAAATTTGCAAGTACAATCAGATTGTGGAAGTGAACGTTATTGAGCAATGGGGCTCTGCACAGCTGCAGAGACTGCATGGGTGACTGACTCTGAGATCCAAGCAATGGCAGAAAGCACTGTCCTATTGCTATACCACAAGGCATAGCAGAAAGTGAATATGGCACTGGAAATAAAATTCTGGTGACCACCTTGTCAGAAACCTCAAAAATTTTCAGACAGCATAGTTCTATAAGCAAAGATGGTAATGAAAGGATGGTGCAAGTGAAATAAAGATCACATTCGGTTGTGCAAGTGATCATTGGAGCCTCTGTAGGGGGTCATTATACTAAGTATTATTTTGTTTTGTGGAGATTTTCATGCAATTCTTCCATTTGATACAGGCAAACTTTTGGAAAACCAAAAGGTAACTTACTGATCCTGAGGAGTAATTTTTTGTCTGCTTTGGGAAGTTTTGCCTGCTTCATGAATCCAAACAATCACTGTTTTTTTTGGTGTGAAATACTAATTCAGCCCAGATTGCTTTAAAAAAATTCAGGATGCTCAAAATAAAGAATAACTTTCCCAAATGGTTCATGTACCTCAGCAAACCCTAAGGCCAACCTGTCCTCATCACAAGATTGCGAAGCAATATCTCTTTGATCTGGCTTGCATTACAGAAGTGTTGTTTTGTTGTGGTTTTTTCCCCCACAGTTCTATTTCTAGCCCATTTTAAATGTCAACACAACAGAAGTTTTTTTTAAAATTGGGTTTGGTTACACATAAAACAGCACTTGCTCTGTAGTTGTTCACATTTTTCAAAATACTTTGACATGGAAAAATTATTGTTATTATTTTTTCATCTACTAAATTGATCCTAAAATGTTAGCTACAATAGATCCAGTGCAGAAAATGTGGTTGTTAAAAAGGCTGGAAGGTATTTTATTAGAGGTAAAGGTGCATTTCAGAGATATTTTATTTTAGTGTGAAAAGACTGTTAGGCATTATATTGTCTCTACTTGTCTATGGTGAAGTGTTACTGATTTTTCCTTTTGAGATACTAATCTCATAGCAATTACTAAATAAATACAGTGCAAAGAAGACGGCTTTCTAAAATTCTGCTTAGAAGTATTAAACATTAAATACATAAAGACAATAGGTTATACTTTAAAAATTAAACTTTAGAAAATGCTTTTAAAGAAAGCCATTGCCTCCAAGAAGGGGTTTTCAGTAAGCAAAGGTAGGTCTACTCCTCACAGCCTTGTGCAGCTTAGGGTGTCTGAACTTGTTTGGTATCCAGAGGCAATTCAGTGGCATCAGCACAGAATCCAAGTTGGCTAAATTGGTATGAAAATTTGGCTCAGCTATATTGCACCATGCTACAGACATAGGCTAAAATCCTGCCAAAGGATTCAAAACAGGGTTTTGTTTAGTGCTCAGTTTCACCACAAACAGGATCCAGGAAGAAAGGGAGACGTATGACACAATAACAAGTACCTTTATTATTTTTACCTCAACAAGCATTTGTTTGCAGACTAACAATGGGCTGAAGTGGGGCCTATTTAAAAACAGAGTGCATGGCCAAGGTAAATCTGCCTGGCTGTGAGGAGAGGGGATAGCAATGCTATCTTGTCTCCTGCCTTGATGCCCGGCTTGAGCATGTTGGTTCACTTTTGCAGAAACCTGTGGAAAACAGCATGGTACAGGTGAAGAAGAACAACGTGCCATCATGCTATCGAGCCTTGTGGGGTGATTAAGGGAAAGTTGTTTGAGTAGTAGCTTTGTGCTTTGGGAATAGATGCTCATTGTCCCTTGTATGTAAGCTGTGAGGTTCAGGCAGAGACGATTTGCAGAGAAGTTCTGAAAGCCAAAGAGGTCTGGATCCAGCCCCCGCTGATTTGTTTTGAAAATACTGTCATACAACACTGAGCGTTCAATAGGATCCTTGGTACAGGGCAGTGAGATGGGGTCACAGTTTGGACTAGTCAGAGGTGGGGAGGAGTGGTAGAAGAGCTTTGCCTGCTGGGTACAATAGGATGGACCTGCTCTCTGGAGGGGTTTGCAAGGGTCTACAGTGTGGCTGCAGGGAACTTCAAATTGGAATGTCTTTCCCAGGACAGTTCTCAGGAGCTGTCTTGTAGAACAGTGGAGATGTGAACAGCATGAGGGGACTCTCCATCTCATCCTTTGAAAATAAACCTGAGACAGAGTGCCTGCTGCGTTGGGTTTATTTAGTCAGTTCCGATAACTGAGTTTTCTGTTGTTTTGTTTTAACTACAAACAGTTCTGGCTGAATAACAGATTAAAGAAATAAATCAAGGTTTGGTTCCACTTTCCTTTTTACCTTTCACAACCTCACTGCTCTATTGTCCTTCTCATTTAGGGTTACCATTGATGTTTGGAACACCTTGATAAAGCCACAGAAACTTAGAGGTCATGTATTTGCTGCTTTGGTTTTCTGCATCATCTGTTGCTCACTTGTCTGTTAAACAGACTGCAGAACATAAAACCACATGGAATGACATTAAACAACAGATTGGGGGACAAGTAGAATAGCTTTTCAACAGAGAAGTCTTTCAAGAAAAAATAAAGCAACCTGCACAAACTATTTAACCTGTTCTTGCGCTCCTGTTCATTTGTACTGGTTTTATACTTAGTCCATATCTGTAATACCAAAGTGAGGGCTTGTGTTTCAGCTTGCCCGCTTTGTCAGACCAGCAGCTCAGCAGTTAGCATCACTCTCTTATGAGACAACTGGAGGTCAGCTGAGAGCACATCCTTTAGAAACAGTGTTTGTAGAAATACTCCCTGTGCAACACTCTACACTATGGTAAGAACAAAGAGATATACAGAAACAGATGAAGCCTCAAGGAATTAAGCTTGATTCCAATATCAAATATTTCAAAATTTAAGAAAGTGTAGGGATCTTGGCCAGGTGCATGACAAGGAAATCTGACTTACAAGAGAATTTAAAATAAATGACAACATCACTGCTCTCCAGAGTCAGGGAGTACACAGTTCTTTGGGATTTTAACATCTAGTTAGTATCAAAAGACGTAAAACTCAGAGAAACCTTGAAAAGCAAACAAAGTAAACCACCAAAAAAACCAGTTTTAGTCTTAAAATGGAGGACTGACATTTCCATAAAACAAAGCTCTGAGGAATTGAGACACACATATAGTGTAAAGGTAGAAGTACAAAAATGAAAAACATAGATTTAACATATCAGCTATAAGCAGGTACCTCCAAACAAAATTCATTGACGTTTCTTATTAACTCTGTACATGACACAATTAAAAAGACTTACTCCATAGGCAATCTTCTTCTCATCACTTCTTGCTAGGTAGAGTGTTACTATTCTCATTGCTTTTCATGAAGACGGCAGTGCAGTGGTGTAGCAGGACTTCTTTATGTCAGGTTCCAGGAGGACTTTCTATTTCAGGTTAAGTATATTTCCCCCTTCTGCTGATCACAGAGGTTCATCTTGCCTCTTGCTGTTTTGGCATTCATACTTTGTCTACCTTTTTATGTTCCTACGAGACATGCCACTGAGCTGTGTCTGAGTCCTTTTGCCATTGAAGCAGGTAGGGGACATTCTGTCACTCATGTTCCTTATTGTTTTCCCTGCACTGTTTGGATGCCCAAATTCTGGTTCTCCAAATTATTTTAGGTAGTTTCTAGTTAAAAACACTGTTTTAAGTGACTATTTTGTTGTTAGCATGGTACAGTTATATCTTCCTTCTTCTGTCTTGCTTACCCTTCTTTCTCCCTATCACATGTTCATGCTAATTCAGGACCGTATTAAATTAAAGCTCTAAAGGGACATAGAGTGTCTCAGCTCTGGATGAGGTGAGGGATTTCACTCACAGAAGCGTTGCTGGGTGGATGTCCCATGGTGATTCTCCAGATACTTGCATGACTCCTAACTCCAGCTGTTTGAGTCTCCTTTTTCCCACTTCCTTCACTCTGCAGTCTCTTCCCTTCTTACCAAGCTATTCCAGAGCCACAGATCTCCCCGGTGCCTCCCAGCTCACCCAGAGCCCTTCTGACTTCCCAAAAGCACTTTACCTCTCTCTCAAATCTGATTTCTGGGTCCCCCAAGAGCAGTCTCAACTTCTGACAAGCACCTCTTTCATCAATACCCCAAGTCCTTTGCTATTTCGCTCTCTTCTGATGGAATAGCCCCACTCTTTCAAAAACCTGCCCCAGATTACTTCACCAGTTCTGATATTCTCCACCAGTCACAACCCCTAGGCCCATTTTTATGTCCCAGCTCACCTTCCAACTTAGTCTGAAACACGTCTGCTGTACTGCTCTCTTACAGCTTCCCTTTCTCCACCTGCTGCTTTGCCCATACATAGTTGATGGATTTCTAATTTCACGAACACACTCACACTTTTCTGTTAGCTGCTCGTATCTGCTGCCATCTCTCATTGCCAGCTGCCAGCCCAGCTGCTCCGGTCCTGGCTTCCCCAGAGCAGCAAAGCTTCTTGTAGGCAGCGAAAAGCCCACAATCAACATTTACCACAGCATTGATTAGGACTTTGAGGGCAAAAATAAAGACTTTACACACAGGAAATACATTTCTGAAGGGATATGATGTGTAGAAGGAGAACGACTTTCACCCTTTATCACTCCACTTAAAACATCATGAGCCTTGGCAGCTGCAGCCAGAGCAGTGAAACTACCCCAGCTTTCAGTTACAACCTCCTTGACTGAGGGACATTCAGCATGGTACGAGAGCACAGTGAGAGATGTACGGCAAAGTGTATCACAGCACAGTGTGGTGCAGTGCTTATTTGAACACTTGGGCCTTCCTCTCATAATTACCACTAACTGAGAGTTAATCAGGCACCAGATCCAATTCCAACTGTCCCAGTTATCCAGCGAGTAGCCTCAGAGGTGTCCCAATTAAACACAATGTAAAGACTATAAAATATGTGCATAAGCTTGGCTCCTAGTGAGACCTCTTGATTAAAAAGACATCATAATTTCACACCTCTGCTAATTAGCACTGACAGTACCTCTGATTTCAGAAGAATTTGATTGCTTCCAGCATATTACCACACTGACAACTGATGCAGTCCTGTACATCGCTCCAAGTGTTGATCTTGAGAACAATACTGTAAAATGACCTCACATCACCTCTGACAGTTTGCTAGGAAAGACTTTGGTGCATAAATATTCAACATAGCTAGAAGCTCTCATAGCAAAGGAACATAACTATATAACTGCAGATAGCAGAAATTTTGATTTACATAATTTTCATTTCCTTATTGCCCTGGTTCTGTACATCCTGCTCCAGGTCTTATTGCATGTTAATCACGAAGTGGCTGTTAATGCACAGTGTGAAAGAAAACAACCAGTATAACATTAAAACCAGAATTACAGTTGAAAATTTACCACATTCTTTTAATCAAAATGTGCAAGCTACTTCACAATTATACAAAATTAAGAGAAACCAGTAAGATCTATTGTTTGTGATGGCCGTACTTAGACTTCACTAAACTGAAAAATAATCAAATGACACAGATTATATCTGTCTGTAGGTTGTTTAATCATAATATGAGCAGAACAACTGAACACTGATAAGTGTTCCTGAATTGCAGGCCCATTACTTAATCATGGTTTTTAATACGTTAAAAAAAAAAAAACACCTTCATTTCAGGTGTAAAAGAAAGCGTGCCACTGTCTTATATACAGAGCATTATCCACACAGAATCCAGGAAGTAGGGCACAGCAAATTATTTGTATTTCTATCTCAATCACAGTTCAGGCCTTACTGAAACTAGCACAGAGCATGCAGCAACGCCAAAAATTATGTATTAAAATATATATCCTGCTGGGAATATTTAAAATCTCTTTTGGAGGATTGTTACAAATGTAAAATCCATCATGGAGCCATCTAACTACATGGTTTTTCATCTTGTGCGGTTTTCTAGGTACAGAATGTGCACATAATTTCTGCCTTAAAGTGAAAAATACACACATAGCATGTGTTTGATTTTTCCCCTGCCTTTGGCTACAGGTGAACAAATCTAGGTGAATTGTAGCTGTACTAAGTGCAATAATTCAGCATTCTTGCAATATAATCCCCCAGCTGCTAACATTGTCTTTAAAAGACTGAGTGGCATGTCAGCTTTATGAAGCACCTTTGGCGATAACATCTTACCTAGACTGGCTGCTGGCACTGAGCAGCACCAGCCTCCTACATTATACCTCAGCAAACCCATTCACAGCAGGAAGCTCTGCTGTTACACCAGAGTTTGGCCCACTGCGTGTGAAAAACTGATTGATAAGGCGTACTATACTGGTCCAGCACTCAATAATAAATATACACGATCACTCTGAACCGTTTAAGGCATCCAAATAACTGAGAGAGTTCTTTACGAGAACCATTCTTTTATCCTTGTTGTGACTCAAAAGATTGAGTGATTGCCTGGCAGCTTTCTGTTTTTACAGATCTGTGCTTTGAAACACACATTTGAAATTACACCATTTCTTGTAACTGCATCTTGCCTGAGAATGAACTTTAAAGACCGAATCTTAATTCCAGGGTGTTCCCATTTGCTAGCTGTCTTTTGTTTTGTAAGTACCTGAGATAATTTTCCATATAACTGGTAAGCATTTTGGAGGGAAAAAGATGAGACTTTCATTAAGTTTTTTAATCATGGGGGCTTTTTTCAACCATAATGAGCTCTCAAACTACAAAGTACAAAGGAGTTTTTACAGAATTATGTGACTTTTACTTGAAGTTTATGATGAACCAATTAGGTATACAGTACCAGTAATTGGAGATGGAATGCATTCATTCAAGCCAAGCAAAATTTGACAATCTTCACCCTCCAATTATTCTCTTAAAAGTCTGACAGCCATGCAGTCTACTCTGCAATCATTTTGTGAACAGTGTGCTATTTATATGGCAAAACATCGTAGTATTTTATAGTACATTTCTTAGACTTCAGATAATGTGGTTTTCCTCACACTCTGACCTGGGAATAGTGGAACATTTCCAATTTTGTGCAAGTCCAGAAGGGATGCAAATGCCTGTGACTCAGATTCAGACTAAATGTGATGCTAAAAGAAAGCTGCGGCAACTAAACAGCTCTCTATCTCCTTCCAGTGACTGTAAAAGAAGTCGAGAGGATTAGCCCAGAAGTACATGCCTTCATTGCAGATGTCCATAGTTAGATAATACGGATTCTGTTTGAATAGAAAGGAAAGACAGACAGCTAACTAATGATAAGAAAGCATTGATGTGACTGGTACCAGAATTATGCAGAATCAGTCAGGTAAGCATAATAAAAGAGAGATTTACATGTGGTAGAGGATGCAGGGAGGAATAGCATGAGGGCTCGAGAAAGTGGTTTTCAATAGAATGCATTACTATACATGATATCAGTTCAGACTGTATGTTCCTATAGTCCATTCTGGGCTTCAAGTCCACATTTGTCTCAAAGTGCAGCTTCAGGAGTGCTGAGAAATACAGCTTTCTCTAACAGCTGCCCCAGGCTCCGTCTCTATGCAGGTTCCTGCACATCAGCAATCTACCCAGAGGTGTTCAGTGGCCCTTTAATCTGTCCAGTAGTAAAAAAAACCCATCATAGCTAATGAAGAACCCATAGGCTTCAAATGGTCTTTCAGGATATGCTGGGTTGCCTGACTGCAGTTTCATTAGCATTAAAGAGCACAGCAAAAGATTTTACACCATCAAAGACTACACCAAGCTAACTGCCCATCTCTTCAAACTGCGGCCAAGTTCTGGAAGAACAGAATTGTGTCAGAGAGGTAGCAGTAAGGATGAAATGCATACTTATACTCAGTTGAATACATTCTGTTGAATAATGAAATTGGCTTTTATTTAGATTGCAAACACTTATATCAGAGAGTGTTTTTACACCAGGCTTAAACTACAGCTAACGTGCTAAGCAAATAGGTTCTAAGATAAATAATCGGTACGATCATCATTCAGGATACCGGGTTTTTCTTCCAAGACTCATGGAGGACTCCAACAATATCAATTTCATATGCTTCACAACACCCTGCTAAGGTCAGATCTACTGAGAAGCTATGACACTGTGCTACTCTTTGGGTCATTATCTACACCAGGTGCAAAGTATATACAGAGTGCAAAGCTCTACCTCAACTTAATAATCTTATTTAGCAGGTGCCCTGCACAGATGAGAATTACTGCTGCAGTGGCATAGACTTGCTGAATGCTCCAAAAATATCACTGGCATAAATAAGCTGTGTACCTTAATTGAAGAGCTGGAGGAAAACCTGTCTCCTAGTTCAGTGGTTTAGCCGCAAAATTTTCATTTTTCCTTTACATCATATATTAACCTCGATACAAGTACTTGCATTGTAAACATTTTCAAGCAGAAGAGTAGTCTCAATGGAACAATTTGTGTTCATCAGGATAAATACATGCACATAGTGAATCTTAGGATGGGAACCACCAAGGTGTACCTGCATCGGGAGGTACTGTACCATCAAGTTTTTTGAGCAGAATTTCCCTTTGTAAACAGTGAAGGGTTTTGATTTATAACTTATTTGCATAGCAATACTAAAAGTATTTACTCAAAACATGCCACTGAAATGTATGAAACCAAAGGTAGGGTGTATATATTCCAAAGCTGAACAACGAAATAAAATGTTAATACTGGAGACTGTAGAATGTGCAAACACATTACAAATGCCCATCTGAGTATAACCAGTAGTAACAAGTAGGAATCTTGGAAATACAATGGACTGTAATTAAAATAAAAGCATTTGTTTGCCTAGGTCACAGTCATAACTTTGAGAAGCAACATCCAACTTCAGCCAATTATTTCAAAAGGCTCTGGCATATGTGCTGAGGTTTGCTGCTCTTAGTACTTAGAGAAGCTTATGCTCCTTGGACTGAAAATTCATGATGTTCCAAAAATGCTGCTTTGTGGTTTTTGACATATTTATTTACAGGCTTGCCTGGTAACCTTTATCTTTGGCTCAGCTTTGTGAAATGGCAGGATGGGTAGGAGCAAGCTACTTCCCTGTTAAATTCAGAACTGGTAAACTAATGATCTCCATCTCCCCTTACCATCTACCCCTTCAAAATGTTAAGTGTGATCACTCGTTCTGTTTTAGAACCATCTATATCATTTACATGCTACCTATCAGTCACTTGATGCAATGACAGGCCAAGATTTAAAAAAAATACAAAGAAATAGGTTTTTTGGTTAACTGAGGACCAGTTGTTAGTGACTTTAATCAGTCTTGGAAGGATTACAGCAGACTCATGAAACAGTTGGACCTTTCCCATTTCTTGTTCAGACCACAACGAGCTTTATCTTTTTTATCTTGGATCATCTCCCTGACCAAGTTTACAGCTGTATTGATGCAAATAATGCAATAGTGAAGAGCAGCATGGGCAAAAAGAACAAAAGATGTTCCAGCTGACAGGAGAGAAAGAGAGGGGAGGGAACTTTGTGAACCAGATTTACAGCTGAAGATGGATGGTAGAACCACAGCCTGTGAGCTATGTCTGGAGATATGGGTGGCCTTCGGTTTCTGAACATCCTCCCCCAGCATTGAAGAGACCTAAAAATGTGGGAGGGAGTATGCGGATCATGTACAAGGAAGAATAATGTCACAATTTTGTGTGTGTGTCTGCCAACTAGCTACTCATCCTACTCTAACCTTGGCAGATTATTCTTGTCAATGTACCCTCACATCAGTTCTGGCTGTCCCCCTCCCTGTCCCCCTTTAGACCTCTGTTATGTCCCTCTTCCATTTCATTCCCTTCTCTGAGACCTAAGTAGCAGGGGAAAGTGGATAGGAGAGATCCATGACAGGGGCATCTACCCCCAAACCCAGACTGCATATGAGAAGGGGAGGAAAAAGAACCCCAAAAGAGAGGGGAGGCAAGGACTCACCAAGCAGGAGAAGGCAGCAAATCTGCGGCACTCTTTTCTGCTTTGCACTTTCCTGAGAATCATAGAATCATAGAGTCATTAAGGTTGGAAGAGACCTCCAAGATCATAGAGTCCAACCGTCAACCCAACACCACCATGCCCACTAAACCATGTCCCTAAGCGCCTCATCTACACATCTTTTAAATACCTCCAGGGATGGTGACTCAACCACTTCCCTGGGCAGCCTGTTCCAATGTTTAACTGCTCTTTCAGTAAAGAAATTTTTCCTCACATCCAATCTAAACCTCCCCTGGTGCAACTTGAGGCCATTTCCTCTCGTCCTATTGCTTGTTACTTGGGAGAAGAGACCAACACCCACCTCGCTACAACCTCCTTTCAGGTAGTTGTAGAGAGTGATGAGGTCTCTACAAAAAAAAAGCATTTTTTTTACAAAAAAAAAGCATTCTACAAAAAAAAGCATCTACAAAAGAAAAGCATTCCTGTAGGAACTGAAGAGAAAGCTCTACCTATGCCTTACAGGACCCTTGACTATAACAGGAAGACGCATGAATGAGAAAAGCCTCAGACAGCCTGGCTTAGATTTTAAGGAACTTCCTTGCTCATTGGTGATAAAAGGTTTGTCTTGAACCCTTTTTTGACTCCTGCCTGGCATCATGGATTCACTGGGCTGTGTGGCATTCAAAGAGCAACTTTAGTGTGCAACATTTAAAAAAACTGCTTACTGCTTTAGAGAGCGGGCAAGTGAGGGTAGCCAAAGAGGCTTTTCCACTCCCTGACTGAGAGTAAAAGTGAGCAGCCACCTGCTCACCTTTTGAAAAAATTACTGTCTCTACCTGTAGTACAATGTGCCATTAGCCAAACTCTTTACAAACAGAAAATTTCAGGTTTAAACTTATGTATGTAAGAACTCACCTAGTGAAAGGCTTATTGCAGTCTATGTATTTTCCTATTTATAGATCCCCAAAAATAGTCTCTAAAGTATCACAGAATTAGAAAGACCCATTTTCTGCCAGACTGTCCCACCCTTATTCATGATGAATGGCGATTTATTCTTCTGAAATTATGACTAGCTTCCTAACACTTTTCCCTGTTTTCTAACCTATTCTGTTGAGGTTACACTTGGCTTTCAAAGTGGGGAGCATTGTGCTTCTAAAACTATTTCTCTTTTTTTCTGACATCTATTTTACACCACAAAATTACATTTGATAAAGTCCCAAACCTCTGATGATCCTCTGGAACAGTTACACAGTTTTGTCCTTGGTTAAATAAATGCAAAGTCTAGGATGTTGCAAGATAATCATTTATTGATGGAAAACAAACATTCTAACTACTCGGTGCCAACCTGCTGATTAACTTCAAGGACTCAGACATGACTCAGAAACAGCGGTGTTCAACTGACAATACCTTTACTCCAGCATGGCCTTACATTCTCCATTTCTCTGAGGAAGCCACAGAATGGGTAAAATAGTGGCTCTGCTGTAATTTTCACTCTGCTTTTCCATGCCCCACTTCCACCTGGCCTTTAGATGTGGCAGTGAGAGGATTCAACAGAACTGGAGAACTTGCCATGGGAGTGGTTCCCTTTTCTGAAAGCCTCCTCAAATTCATGGAGACAGTGAAAGGGCTTGGATTTGTTCCTTAGTAATCAGTAGGCTTTGTCTTCACCGTACAGTGGTATCTAGATCTCGAAATTCAACTATATTCTGCAAAGGAAAATGTATCTAACCTGTAAAGGGATGGGGAAGTGTTCTACTAGTCCCATGGTAAATGGTATGAGCATCACCGCTGTACAGAACTGCACCAAAAAGTAATAACCTCTGTGCTCATAACCAATTTTTCAATTCAGCAAATGAACTAAAAAACCTGAAAAGCTTAATTCCAAACCACATTTTGGTTTTTTGAGGAAAAATAACCAAAACTACTTTGTTTCATTGACACTTTTGTATAAGTATCATTTCAGGTGTATGCATGGGGAAAAATAAGCAAATGAAAATATGCATACCATTCACAAAACTGTTGAAGGAAATGCTGTCTTTTGCAGTTAGCAATCATTTGAGCCTGAGCAAGCTTAACCAGAGAGGAGGAATTTTGAGTTGGTCACAGGCTGAGAAGATCTAAACACAACTCTTACTGCCTAAATGAATGCCCTAACCACTAAGCAACTGGGCAGAAAGACATGGCACCCAGTCAGTCTCAGCTGCTACATTTTTTCTGATTTGTACAAAATACTGACTTTGTCTCTGAATTAGATCAAAAGAATGGTGGTAGTCTGGAAGATCAGCCACTCAACAAGGAGATTGTTGTAAACCCAAGTACTCTAGAGAATGTTTAATTGTATTTACTAAATAAAACAGCTCAAACAAGAGACAGTGAGAAACTGTCTATTTCCTCTGATATTAACACCAGAATACTTGTGGCTTAGCTGTTGTTCCCTGGAGAGGAAGTGCAGGCAGGATTTAGATCTTGCACTGAATCCTGAATTCCGTTTTCTGCTGGACAAAAGGAAGAGAAGAACTTCTCCATCATTTTTGTATTTCTAGCCCAGAAAATATATTCCAACTTGATCACAGTTTTAGGGTAACTAAACACCAAAGCATAAATTTTGCCATAAGCTGTTTTCAGTGAAAAGAAAAAAGGCTCTGCTTTAATGATAAGAATGGTAAAATTGCATGACGGTTAAAATACCATTAAACAAAGGACTCATAAAATAACAGTGACTAACTTACTGAGCAGGAAAGGTGTGGGAGTTTATTATTATTATTAACTGTAGCTTTTTGAGGTCATTTTGGGAACCTGTCTTATTTGAAAAATGTTTAACTATTTTCATGCAGCTATCTAAAGCATATATCAAATTCAGCAATAATAATTTGAAGGTGCACCTACTATTAAGGCATATTGTGGCCAGATTTTGATCTCCTATATCATTTGGCACAGAAATGGAAAATGCAATTTAATGAAAACAAATGTGTAATATTAAGTCTGAGGTCAATAAAGCTAATAGTATATACTTAATGGCAGAACTATGGAGAACATTGACCAGTAAACGGATTAAGAGTTATGCTATAAATAATCTTTATGCCACCATCTCAGCTCATCAATTATGGAAAAGCAATTCATAGGGGTAGTAGGAAACCAGAGTACCTTTAGCTTCTTTGTTTGATAACACCAATGATCTTCTGGATTGGGGAAGTATAGTAACCTAAAATGAAGCCAGTTATTCATTTAATATAGGGCCAGAAAATCCTGAGCAAAACTTGGAGGGGAAGGATTAGTGCAAAAACTGTAAAGCAGATCAAGACCTAACTGGGAGGTAATGAGAGCCATCACAAACAGAGCACACTGGTTAAAATGGGGTTCCTTTTGATGTTCCTTAAGGGTAGATGGAGGCACTGAGTCTAGTTTACATTTCCTGTAAAGACACTGGCACAAAACACTGAGTTGACGAAGTTTCCTGAATATTCAGTGATGGATGTAAAATCAACACAGGAACCAGAAGGAGTATATTACAAGAAGTATAAGTAATCTTGAAGATTTAAGTAATAAGAACAAGGTTACTGTTAGCCATAGGAAGTACAAAAACATGTATTAAAAGGCTGTTTACCAGGAGTTCAGGTGTCAGAGGCAGCCACTTTTCTGCCTTTACGTTGCTCCCAAACTGGTAGGCATGCTTTGGTAGGCACAATCAGAGCACACCTATGTACTTCAGCAACAGACAGCATGGCAGTCAAACTAGCAGCCTGTGCTCAGAAACCTGAGCTAGCATAGTGGGCACCCAGAGTCAGGCCCCACTTGCTGATACAAAAGATTGGTACCCAAAGCCATTTGTAACCCAGCTATTGGGATCTCTTGTTGGAGCTGTTTTGTCTTCTGTGAAATAGTTTCATGCTATCTGGAAGAAAAACAGGAACTCAAGTCCTCTCTTATCAGACAGATGCACCCTTGCTAATTTACAAGGTCATGTCCACTCTTTCTACAGCTCAGTGAATATCACATGACTGAATAGTTTATGTAATATTTGATGACAATTCAACAACTTGACTGAGAATTACCTGCTACACATTTGTCATGGATTGCGACATTTCTTTCAGTGATGGTTGATGGAAGATTAAGCCTGTGATTCATAGAGAGGAAGTCCTTGAATCTATCTTCTACATCCTACATTAATGCTATCAGCACTGAGCTCTGATGAGTGCAACACTGCCGACCTTACTCAATTTCTGGGGAAGAGCTGATCTCCAGGTGAAGCAGGTGTTTCCATTTAGACATCTAATTACTTCTGTGCTCATCTCTGCAGCACTTTGTATTGGGGAGGCTGGGCAGCATCCTGCTCGGTTTGGTAGCTCCTATAAATTCCATTCTTTAGTGAATGTAGGCCACAGAGCATACAGATGACCAAACTTGCAAAGGCATGCTGTATCCCAAACAGCCATGATACCAAAGGATGTACAGAGCATGTGTCTTTGCTCCTTCTCTATTTTCTCTGGAAATAGTTTCCAGAGCATCAGTTACAGCAGTACTCCTCAACACACAAGCCAGTGAGCAGAATAGTTATGGGTCTTTCAGTATAACTCTCTGAAGGCCTCTTTTCTGTCTTGCTAATGCTAAATTGGATTCAACTGTATTTCTTCTTAATCCCATTTCTTCTTTTCCAACTAACAAATCTAACAATGCCATCTGCACCTGTCTTCCCTTCTCCCTCCTGCTCTTCCCTCAGTTCTGCACCAAAAAAAAAAAAAAGAGTAGTTCTGTTCCAAAGTTCCAGACCACTAGCCAAGAAATCTGCAGAGCAAGTTAGCTCTGTTATTTCTCCACCTGGACTTTGGTCCTTACATCCCATTCCTCTACTGTTTTTCATCAGTACCTATCTTTCTTCACATAAAAATAGAAGCCTCGTTTCACAAAAGATATGGGTGAGCAAGTCCCTGAAACTGTGTGGTGTCCTGCTGTTCACATACCCATGCCCAAGGGGGTGTCTACATTGCAGTCTTTGCAGATCTCAAGTCTTTTGAGTCCGAACACTGTGATTTAGACTCTTGCAATTGGTTTCAGTCCTGTGACATCTCTGAAGCTAGTTCATACCTCACCCATTTACAGTACAGCATCATGGTCTCTGTCCTACTCTAGGATCCCATGTGCCAGTTGCACTTGGCTGGTCTGATTTGCAACCTAAGAGTGTGGAGGAATGATCTTCTTAGCACATCTCCACGTTCAAAGGAGTCACTCCCAGCTGCAGCCTCCTCCTGCCACAGGACTGACACACACTCTCCTGTTTGAGAAAGAAAGTATCTGAGGTCTCTGATTTAGAAGGTCTGGGCATCACAGCTTCTATGATTGTCTTTGTCCTGGAAAGCACTATGCACAGACTCTAATTGCAGCCTGAGTAACAGAATAAGAAATAATCATTATTAATGACACATGCTGCCCAGCATCAATTTTGAAAAAACACCCAGGTGGAAACATACAAACCTCACCTAACGCTGTTTCTGCTTTCAAAGAGGCCTTTAAATTGCCAATTTGTCTTGAACAGAAAAAAATTCACATTGCTTTCCAGACAGCTACCCAGAAGTGGCTGCAGGCACTGTGGCTGGATATGCTATTGGTCTGCATCCCAAATACCTAGTGTGGCTGGGAGGCAGGAGGGGAGAACAGGACAGTGTGAGTCAGAAACAGACTTGACACAGCTACAATTTAAGTACACTTAATTTTCCTCCCCTTGGATTTAGGGTCTTGTTTAGGTAGTTTGTCCAAGCAAAAATTTCCTCTTGCTTCGGGAGGAGTTTTCCCTAGAGAAGAAGAGCCAGAGTAGGATGCACTAGTTCAGGAGTATTCTGGAGGGAAAGGATGTTTTCCCTCATCATTTGCTCAGACTTGATCCATTTAAATTTTGCACATGTTGGTGATCACGTGGCATGTTGGCAGACATCTTCTGGAAAAAGGTTTGGAAAGGGCTTATCTGACTTCTCTGGAACAGTCAAATAAATACTGATAAAAGCATGTATGCTTTTCTGCATATGATAATAAGGATCACTCAAGTTGCCCAGCAAAGTACTGTGTGCATTGACCCAGCCTCATGCCTTTCCCACCATTAAAGAGCAATGCACTCTACCTTTTAATGCTTCTCAGTCCACACTAGCTCTTCTGCAAAAACACCACAAGAAAATACAGAAAACAAATTAAACTGGATATCAAGAACTTTTCACTTAGAGTCTTCTTTATTAATTTTAATAAGCATGAGATTCATGCTGATTGCTTTTATCTTATTAGTGAATATAATTTTATTTTATTCCACTATCTTTAATTAAGACTGATTTCTCTCCATTAGTTCTTGGATTGGCCACACTACAATCGGGGAGGTGAAATAACTGCAAATGAAATCTCAGCTCACATCCTCCGGATCAGTTAAACTCATGTGCTAGCAGTTTGAGCACTATCTTAAAGATACCATTTCTGTAATATCTTTTCTGTATGCTGTGTGTTCAGACAGGTTATTGATGAGGGCTGCTGTTAATAGTTTCCATATTTCTTTACTGTCTTCAATAAATCGGTAATATTTGCCAAAATGTGACAAGCACAAGACTCGGTTGTAAAGATAGAGCTGTTCAAATTTGTGTTTGGACACATGTATCCAAGAACATGGGATGTTACATGAAAAGTATAACTTCTGGTTATCAGTCAGGACAACGAAACCTTTTTTATGTTCAGATTAATTATGAGAAAGTCATCATGGTAATATGTTCAATGATGTGTTACACTGAGATAGGAAGTATACCACAGGAAAATAAAGATTAGCCCTGCAATTGAGGAACTGTTTTCATACTCAGTTTGGATTAATCTCTTTCCTCTGTAACAGATGTGCTGTGTGACTGGGCACGTGAGCACAGTGATATTTCCATTCACCTGCCATTGCATCTCCTTAGATTTTTAACTCTTACATACAGAAGATCTCTTACTGTGCACAAGTGACGCCTCTCACATTGTATGGTCCTTTCTCTTCAGTGGATTATTCATCTTACTATATTTGTACCCGTTAAAGTAAAACACATACTGTAACTCAGAATTACCTGTGTTAAACATGTTATTTTAGAAGGCTCTTGCAATCAGTTTCCCAACAGAAAAATTCAAAAGATGGCAACATTTCCCTCCTTTACAATGAGAACACCACCAAAGGGAGGAGCTGGATTCCAACTGATTTTTTTATCCTAGAAAACTAGTGAGCAGTGTCTGAAGAATTTCAGTATTTTCAGGTATATATATATTTTAAATACATTCCCATATTGTGAGAAAGACTAAACACCTGATGAGAAAAGGGAGTTGCAGATGTTCAGGGTTTGTCTGGATTTGATGCAACAGACCTCCATAATCTTCACATACTTCAAAGCATAACAGGAATCATCTTGCTTCAGGGATTATTCTCTCTGGGGTAGATTCTGTCTCTTTTATAGAGTAACCCTTCACTCCTGGAATGAAGCATGGGCAAAGTGGAGGCAGATATACGACACAATTACCCTTACCACATTTGCTTTTCCTCCGTATTTCTCTTGTTCTTTCAGGATACTTTTACCATCTTTCCCGATGTTGCTCTTTCTTCTCTTTCATCTGCATCCATGAGGATGGGAATCGGGTTCTTTTAAATGGGTGAAGTTCCTGTGAAGCTAAGACTGGAAGGAGTCCTCATTTCATGATCAAGTAAAGGGAGGGAAATCCACATGTAACATTATGAAACAGTAAATAGTGAAACCTGAGCAGATCAGTGTGCTTTGAAGTCTGCGGTTTCAGGAAGGTGCAAAAGTGACAAAAAATGATATATTCCACAGAGCATTCAAGATGTGCTTTCGAGCTCTGTAGGAAAACAAGAAAGCATTATGTTCTTTAGAGCAAGGCTGAACCAAATATCTCAAACCAAACAGCTGGTTCTTCTAGCAATGAATTCTTAAACACACAATAATATTTTTATCTCTGCCTCAGCCTTAAAGCAGAATTTAGAAATCTTGAGAATTCATCTCTCCCAAACCACACACTCTCATCCAGCGAAACAGATTTCAGGGAGCTGCAGACGAAAGAAGAGTATCTATAAGTCTTTAGAGTGTCAGGACATCCTCAGTGGTTTATGCCTTCTCAGCATTATAAATTAGCTTCTCAGCATTACAGATAAAGTCTAAATGGTTAATTTACAATGAATAAAAACAATAAAAAGAATGTTATCCTTGATGTA
This sequence comes from Pygoscelis adeliae, assembly GCF_000699105.1. NCBI lineage: Eukaryota > Metazoa > Chordata > Aves > Sphenisciformes > Spheniscidae > Pygoscelis > Pygoscelis adeliae. Next base: position 4,193,689 of record NW_008824356.1, on the reverse strand, counting down.
ACTGCAGAGAAGCCAATGACCAGGCACTGGAGTTGAACTGAAGTAACAATGTACAATTTTCTATGCACACCTGCAATTCACCTCATGCCAATGGCATATTTCTGGTCAGACAGAGATATAGTACATACACCCTCCCTGTTTTTGTTTGTGCTTTATCTCCCTCAAGAGTCCTGTTACAGTCAATGAGTAAAAGTTATGGTATGGGACATTATTATTAACATTGAAATGTTGAAGGAAAAAAATAATGTTATTTATGCCAGTTGAGTGAACCAAACAAGCCTAACTCCTACCCTTGGAGATGTGGGGGCTGAAATGCTAGCACTGTGCTTTCACTTCCAGTCCCTCTAGCATTAAACTTACTGTGATCTCAGAGAAAAGCATATCCAAGAAAGAAGAAAAGCGACGTGCTTATAAAAGAAAGAGCAATATGTTCTCACTTCTTCATGTAAAGATCAGCTTTGAACTGAACACAAATTGACTGACTCCAGATGATGCCATCATTCTGTATAGTACTTAAAGGACTATGAAGGCATAACAATTCTAGTACTCGGCAGCATTTTGCATGGGATAGACATATTCAAAGAGTCATATTTTGTAAAAAGTAATATGGAATTTCTTGAATCCTGCTTTGCTCTCAGCATCCTGGGGTGACAGCCTCCTTGGCTCTGAAACAGTCCGTGTGTCTCCCTGGGGACTCAGAGCTGAGAGACAGTCATCAGGGAGACTGGCAGCATCCTTGTGTTCTCCAGGAACATGTGAACATCACCAAAACCAGGCTGTGGAGCACTTGGATTCCACCCAGCCACCATTTTCTGATGGAAAAAACATTCAGATGGAAACATTTTAACCAGCTCCACTAGATATACAACAGTTTCAATATAGCAGCCCTTTAACCCTAGGTTTCTTTTCAAGCTTGGGACCAAGGTGCCAGCAGCAGTAAAACTGTGTAGCTCTGTCAGCATTTGCAGAAAGTAAAGAGGTTGCCTGCGGAAATACTGGTTCTTTAATTTGCTTAGCCTGACTGTGTTGGGTGACAATATGCAAAAATCCAAAGAGTCCTACTGCTGACATTAATCTAATGACATCTAATCACTTTGGTCGTTCTGTGACTGAAAACAGAAAGTCATTTGTTCACATCTGAGAGAAGGAATTAACACTGTTATGGAAAAACTGATGTGATTCATACAGGACCTGATCCTGGAAGGGGTTAAACACCCTGGGTTGCTACTGATCTCCAATGGGAGCCAGGAGATTACAGGTTCGTTATTCCAGAGACTTTCTCTTGCTATAAGCGTTAAAATGTACCCCCTTTAAACTCTGGCTTTGATTCCATAGTAAAAAGGAAGACAGACAGGAGAATTGTTTTAATTGTAGTGTTGTGTTCTGCTGAAAATAAAAGGATTCTGCCCTTAAAAAAACTGTCAAGTTATTATCCCCTTCCCCTCTGCTAACATATGCCCTGAGCTTTCTCTTTTAGCCTGGCAATATTTTAAGAAGCTGGTAACAGCAAGAGGAGAGGGAAAAAAGAAAGAAAGGGAAAAAAAAAGTAGAACAAAAGCACTTTTCTCATGGTTTAACCCCAGCCGGCAACTAAGCACCACACGGCTGCTCACTCACTCCCCTGCAGGGGGATGGGGGAGAGAATCAGAAGAGTAAAAGTGAGAAAACTCGTGGGTTGACATAAAGACAGTTTAATAGGTAAAGCAAAAGTCGCTCACACAAGCAAAGCAAAACAAAACAAGGAATTCATTCACTACTTCCCATTGGCAGGCAAGTGTTCAGCCATCTCCAGGAAAGCAGGGCTCCGTCATGTATAATGGTTTTTTTGGAAGACAAACACCACCATTCTGAGTGTCGCCCCTTCCTTCTTCCCCCAGGTTTTATTGCTGAGCATGATGTCATATGGTGTGGCATATCCCTTTGGTCAGTTGGGGTCAGCTGTCGGCCTTGACTGTGTGTAAGCACTGCTCAGCAGTAACGAAAACATCCCTGTGTTATCAACACTGTTTCCAGCACAAATCCAAAACAGCCTCATACTAGCTACTATGAAGAAAATTAACTCTACCTCAGCCAAAACCAGCACAACTTTCAAAACCCTCCGTTTGAGTACTGAAACAAGTTGCCTGGTGAATCCACCAGATACAGTGTCAAGGGGGTTTCATGTTTGTTTGCTTTATTTTTTACACATTAGCTACAGAACGTTGGACCAGATCCTGGTTTTAGCTGTAGTGGATTGCTCTGTGAAGTGTAGGAGGTGTTTATTTGCAACTACAGATAATAATGCAGGGTCTGTCCCATGATAGGGTTTTAGATATTTAGTGATAAGCATCTTTGAGACAAAAAAAATTTTTAAAAAAAGCCTTTTTCCCTTTTATGAAATCTGTATGGTTTAATTCTCAGGAGAATACATCTTGTGCCTTTGGGGATATTTGCTTATGTCACAGAATAAGGCTCACATGGCTTACGAAAATGCTGAAGTCTCTACATTAGAAAAGCTAATAAAATTGCCTTTTTAAGAAATTTTAGTCTCATAAACTTGAGTTACTCTTACTGAGTGGGGCACTGAGCATTCTGCTTTTTCTGGATCGCTCTTGACAGTTTCACCATCTCAACCTACTAAGAGAACAGCATCACTACTACCATTTGTTTTGTTTTAAAATCAGCTTATATTGGTTGTCCTAACCTGCCATGTAAGGGAGTTTGTGTTGTCTTGAGTTTCCTTGTGTATTTTTATCAGCTGTAACTTCTCATGTCTATTCTAGACCCACTTTCTATTTGCAACATACCAGTTGTTTTTTTTGCTGATTTTGTTTTTCCCTGATACAGAACTGAGCTTATACTTTTAAATGTTCCTTTTCTTGACTGTGAAGTCAGAATTTTTTGTTCCTACAGTAATCTGGTCTTAAAAAATCCTGTTTTTTCCTGCCAGCTTTTTTCTTTCTTCTTAATCAATGACACTCAGTTTCACTCATCGTTTTCCCTGAATTTGGCCATTTGAAGCAGCATATACTCCCACATGGGTCTGTCCTCCATTTGCCCATACTGAACGGCATCAGGTCTACTACAAAGCATTGACTTTCCAGTCCAGTTACAACTTCATTTTTGTTTGCTGTAATGAAGCTTGAAGCAAAGTAAAGTACAGGAGAGTAGACACCTTTTTACCAGAAAATTTTCTTTTTATCAGTTTTTAGAACTCTAATGATACTTTGCAGCAGTTTCTGTTACCATCTACCTACGCCATCCAGACTGAGGTCCTTTGGGGTACAGTTTTTCCTTCCATACATTACCAAAGTGCACACACAAGCATTCACCCAATCCTCTGGTGCAGATCTATGATCTATTACAGAGCCCACCTGCACGTCCTCCTGAGCATTTGAAATAGTACAATGATTCATATGCATTCAAGATGTTGTCGTTCTGAGTTATCAATGGTATCTTTAATATAGAATTTAATTTTCTCACTCTATTTCCTAAACAGGTTACAGATAGAGATTTTAACATTCTAGTCATACAGATCCTCCCACCAGGTTTCAGTAATGTCAGCTAAATCAAATTTCTTCTTATCAATGAGAATTACCAGTTCCCCTAGCTCATTAGTCAGTCTTGTAGCATGGGTGTATGATTTAGTGAAAAATGCCTTGCCTTCACATTCCTTGCCACACCAGACCACTTTGTTTATGACAAACTGAGTTTAAACGGGTACTGCCTTTGCTGTCTTTATACCCCTTGTTCATGTTGCTACTTCTCTTCCTACTTATTCAAGCTGCTCTCCAGCTGAGAAAATTAGCTCCCTATCCATAAGGTACAGCCTGTTATGGACAGTGGCACCAATTCCCAGTAAACTCTGACAAAGTTCAGTGCTCCACAAAACTGAAATCTTCTGTTTCCACCAGTCAGCTGTCCAAGCACCCATCTCCAAGATGTTCTCTCTTCTGTTTTCCATAAAACCAGAAAGATCACTTGAACTTTTCTCTTCTTTGCTTGTCTTCTGTACCTCCGACACCTTTATTATTTGTACGTTTCCACATAAAGTTTTTTGTTTCCATGCATATTTTCAGCAGAGCAAGACTTGCCTTACTGATCATCCCATCCAACATTACTGTTACATTTCTATATTTTTGCACTTGGAAAACAGGACATTTGTTGTCCCTCCTTCCTTTATGAGTATGCTTTGTATTTATTTTTATTTAGACTATGGACAGCACCTCTTTCCATTTAAGACATCTTAAGAAGCTCTTCATTCCTGTTTATTTCCTATAGTAAGGATGTTTGTTGGAGAAGTCCCTCTAAACTTGCCCTCTGTTTCTCAGCAGGTGAATCAATAGGTATCTGATATTGAGACAATACCATTAGTTGCATAAAACATCTCTTAGTTACAGGTTGCTAGTCCACTGACTCAATTTACAACCTAACCAGCTCCCTTGCCACTAACCCTTTTTCTGTGGAGTCTGTGGCAATGAATTTCAAATCTAGTTGCCAGAAAAGCAGTTCTTTAATTCTGCAATATGCTGAACTTGGCATTTCCAGATCACATATCTTATCCTCCAGAATAGCCATCAATTTGCACTTCATGCATCATAAATCTCTCCAACCTTTCAACAGAATGGTATAACACTGCAAAGACAAGTCACAGTAAGGGTTTCTTTATCACTCATATTAGGCACACAGTTCCCCAGCAGCCTTTCCCTTCCAGCATGGCTTCTGTGTAATGTAGGTAATAATAATGAACATTTGTGAGAAATCATACGTGTATGGATCCAGACCCTCATTGATCCAGACCCTCATAGCAGTATCAGACAGGGCTGCATTCATAATAATGTTTTAAAGCACTGCTCCAAAACATTTGAATCAATGGACCTTGCCAATCTTTGTCATGTCTTGCAGACCACTGTGAAACTAAACAACACTAAATGTTGTTTAGAGTTGTTGGTGGGGCTACCCAGAAAACCTCCACTCATAGCAGAGTCTTTACATCTATTGCTACTTTGTATGATTCCTGCAGGCCACTGACCATATCTCGTGGACCAGAGACACGTTACAGAAACAGGCTTAAAGAGCTACAGCTCTTCCTATTAGCACTCCTGAGACGCCGGGCCCTGAGAAAATGAATGGATATGATCTCTCAGCTAGAGTCTGAAAAACTCTGCTTCACCTGAAAAGGAGATTTTATTCAACACTTTTGTTAAAAAATTCCTTTTCACATAGCAATACATTAGTACATAGGCTAGAATAAAATTAAACTGTAAAAAAGGTGAACAGGAGCTAAAAACCCAAAAGCTTAGTGAAGGATTTCTGTACATTACAGCTCTGACATGACCTTACTATCTTACTGTCCTTGCTTATATAAGGAGGAAAATGACCAGAACAATTAAAGTTAGCAATAGTCCTGTTGTGAAGCAGGGATCAGCTTGGATATAGAAATCACATACTACCAATTGCAACGGAGACTTTATCAGTATTCCAAGTTTTACCAGTTTAATTAAAAACTTAGGCCAAAATCACCCTGGTTGTATTGCCAGGTTTCACTAAATGGGTTTAAGAAGCACATCCTTAGAGAAACCTGTATAACTGAGCAGAGATAAGGCTAGCAGTAAGTGCTACCATTAGTGACAACAGAGTAGAGAGTCGGAACTACTTCTAGGTGTAACAGGAAGCCCTGGTATTAGTTCTTTGAGATTTTTCTGCTTTTTTGAAAACAGTAACAGAACGTGCTGTACTTGTCTTCCATCTAGCATCATGAATCTTACAGCAAGCCTTGCAACTTGCAGGTTTTTAAACTCCATGCTTCACTTTACCTCTGGACATATACTTTTATTTTATTACCTAATTCATTCACCCATTACTTCTTCAGCCTAAAATCAATTGTGCCACTTTAAAGCTATTTATTATAGGAGGTGTTTCAGTGTCAGGCTGCTGAAGGAAACAGTACAACCCTTGGTTTAGCAACAAAAACATGGACAACCGCTGTTAAACAACTAACTTGTGTAAGTTCATGCACTAGCTGGTCTTTGCAGGTCACAGAATTTCTTTATGATAAATGCAGGATTTCAGCTGTCTGCATATCTATCTGTGCTACTAAAAGCTACAAAAATATCCTGTGAAAAAACACAGCACACACAGAAACACACTCAATTTCACAAACGGAATTGTATCAGAGAACTACCTACCTCTCCAAACCGTTTCTTTCAAATTTCTAGAGTTTCTGAATTTCTCCTCTCAAACCAAAACAAAATGAAGCTAGGCAAGACCTGAGACACATTTTTTAAAAGTGCTGGAGGAAAGGAATTCCGAAAAGGAATGAAAGCCATATGTGATACTTTCCCAGAAAGGGTTGGCTGATAGCCTGCAGACAAAAGCAATGCCTTTGCTATTGAGGCAGCATTAAAAAGTGTCCTGACAGATTGGCAAACTCAGCTGCAGCACCAATCTGGGACAGAAGAAAGCGCCAAGAATAAGAACTGTCTCTTCAGGAACAAGTTACCAGGAGCACTGCAAAGCTGTGCTGGAGGATTTCAGAAGCACCCAAATCAATTTCAAGGTCCTGAATCTTTTCTTTGAAGTGCCTTTTGGTCTGGCCCAGGTTATCTAAAATACCTTCCAAGATTTGGAAAGGCCCATCAGTACCTTCTACAAGTGCAGGGTTTCCTCTCTCAGGAAAACATTGTTGTCCCAGGGGCTGGTCCAGTCTGTGGGGTAAAATCCCCTATGAACTGGAAACTTAGAACATCACTGACATCCTCACCTTCTGCGCCAAGGTCAAGGCAGATTTCTGTCTATTTTTACACACTTGTAAGAATCTAGCCCAACAAAAATTCTATCAAAACAAGGCACTTTACTGAGCACATTACACTCCCTACAGAGAGGAACAGAGGAAAAACACGACAGATGGCAGTTACTATGCTTAATGCACTGGTGAATGGTGCTCAAATACTGTGGTGATAAAGGTTGTAGGAGAGCTGATACAGAGGAAAACAGGTAGAATAGAGGATGCTGGGGTTATACAATAAGGCACTGACAATGGGAAGGATGGCTGTGGTGTGAGTTCAGTGTATGGAAAAGTACATGCAAAGGATTCAGTTACCTCTGCCATGAAATCACACACCATTGTTAAAAAAGTTTCAGTGATCTCAATCTTAATATCTATGTGTTTAACAGGTTTTAACTGGGAGGGTGACATTAGTTTAAAAGCTTGCAAAGAGGACTCTGCCCTTCAGAGAAGTCTTTTTTTCCACCATTCAGTTCCATATGTCTGTGATGTTGTCCATCTGATAGGTATGTGTTATTAAAGGGTAGCTGGTAACCTGGTAAGTTTAATGAATGTACAGCATGAGGTAAGTGCATGCTCAGCTGCTAAGTACTCTGATACAGACAGTTTTACTTAGATAATGTATTTAAAACATTTGGGCACTGCTTGCAGTTTAAAACCAAGGGGGAAAAAAGGAAAGGGGCAAAGAGAAATAGCTTTATGCTAATCTGCATTTCATCTTATTTTCTGTTCTGCAATGAAAGACAATCTCTCCCTCCTGCTTAATTTGGAGATGGAGGCAAGGTTAGAACATGAAGGAGAAAAGGTCAAGAGGTTCAGTAATATAGTGCTGGGTAATTGAAACCATGTTATCAGCTACCTCAATCTTTTTTTCAAAAGAAAAATACCTTCCCCCACTTCTGAGTGTTCCTTTTTTTTGTAATAAATCACTGCACATTTCTAAACCCCCACTGTGCCCAGAGAGTCAACATGTATAGATCATGTTTACGCTAGTCCTCAAACTTTGTACTCTCTCCCTGTATAAGTCATGACCCCTTTCCAAATTTAGTAACTCCAATTGTACCTTCTGTAGTCAAAGGTCAAAGTCCATAAATCAGGTATGGGATTTAAGGCTATGGAAAGCTACTGGTTACTAACAAAACTTCACTGAATTAAATGTGTATGCTGCTATAATTCTGACCCCTCAGCCCTATGCTGATAGACTATCGGTGCAGTTTTCAGATCAGACAGCAGCATTTGTTCCTCATGAAATCACTCCAGCCTTGCACCACTGAACTCTTATGTAAATTCTCCATCTATCAATCATTCACTTGATGCACGTGTCCAAGATCAGCTGTGCACCTCAGCACCTGAACCAAAAACCCAGTGCTGCAGTACAGCCCCTGAACCCATGCTGCACACAGGTGGTAGGAGGCACAGAACCACGTTCTCCATTTGTGTCGGCTTAGGGACACAGGAATGGAAGAAGCAGAGAGGACAAAATTTGGAGAATTTTTTTTTTTTTTTTTTGTGACTATATAGTCCACATTAAAATATCATGTTTTAAGTCGTTATGCAAAAGAAATGCATTTCTTGTGGACCTGATCCAAAGCTCACAGAAGTCAATGGCAAGACCTCATTGACTTTAACAGGCTTCAGATTAGGCCATTGGTATTATTCGGTCCATTATCCTGTGTCCTCACTGTGGATTTATGTGATATTGCTAATTTCCATTACATATTGTTTTGAACCTCTTACCCTACTGTTATAAAACAAACGTTCCTTTTGTGCAAGTGTATATTTGGAAAAGAAACTTGAAAGCAATTTCAATTCCTCCTGCCCATTTTTTCTGACTGATCCAGCCTTACTGCAAAAAATTAAAGAGTTCCTGATCCTTTTGCTAATGCATGATCTCTAATGAAGACACTGACACATGACCGTATCATAAAAAATAGATGTTTTAGAGGAAAAGTCTATTAAGAAATACTAAAAGAAAACCAATTTGACAGCCCACAGTAAAAATAGCTTGGTTATTGGTTCCTCCAACCTCATTGTTTTTTATTTTGCTCTGAATCCAGCACTGCAGGTAAATTAATATAATAACAATACTCAGGGGACCAGTGTAATTAATATATTCATGTGTGTCTATATTGCATATGAAACTTTATGGGAAAAGAGTCAGAATGTTGACCTATGCCCATATGTACACACAGTCTAAGTCTTATAATCTTGTGTTAAATGACAACCTGAAAATCATAGAATCATAGAATCATAGAATCATTAAGGTTGGAAGAGACCTCCAAGATCATCAAGTCCAACCGTCAACCCAACACCAGCATGCCCACTAAACCATGTCCCTAAGCGCCTCATCTACCCGTCTTTTAAATACTTCCAGGGATGGTGACTCAACCACT
>NW_008824356.1:4171010-4183532 GCF_000699105.1 Pygoscelis adeliae | reverse complement strand
AGAATCATAGAATCATGGGCCTGATGCCCTGGTTGTCCCGCACCTGCCTTGTGAGCGCCCTCAAGATGAACCACTCCATAATCTTCCCCGAAAAGGCTCAGACTGGTAAAAAAAAAAATGAATTGTTCCAACAGAGGTGTTTTGTAAAATTATAGCAGTTTTTTTAGCTTAAACTTCTTTCCTGAAGTAAATATACTAACATTTTCTTTTAAAATAAGCCACACTAAGGCACTATCACAGTTTCAAAATAGTTGCAGGCATTTTTAGAATTTGAAGACCCATTGACTAGGAAGAAGAAAGTGGGCAGAAAAGAGAAAGGATAAGAAAAATGAGATCAGTAAGGAAGGATTTCCAAGGAAGAGAAACCTAGAATAACAGAACAAACAAATAAACAAAAAAAATGTCTAGACACTTTGTAAAACACTGTTTGTAGAGATTAAAACTTCTTGTGAGAGAAAAAAATCAATGGAACTTTCAATTTAATAAAATTTGAGAAAAGTGTTTAGATGGCCAAAACAACCCATATGGACATTTTCAGAATGAAGTTTCTATTCCTCATTTAAGATAAAATCTGGTTTGGAGTTGTGTTTTTCCTGCATAAAGAAAAGGAAGGGAAGATTATCTGAGATCAAAAGTACAGCAAAGTTTTCAAATCCCCAGTGTCAGTTCCCTCTGGCACTAATTATCTGTTTGTGACAATTAGGGATTCATAATCCCTTTCTTTAGGTGAAAGGGTGAAAACCTTGTAACTTCACACTCTTTTGAAAATGAGAAAACTGTTTTTCTCCCGCCTTACTTCCAAGCAAGGAGATCCGAGGAAGGACTATGTTTGGGTTTCATCCCTCAGTGGGGAGTTATTTGTTACCAACATTGCTCAGAAGAGCTGCTCCTTTTACTCCCTTAGCTCCTGAACCTGAGTGTTTAGGACACCTCCTACCTAATTCTGGAGCGAGAGCTTCTGTATTGACACTCAGACAGTCACAGCCTCTTAACCTGCCTTTCCTCCAAAGACTTGCCTGTACATTACAGTTACACCTGCCCTAGTCATATGCTACGTCCCTCCATGGAGCAGAGAGGAAGCGAGAGAAGCTTAGTTATGAACCTGAGTCTGGGCTAAGCTCATGAGGAATCCCACTTTCAATACAGAGATGGGGAGAGCATAGGTGGGAAGGGACAGTAATGGGGCCTTATGGTAGCGTCATCTTCCAGTAGCACTCAGGGCTTCTTAAAACATAGTGCCGTCACACTGTTAAATGTAACCTTCAACACCCAGTAGAAGAGGACATTCCAGGAAAGACACCGCATTCTGAAAAACAGCTCTAAAGGAGGGGGAAGATATTAACTGAAGGCAGGCAAAGGCAGGCAAAGGCAGGGACATGAGCAATCACCGATGACTCACTGGGATGCAATGAACTCATGTTCATTTCAAATGGATATGTCACACTGCTCTAGAGTATTGTAAGTATTGCCTTAAATAAGCAATTAAAATGGAAAATAAAGACTACTTAAATGATAGACGAAAGTTTTTTTGGAAAGCACATAACTTGTTACTAAAGTTAAAATTTATAATTCTTAAAATGTGTCATAATTTGTTTTTTAAGTGTTGGAATTTGATTTTTTTTAATTAATAAATATAATTACTAAGTTTGTACCAAATATAATTATGCTGCTAGACAGAGAGAACTGAGAAACATTCTACCATTCTGTGGTAAAGATTGTTTACTTTCAACAACCAATTAATGATTTAAAAGCATTTACTAGTTGACATAACATAAAGGCGCATGAAGTTTTCCCAAGTCTCTGTTGTCTGAACTGATGAAGACCATGACTTCTTATGAACAAAGCACTAGCTTCAGCTGCGAAAGTGTATGTGATATTTGGTAAATTTACAGAACCAACGGATTGTCTGGAACATTTTTGTTAAAAACTTTATATGTCACCATGCTGATAATTAAGCCCAGATTCAGAAGGGAAATGTGGGAACCTTGCTTTATATTTTGCTGCCAACAAAGTTGAAAAATAAATAATCAGAATGGGCTATTTTGCAAAATTTTGCAAAACATGAGTGTTCTGCATTATCTGGGGATTTGTTTGTTCCGTAACATTTAACTTAATAGAATAAATGCTATTCTCAGGGTTGGATGTGTCAAAAGAAATGACAGTGAAAACATATGCAACACTTTATGTGCATCTTTGTTGGCCTGGTAATCATAAAGTGGGAAAGAAATGCTGTGTACTTAACAGCACACTCTTAATGCATGACACTAAGTTATACACAGTATGCACCAGAAAATAGCTTTCTATTATGAACTGGCAGTGCTTAAGATTATGATAGTGCCGAATCACAACTTTAGTACTTAAGTGGTAGTGCTAAACTAATAAATCTTCAAATAGTTGAGTCACACATTTTTGTACACAGGTTTGGAATAACCCAAGAGAGCAAAATAACATGCTTGGGTAAAAAAGATAAGGATATGTGGCTAGGAATATAAGGTAAAACACAGGCCTCCCAAAACAGAAATCAAAGCTGCAGTGCTCGCTTCTATTTCTAAACAGAGCAGCATGAATCATATCAGGCTGAATTAGAAACAGAGGAGTTTCTTTGTTATTTGACAACACTCCATGCAGCTGGAGCCAGCCCCTTACCTTTAGAAAACTTCCGAGCAGTTGCTGATGAACAAAAGGAGGGGAAGAGACAGAAGAGTAGGTGGAGGGGAAGAGGAAGGCGAATCAGGGCTCAGGCTGTGATAGCTGTAATCATCTTGAAGGGCTCTGTGGGAGATGCACAGTGACACTCATGACAACTGAAATCTTTCTTAAACAAAGATGTCTTTTGTGGCAGCTTACAGGCTTAGTCTTGCCCTGGCCAGCACAAAATAGCCTCATCAGCAATTAAAATCACACTGCCCCCCTGTCTTGAATATCCATTACAGTCTGGAAAATTGAAACTGGTATCTGCTTCCATAGCAAAACACAAGTTTTTGCCTTAAAGGTCTGAAGTAGTGTGTTTTTGTAGTAATTAAAATTAAATCATGGATAGGTAACAAAAGCAAGGTTCTCAGACCTTATCATGTTTTTCTGTGAAAGTTGTAATTAAATGGGAATACCCTAAGCTCATGTAATTTCAAGCCAGGAGACCTGGAGGGTGAACATTTTGTTCAGAAATAAGACAATTTAATGATTTGGGTTAAAAAGAAAACTTCCAAGATTTCAGATTTGTTATGAAATGAGATGATTCCTATGGCTGCCAACCAGCTGGATATAATATGTAGGCTAAATGCCAGCAGTCTGGTATTTTAACTAGAAATGCTGATTTCCTAGATTTGTAGCAACATTACTCATTCTCCCCCTCTTGGATACTCTTCTGCTTTACAGATCTGTTTTGGCAAGATCCAGTATCAGGTACTATTACTTCTGTCTGTCTAGGAAGCAACAAGAGTTTTCACTAGAAAGAACATGTCACATCGGTCAGTAATCAAATGTCTTCTCTGCAGAGCACTAATAAGAAGTGAAGGGGTCACTGCCTTAGGAGTGTTGCATGGCAAACGGTGAAAGCAGTTGTATTAACAGCATATCAAGCCACAGAAAATTACAGGGAAAAAGGTTGGTTCACCTTCAGCAAACAACAGACAACAAGTGTTACATAGTATTAGGGGACAGGGCCTTAAAAGATATTAAAATGCCTCATGCCCAGTGGTTTCAAAGGAAATTAGATACCTGTACATTTCTGTATGGATCACGGGTCCAGCAGATCCAAGTTTAAGTGCAAAGCCGCAAAGCAAGATAGAAAGCGTGATACTGATCTCCTGCTTGAGAGCTTTTTCCTTAAGATTAATTTCTTAGATTCTAAGCCTCCTAAGCTAAATTTTAGATAAAGTTAAAAAAAACTTAAGTTTAAATAATAAACTTGAATTTGTAAGCATAAATTTGAAAGGCTATAGTAGTACATGGAGAATGCACCTTTTGAAAAGATAATGGGAAAGAAAGAACAAATAACAGGGTGTCGACAACCAGAAGGCTGACATACTGTGGGTAAATATATGTCCTCATAAACCTTCAGAACAGTTTCCTATAATCAGAAAGCTTCTCCAAGAAAAAACCTCACATAGCTTTTGTCTGCTGCGTGCTTACCCTCTGAGAAATTTTACATTGTTCCACCGTGAGGCGTAGGATACTATTCACTTTATGTATCGTAATAATTGCAGCCAGCCACGCTGCATAGAGCTGAAAGACGTTTCTAGCTGGGATGTCGTTGACAGACAGATTTATGAAAACTGGACATGACAACATTTTCCTCATTATGGCAACTGTTCCCCCTAAATCGTTGGGAACTTTCTTTGGTTCTCTTTTGGAGGCACTCAGTTTTGTTGTGCCATCTCTTATCCTTACCATGACGAAATTAATTTTGAGTGTTAGTTAAACATAGCTCAGGATGTTTCTTTCCTGCAGAAATCTGAATTGTGTTTGTGATCTATTAGCTTTGTTCCTAAGTGCTGAACAGCAACCTTCCTCTGTGAAGAGTACAGAGCGTTAGAAATAACTGAAACGATGTCTATGGCAAATTCTTGTTTGGGACAGGCATGCCCTCAGCTAAACTCAGGACACAAGCCTTCAACTCAACATGACCTGCAGTCAGGAGAGATAGGTACTCCACAGAGTGACTGGGTACGTTAGCATGGACATTTATCGTAGACTAGGGTGAGCCACTGCCTGGAAACATCTGCTTCTCTTCACTGAATAGAAAGGGGTCTTGGACAACCGGCTTAGACTAGACGTAATTTTTTACAAGGCCAAAGCTAGATGTAATGAACCCTACCCCATGTGAGAATCATAATGAACTCTCAGCAAAAACCGCCACTAAGCTGAGAGCATTTAGAGATTGTCTTATTACATCAACGTGCTGTTGAATGGAGCTATAATATATGTTCTTGAAAATAGCACTTCAGTTTAGGACAGATTAAAACTGAAGATCAGGTATCCAAGGATCTGAGTTTCACTTTCAGATCCACCACTTGCGATGTTATCCTCAGCAAGCCCCTTAACTTCAATTCCCTGTTGCTAAACTGTTAAGGCTTCATTCATGATTTTTGAAAGCTGTTCTGAGTTCTTTAGGTCATGTAAGGTGCTACAAAAAGAGAAAGGGAAATAATAAGTAATAATAATTTCTAGCAACTGGAAAGAATTTGCAGTTATTTCTTTGACAGCCCCAACTTACTTTCACTAACAGAACTGCATTTAAAAAACAGGCAACTACATTCTGCTCTTTGATATTTTATATGTAAGAACCAAACAAAATATGTCTTTACATTAGTTCGTCCTCAACCAGGGTTATAGCTGTGTATCAGTGATTTCCAGGCCATTACGGCACAGCCTGGAGCACCTCTAATGAGATTTATGAGTGCAGACTGTCTGCTTTGTTGGATTGTTTTTAAATACATTTTTTCCAATTACCTTCTAAAATGTCAGTTTCTCATGCAAATGAAACATGATGCTGGAAAATCCAAAGGCTGGTTTGTGGGGGTGGAAAGGAAGGGGAGCTGGGAAGAAAATCAGCCCTGAACCACTTGCATTGCTTATTGTGCGGGGTTGAGAAAGAAGCAGTATTTTAATAAAAGTACAGAAGAACCAAGGTACTTCTTGACATAGCACATACTTCTCAACATAGGACATACATTTAGACCATTAATGACAACTGGCAAATACAGAAACCAGCACTACACTAATATAGACAGCAGGGAGGTTTGTTTGATAGGCAATGTGCATGAGTGTGTATGTGTAAGTCTGTATCATCTCCTCCTCTCCATGTGACTTCCAAGGACTGTAGGCAAGATCATGAAAAAGGGTGCTAAATGTGTTTGTAACAAAAATTATAATAAAAATAAATTTGTTTTAATCTTGACAAGAGTTAGCATTTTTTTCCTTTAAAGCCAAAAAATAGGTCACCCTGTCCCAAGAATCTCTAAATTACAGGAAACACTAAAAGCTAATGTATTTGCAGTTTGCAATCTTCATTTTCAGAAAGTTTGCTTTTCCACTGCTTTATACAGAATCCACTTCATGGAAGTAAAAGTACTTTCAAAAGGCACTGCCTTTTCAGAGATAATTCACTTTTAAAAGCCCGAAAACCAGATTTTAAGGGCACTTAGGCATCTTATTTGCTTTAATGGGAACCAGATGCATAAATGTCTTTGCAAATGTAGCTGCTGATTTTGACTTTGCAACTGACAACAGAGTTTTACTGGACTCACTACAACTATACTGGTTTACATTTACACTGAGAATCTCATCTCCTTCCTGTAACTTTACATCAAAAAATGCAGATTCATTTTATGAACTTTTCTTGCCCTTTTAAATATTTCAGTTTGTTGCCAGCGTGTATGGTACTGCACTGTAATCAGAAAAATCTGCTAAACCCAGTTTGGTGGTGGTCTATCTTGTCACTACATGAGACTGATCAGGACTATCACCACACGGTATAACTTTCAAAATGGAAATGAGACGCGTATGCTTGAGAGCTCGCATGCTTCAAGCGGCTGGAGAAGAAGTAGGGGAGTAGCCACCTGCCATTGTACATGCATTTTTTTCCTTAGAATGTGTAGCTTTACAGTTTCATTACTGAAATAGGAACTTGCATCCAGAACAATGTCAATATTGCTCACTAGAGCCAGGGGATGACAGCTAGTAGTGCTGACACTTCTCATTTTCCACTTTTGGCAGCATTAAAAATTCAGCATGGAGAAAATGTTGATGCATTTTATGCCTCTTTTATATGTTCCAATCTAACGTAGTTAATGTTCATTGTTTGTGTAGCAAAACCAACCACGTATTTTTCAGCTACACTATCATCACAGAACTGGTGAGAACATAATGAAACATTGAAAACACAAATTCAGATAAGGACCTAGAGCATTACCTATTTCCTTCCATCCCACTTGAAACTTGATATGTAAAATATTTTGGTATCCAGCATACAGATGCACAAAGAAATTAAAGTAGAGCTGGCTAAGCAAGGTGCCAGAGACTAGCAGCCAGCTTTCAGTCAATCATATGCATAAATCCTTTGAAATAGATCTTACGTCTAGGTCTAAAAGTCCTGCTTGCTTTTGCATAGAGTAACAGGGAGATTCCTTTGCTGAGTTAAGTGTTTACGTACTTAACACTTCCCTTTAAGACCAGTGCATACAAGAGGAAAGATTTATTGCAACCTCTCAGGCATTAAACTACCTCCTACCTGCCATACTTGGAAAGAACAGCACTGGCTTAGGTGTCTTCTGAGTCATGGTGCTGAATGATACTATTCTTTTCCCTGAGTACTCTTTTCTTCTTCGTATCTTTCACATCTTCCTTTCTCAGATTCTACAACATCCACGTCCACCTTTCTCACCCCTTCCAGCTTCTGTCCACAGTTACTCAAATCACAAATCCTTAGTCTCTTTCTGGTACAGGTACAGCTGCCTTCTCCATCTGTCCAGAAAAATGTAAATGTTTAACATCCCTACAGAGAAGGGAAAGTATAAAGACTCAAAGAGTGCTGCAACCATTGAGGAGAAAGAAATGTCCAAACAGTGAGAAGGAAAACAGGACCCCTGGACTGAGGCCAAGACTATGGTAAGGGTAGAAGAGGAAAAGAGTCTGTGGTAAAACTGAAACCTAGTAGCATGAGTTTTCCTTACCATTAACCTGGGATTATCAAGGTGGTTCAAAGTTTCTCTTTGCTTTTTCAATTTCTGTTCCTTCTTACTCTCTGCACAGAACTAACATTTGTGTGCTATAGGATTTAATTAATGAAAAATAAAGTCAAATGTAAAAAAAGTGATTCCCACTTACTTGTTACGCATTTGCATTATCTGTAGATATGTTGAATGCATTGTCATCTCATTTGTTACTTATCACTTGAATTTTTCCTAGGAGGTAGGCAAGAAAATGCATACACTTATATTCTAAATAGACTTTGTAGCTTTAAAATCAGGTGAAGTATGTTAAAGAGAGACTAAGAATGTATGAAGGCACATTTCAATGTCATCAGAAAGCAGTGCTAAGTTCACATTCACTTTTGCTTTAAGGCAATATGTTAGCAGCAAGACTGCCAAAGACCGGTATTTGTTTTAACTTTTCACCACAAGTAATACACACTGCTGAACGGGAGAGACAGGTATCTCATATATCTTAAAAATGTGAAAATATCTTCCCCAAAAGATGATTATCCCTGGAGTTAGAGATTTCAGATTTATCTAATCTGAAATCTGCCTACACTGCCAGATTTGTAGGTGTATGAGTGCTTGGCATTACTTTCCAACACATATTTACGTCCAGCAGGTGCCATATGACCATGTCATAAGCCTAACCCAGCTATCTGGGCAAGAACTTATTACAACTCCTAACTAATACGCTAGGAAGTGTTTAAATCCTATCCATTCTATTGAGCACAGTACATTTGTTGTGGGTGACGTGTCAGCTGCATTTATTTTCTCAGTGCATTGTTACGATGCATTTAGGTTGTCACTCAATTTGTCTCCTCTCCAGAACAGCAACAGAAAGTCAATGGATATGTATTTATCACTACCACAATTCCTCTCATCAGCAGCATGATTGATTCCATTTGTATTTTTAATATGACCCAGGGACATAAGTGGTGGTTGAGATAGAAAGAGGAAGCACTTTCGTTTTGTGTACGTAAAAGAAATGTGTGGCTCCAGGTACACAATTACTAACGTAAAAGTAAAACGTGTCTGCAGAACACCTACATGGCTGAAAAAGTCAACACTTCACCAGATGTTAAAAATCATGCTGCTCAAAAAAGTTTGTCTCTAGCAAACATATTCTATTTTAGGGACTACAAATTCCTTTTACACATATTTCCATTCAAAGTTTGCAGTTTACTTGGTGTGACCATAATGCTATCATTATAAAGGTTTCAGGAATACCTCTACAGAGGATACAAGGGGTGGATGTCAAATATTGAGTTTGTCATGGGTACTGGGGTTTTTAAACTTGATCCCAGGTAAAGATTCATACAGACAACAAAAATTAAGTTATACAGGCTTCTAAATAATGGACAATGTTTTATCTAGTTAAGTTATATTCTAATAACTTGCTAACCTATTATAAGATTTACTCTAAATAATTTGGAAATAGGGTCTTGATCCCCATAACACTTTACATCCAAAGACTAAGAACAGAAGTCTCTACTCATACCATTCAAAGCTCTTAGCAAAAGGGCAAGCAAGGTGAAACTAATTAATTTGTATTGAAGATGGAGTGTAGAAAGAAAAGACAGACTAAGGAGACAGAAACTATTCTTTTACTTACCTATTAATTTGAAATCTCAACAGCATATGCTTCATGTGATGAAACAAGCATGCAGGATATTTGAAGCATGTATTATTTATCATTCAGGCAACCTTTTAGCCTTCTGTAACTTAATTTATTAGTACTTAGAAATGTCTGCAATAGAGACTGAGATTTATCTGGTGTACAGTCATGATTTTTCCTCCAAACTCTAATTTTAACAAGACTCTAAGAAATGTATTTCAGATTTGATAGGGACATACAAAGAATCTATTCCTAGTGTCACAAGGTTGCCCTTCTTGCTGCAGCTGACTGGAAGTTTCACTCGAATTTCAGTAAGATTTTTAAGACAAATTCTGCTTTTGTTTTTTACACCTAAACTCAACTTTTACAAAAAGGGAATTAACAGTGTGCTAAAAGAAATGATAGACAAAACATGAATGTTCACTCTTTTCTGCTGTGGTCTCACACGTGCAGACTTCAGGGCAAGTTCTTCCTTCACGTCAGGCTTTCAGGAGAGACAATTTGGGTGGGGTTTACTTTTCTGCTGATTGTCATTGGAAGCTCTCTAGGAAATTGAATCCTAAACTTTTCCAATCAAAGAGATTAACCTGTAGTGTTTAAAAGTAACAGGTTAGACAAGTGCCAGCAGCTTGTCACTTCACTTAAATCCTTCTTTCAAGTGTATTAGCTGGGTGTCACCAGCTCAAGAAAGAGAATTAAAAGGGCATTTGATTTTTCATGGCTTGGTTCCCACGAGCATGAGGGGTTTGCCTAGAAGTACTACTCACTGAGATCCAGGTGGCAATCTTAGTCTTCAGTGAAATAGCAAATTCTAAAAAATCACCTTCCCAGGGGAGCGAGGCAGTACGTACCTGCTGCATGGCCACAACTGCTCTGAGGCAGGAGTGCAAATACGCCATGCACCACAGAGCACTGGACGTGAAGCAGTGCTTGTGCTTGAGTAACTCTTCTGTAAACTGCGAGCTTTCATATTCACGCCTACCTCATGACAATTCAGCCTCCAGATCTCCCCATTTTAGTTTAGCACACCTGCTGAAAAATCTCATAAAAATTATTCAAGATTGTAGTATCTTGCTTAACTCTAACACAGGTTTTCTTTCTTTTCTAAATACAATACTTTCTGTAAACTGTCCAAAAGTCCATCATTCTTCCACATACACATTATCTACCATTCCTTTCTGCCCTATTACTACTGCAGGTAGATGGCGTGGTACAGGTACAGGCATGTAGCTCTGCAGCTTCTACTGTATAGACGGATCTGGTTCCGGTCCTCACACTATCAACCTATCTATTAAGATCAAAAACTCTGCAGTGATAAATGTAGCTACTTGGGTCATACTTTAAACTGGAAATAAGAAATCTCTGAATCTTTTACTAGCAGAGCAAACTAGATTTTTATTAATAGTGTTCCAACACTGCCATTTAGCATCTGATTTGCACATACAGAATTTTCCAGAGGTTAAAATATTAGTTCTTCATCATTGTGTTCGGACATAAAAAATAAATATTCATACAGTGTAGCAAATTCCTATTTACTTACTAGCGTGTTTTGCTTCATCTGTTAGCAAAAAAGATTGTGCCATTTTCCAGGAAAGAAAGACACCTCCTGCCTGGAGGGTATGGAGAGAAGGACATTGTTTGCTTTGCGCTGGCTATGACTGCCTGGAACAACAAACCTAGAGCTGCAGTGTAAGGTTTCTGGCTCTTGCATGCCCCAGTTGCAGTCCTTCTCTGGCCAGATGCCTCTGTCTAGAAAAACATGCCTCAACTGAGCATAAACATGCATCATTTAGTGTTGTGTTAAGTTTGATAGCAAATAGTAGGAAACGTTTTAACTAAGACAGCACCATAGCCCATGCAGTTTCCTATTAACCACAGGAATTAGACCCTTTTACTCCAAAAAGCATTAGCTTTAAATATGTGCACACTGGACAGCAGATCGCAAAATCCAACAGGATTTGCCTGTAACCAGGTGCATACACAGAATTCCAGAACTCTATCCGTCAGGAGCAACACGGGTTGACGGGAGAGAAAAACTGGGTCCTACGTGTGCCACATTAACAGGGAAGTTTGTAATGAAACCATGGACCAGTTCAAGCTATGGAACACTATGGAACTGTCTGCATATTCCAGCATCCTCAAAATAAATTCCAAAAACCATTTTTGGCAGAAATAGACATAACTATAAACAGAAAATAAAGAATGGTGTAAGTGAGGATAAGAGAAAGTGACTGGGTCCAAGAGAGTGAAATCAAAGCCAAAACATTTCAGATTTTCTTCTTCATTATTACTTTTTGTGTTCACAGATTCTGGTAATGAGAACTCCAGAAACATGAACCGGACCTATACAGGGTTATAAACCTGTAAAATACAAAATACTAGCCATAGAAACAGAACTTGTGGCATCTGGGTCCAAAAGCCCCCAGTTTTGTATTAAAAAAAAGCCCTCACTTATCTGCAAAATATGCTGGAAGATTTTTAACAAAATGTTGAGTTAAAAAAAAAGTTTTGTATAAATGTCACCCTTAAAACCTGCTTTAAAAAAAGATTGCTGCTTGTGGCTCTGGGTGTGCCTACCAGCATATGGAGCATATTCTTTTTCCAGCATAGCTTTTGGCTTAATACAGTGAAGACTGCGTTAGTAATTGTTGTCATGACATTTCCCTCTGCAAGATTAAAGTGTTTCCATTCTAGCATCCATTCAGCTATTATTGAAATAACATAATCTGCGAGTTATATGAACTTGCCCCTTGCCTAGGATAATGAGTTGATGAAGCTTTTGTATGAAGAACAATGTTTTTGTATTAGCAGTAAAAATATGACGGTCTTCACAATGGGCTGCTTTGCAACTTATGCATGACTCTGCTTTATTTTCATGTTTTGATGTGGATGAGAAGAAACAGCAGTTGTGGTGTGGCAGTGCAGCACTAAGCAAATTTCACTCTCATAACAGCTTCTGCAGTGCTTGGCCATCAGAGAGTAGTAGCAAACCCCAGCAGTGCCATCTGAAACACTCATCCAGTGACTCTTCTCTACTTGGCAACTGCTTCTGTTCTCAGTGCCTACTGTCTGCACCCCTTGCAGGGTTTCTGTAGGACACCAGCTGATTCCGAGGCAAATTTACTTTTTTAATAAAAGTGAAATTCACAGCCAGCATAATAGTGAAGGCACTGGATTGTTCTGAAAAAAAACCATGCAGCACAAGGGACA
>NW_008824356.1:4166732-4170980 GCF_000699105.1 Pygoscelis adeliae | reverse complement strand
CTCTGTCTTTCTCTGTTGACTACAGAAGGAGTCTATGATGATTATATAAATGCCCAAAGCCTTCATAACATCTTTCTCATAGGCCTGTGCCATGCTGTTCTACTCCAGTCATGGATGCTAGTGGCACACCACACCTTGGTCATTTAAGACCTTGAAAAGCCTCTTACAGTGAAAGATGAAAAAAAGCTGTTTTGCAGTACACCTGGGAAAGATATTCCAGGAAAACAATGAAATTTTAAATTACTGGATGGCTATTACAAGCCCTTCCAAGGTGATCAAAGGGTGCTTGCTAGTTTGCCCTTCTGAAAAAAAATCCTGAAGTTAAAGTGAGTGAAAACGTGTGGTATAGACCACAAGAAGCAGACATAGTTTGCTGATACATATTTTGTCATGCACATCAAATCATATTTCTGATCATCCTTTTTTATCAGAAGCTAGGACGTGTAATGTTGTCTGTGTTTACTTTTGTTAATTCTGACTGTACTCTGCCAGATTGTTCTGTTCCCCATATTAAAGATCTAATTAAAAGGCAAAAGATACTCCCAGTGTAAAACTCAGTGGCCAATAAATTCAAATTGACAAAGAAAGGGCATTAAAGCTCAGGTATCACATGTTAATCAACCCTGAAACTTACTTTTGCATGGAAATAACAATATTGCACAAAAATGGTTTTAGGAACATTGATTCAAACAAAAATCAAACATCCTCTGAAGGCATTTCTGACAAATATTGTTCACCCTTAAGGGGAACCCTCATATAAATAAGGTTTTCTTCATAAGAACATTTTTTGAGGAAAAAAAATGGTAAATGCACACAAGTATGTATTTACATGATTATTCACTTTTACAGGCTGATCAGCTAACTCAGAAGTTGTGAATTTAAAGCGAAAAACAATGCAATGTGCTTTAGGTGATAAAATGTAAAGTGCAATTAGTGATTTAGAAGTAGTGAATATTTGAAGTGAGTTTTACTGAGAAATTAACACATTTGTGATCTTCCTATAGATTATTTTGAATATTGGTCAAATGCTTAAAAACTATTCATGGATTGTTTTGAAGCAATGAAAGAATATGATACCTAAGATTTATTTATTTTTAATTACAAATATATCATGGTTTCCTACTTGCAGCTTTCAGATAAATTACTTTCAATTTGTACAATATGCCATTCTGTTCATTTGAAAGCAACATAAGCACACTACTTCATTTTACTTCAGAGAAATTGCTTAGTCTTTCAAATTTGCACTAGGTTTGCCCACCTCCTTTTTCTAATTGTCAAACTAGAGCAACCTAAGTGTCCTGTAAAGATATATGAACTACCACAATGGAGTAAAGCTGCAGTATATATATATCTCAGGCTTGGTGCCTATCAGCCAGTGGGAGATGCTCAGATAAAGAGTGGGATTGCATCAGCCAGGTGGTGGGAAAGGTTTGGTGGAAAAGCCATTTGGCTTGGGCAAGTTGACTCATCTACATTAGAATTTTCTGCCGCATTAACTACAACAGAGTGCAATGAGGTGTGCACTTGGTTGTTCAGTATGACACTGACATTTTCTGATGGTCTTCTTTGGAAAATGGAGACTCAGCAAGCCTGAATCAGTATTATTTATCCCTGCCTTTTGTCACTGGCTGCACTGGTGCAAACCAGGCAAATTTTCTGCAGAATGGGGAACCTTGGAAGTCTTGCTAGTTGGGGCTGGGCTTCTGGGCTCTCTGCCATCTAGCTCTGGAAGCCCATTTGTACTGGAAGGAAGCTGGAAACAGGGTTTCCAGCCCAGAGCTAATCCACCAACCTTGTCATATTTGTTTCAAAAAAATCATTCTGCTTATCTTTTGAAAAGAACCAGGCCAGTGTTGCTATTCCACAGGAAAATTTGAAAAGGAAATAGGAAGCTTTCCTGTTGAGTCATCTTACAAGAGAGTGGGCTGCTTGGCAAGGTGGAAGGGAGGCTGTGTTTCCCTCAGTGCCACAGCTAGTTGCATCTGCTTTGAGAAAAGGGTAAGTTAAATCAGCAGCAAACAGAATTTTGTAGCTTTAGAAATGTCCCTGCTGAGGCTGACAGTGTTTAGCTATCTTGGTTAAAAAGTTGATACCCTTCCTGAAATAGCAACGTTGTCATAACCTTCCTAGATATGGCCCCATTTGCCACAGGGCATGTATAAACTGGTGACTCTGTGAGGTTTCGGTGACCTGTGATGTGACACAGCTCTAAAATGAAGAACATACATACTCAAGTGAAGTGTAGTCTCTTAGCTCTGTAAGGGCATTCACTCCATGCTTTCCACTAGAGACATCGTTAGAGGAATTGCATAGGTCAAACACAAAAAATATGCTGTGGTAAGTATATCTTCTCTATGGAAAAGTTTACAAGAAGCATATGAAGCCTGGCAGAGTCTGCAGAGGAAGAGAAGAGAAGAGAAGAAAACTTTGTCTGTCAGTCTAGGTGAATATCAAGAGAAATATCATGTTGCACAGGAAAACTAGTTCATGGATTCCACTGTACAAGAAACTCCCCATAAAATAATGGGGAGTTATTAATAATAAAATTAGCTCTGTCCAACTAGTCCAAATCTTGGGAGCAAACTTAGAACCTGAAGGTGAAAAATAATGGCAATTTTTTCCATTCTTGCCAAACCAAGTCAAAGACATTCAACATCAGCTTCATATTTGGTAGTTTTCAAGGGCAAAAATTATTATATATATTGTTAAAGGCCATGGGAAACCAAAACATCCAGATCATGAAATATACATCACGTATCACAGAACATGCAATTTTATTTCTATTTCTTGGCTCACAACAAATGAAAAAATGGTGTACGGCATGGATACCCCAGAAACATCTGCAGGAAACAGAACTGGAAAACCATCAGAATTATTAATAAAAGATACAATGGCCCACAGCGCTGAAAAACATGATGATGAGCATGAGGAATGCTAAACAGTTCTTGCTTTGTGCAATGGGTCAGGTTTAGAAAAAAATCTATTTTACAAGCAAGTGCTGTAGAGAAACCATTTCAGTCCAATAACAGTTCAAGATAAAGTTTTTAACGGTTCAAGATAGCTAATTTTAAATACAGAATCTGCCTGTTGCTAATTGAGTTATTTGGCTTAGCAGGCATGTTTAAGTAAGACTGTCAACATACACCCTAAACCTAAAAATAATTAATCCAGAAACAACTAGTAACAACGTTTACAGATGGAGAAGCACAGGAGACTCAAATATGTGTTTGAGATTCAAAGCCATATGGTCCTGTCTCAGTGATGCCGATTACCTCGCCTCCAGAAACATATCACAGCTCACATCATTTAATAAAACATATTAGATTCAGACATAAAACTCAAGCCTCTGCCAAGTCTAAAGCCTTCAGATGGTCTCAAATCAAGTACACACACTTAGCAGAGGAAAAATATCTAGGGAAGAGACATACTAAGGTAAGATTGCAGATCTAGCTTTTAGCCATGTGCATGGAATGATCACAATTGTTCAAAAGCTAGTTTTGACCTATGAATTTCATGAGAACTGCCAAACCTTTCCTCCTAAAACTATACCACAGCCTGTATTTAGTGGCAGGAGTATTAGACTCCAATTTTCACATGTAGTTTGGGCAGCAGAAGAAAACAAAGGCTCTCTCATAGCTTTCATTATATGTAAGTATTACCAAAAATGTGAGTGTCTGATGGTAGGAGCTCTGAGTTTTTTAGGAGGTTACACATCTTCAGTGACAAAGAATATTTGTGTCACTGGCTTGGGATGGTCAGCAAACTGCATTCAGGATCAGGCTTTATCCTAAATGTCCTAGGTAAACTGAAAACAGTTTTCTCAGGTTTTGGGTAGAAGGTTTTCGCAAGGGTTTATCCAAGACAGCCTAAATAGAGGTAAGTAAATTTTGCAATTTTTACCCTAGGGAAAGGTTAATATGTAGGTTAATAATTTTCTTTCCAAATCAGGATAAATTTAAAGTTTATATGTGATGGACTTGAGTTAAAAAATATTGGGAGATGTCAGTATGATTTTATCTGTACCTGAAATGATTCATTCCAAGTGATTACATTGACCCAAATGCTCTGTGATTAAATTCATCATTCAGCTGAGTTTTTCCCCTTGTGGACTTCGTACATAAGGTACCCAATACCCCCATTTATTATTAACATACATAAGTCTAGGGGACCCAACAAGACACGTCCCAGAGTCCTGAGGGAATTGGCTGATGTAGCTGCCAAGCCACTCTCCCAATTTTGAAAGTCATG
>NW_008824356.1:4148045-4165550 GCF_000699105.1 Pygoscelis adeliae | reverse complement strand
GGAAACATTCAAGATGAGGTTGGACGGGGCTCTGAGCAACCTGATCTAGTTGAAGATGTCCCTGCCCACGGCAGGGGGGTTGGACTAGATGACCTTTAGAGGTCCCTTCCAACCCAAACTATTTTATGATTCTATGATTTTCTCCTCCTTCTCCCCACCTTCAGTGCATCCTGGGCAGAGCAGTTTTTTCCATAACACATGCAGAGGCATGTGCCTCTAGTGGTGAACCACCATTTGGTGTGAAGATATCTGCAATGAATTACAGGAATGTTTTTTTTTTTCTGGGAGCACTGCTTAGAGGAGAAACTGGGAATTTGAAAAAACCCTTCCACAGGGAAATGAGATGCCAGTCAAATGCAGCTAGGTGCTTTAAACTGAGTTGATATGACACGTTTAATTTTGAATTTAAAGAAAAAAATCTCCTGATTCATGTGAAATCGGTTTGATCTAAAATGTTCTAAATTTTAACAACCTGAATGATCAGAGAACATAAAAAGAGTACATTCCAGCTAGAAAAGACTGAGAGGTATTGTTATTAAATGCTGTAAATATCTCAAGGTTTAAACAACAGGGAGACAGAACAGCTACTGAGCTAGCAAAAACAAACCAGAATTGAAACAAGAGCAAAGAAATACAAACTGCCCAAATAAATGAAAGCTGTAAATCAGAGGAAAGTGTGAGGTGTTACTTCCAATAAGTGCAGAAGGTGTAAGAAACGCAGCTCTTTTAAAGATGGAATGGTATACATATTTATTAAAAAAGTTTGTTGTTTATCATAGAAGCATAGAACAGCCCAGGTTGGAAGGGACCTTGAAAGATCACCTGGTCCAACCTTTCGTGGGAAAGGGAGCCTAGATGAAATTATCTAGCACCCTGTCCAATCACAGCTTGAAAACCTCCAGTGATGGGGACTCTACCAAGTCCCTGGGGAGGTGGTTCCAGTGAATGATTGTTCTTACTGTAAAAAAAAAAATCTTTCTTATATCAAGATGAAATGGCACAGAAGAACTTTATAAATCAAGATCTGAGTGTATCAACTGCCAGAGCTGGCTCGCTCTCTTTCTTTCCTAATGAAAAAAAAATTCGGGAGTATAAAGTCAGTTTCTCAGGAAAACTGTATTTCTGTGAAAGCTGAATTTCCTAATGGGAAAGGCATTCTGATATGCCATCACCATCCATACATCTAAGTCTTTGAGATAGCTTCAAAACAGGCAGCACAACCTTGAGCTCTCTGTCTCTAATCCTTAGCAGTAAAATGCAGCTAGCGAATCTTTCTTTCTACTCCCCTAACCTTTTCACATAACTTGTCAAGGTGGATGAAGATATATTTTAGGTATCTATCACCTCTTGTGTTCAATCTGAGTAAAATGTCAAAATACACCTGAAATCCTGGTCCATGTTCTTATTGCTGTCTCTTACAGTATTCTTACAGTAACTAGTACAATGAAACTAACTTTACTGAGATTTCTGGTTTATAATTAATAAATAGCTTGGGGTTCCCAGAAAAATACCTCTTTTGTAATTAAAATTAGAACCATCTATACATTAGAAGAATTTTCCAAATAACTGAAATGAGTGGACAGACCTATGCACTGATCCCTCAAAAAAAAAAAAAAAAGAGTGGCAAAAAACAGATTATGTTTGCCATTTGACATCACAAGGTAACACTGCTGAACAGAATCCCAGTGTGATCATGTTGAAAGAGGTCCTTTATACTGCAAATCTTGGGCAGGAACTTGATATTACAAGTATTACAGATACTTGTAATATCTTGGCTATTACTTGTAAAGAAACAATGCTTATTAACCTTCATTCATGATCACTTTAACATCAATTCTTACAGCTGCTTTCTGAATCTTGTAGCTTTGCATTCATCTGTTGCAGCTTCTTTGCCCTAAATACTCTGCACAAACTCACAGAACTGAGGAAGATGGAATTCATGTAATACCTAATAAGCTGTTACTGGTTTTGCTAAGCAAGTCAAGTTGCTTAGTGTTTTTTCCCTGTAGAGGTAGACGTACTTGTGTATGTCTGATGTTTCTTTTAGAACAAGCTGCTCAGATAATGTCACTGCTACTAAAAAATGTCAAGGACATACTTATGTCTAAATTGAAATTCTCTTCATTAAAATGAATGATTGGCTCATCTTTGAGCAAACTGCGTAATTGGCTGTCTCTGTGTAAAGCCTTCACACTCCTCTTTTAAGAAAGAAGCACGTTCCTCTTAGTGCCCAAAACATAGATCCCAACCACTGTGAAGGTGACTCTAATACTTCAGACAAACTAATATTGGCTAACCCTGACTTCGTGCTGGCAGGTTTCCATCTCCATAATAAAGTTCACTAGTCAAGGACTTGTGAGCATTTCATTTTGAACTGTATGTAGAGGGCTGACTTTGTTCCACTATTAAAAAGAGAAAAAAGAACAGCCCTATGGGGTAGGACAATTCAATTATACCTTTAACCTCAGGTGAAGAAAACTTCTGAAGTTTTCTCTCCAGCCCCAGAGAAAAAATGCTGCAAATTTGATTTTGAATCTCCTGACATCAGAATAAGTCAAAGCATTTTTGTTGTTCTGAAGAGGATGGGGCATGAAAGCGATATGACAAGCAACATGAAACCGGCACATAGGATGTGTGTCCCACGCTTAGAGATAACACACGATTGATTAAAATAGAGCCCTGGAGACATGAACAACAGCAGTAATTCCTAGATGCCACACAAACCAGTCTAGGATGCTAATCACCAAGAGGTGACCCTGGTACCCTGGAGTCAGCCCTTACACACTGTCCTGCAGGCAAGTCTGAGGCTGAACTCTCTTTTCAGTGCCACATAATCCAGAGGGCCCAGACACAGCCTGTGTAATGCAACAACCTCCAACATGCTGAAAAATTCACTGTGTGCCCTGAAGGACTGTGTTTAGTAGAACTATGCTACAGTTTGCGGTTTATAGCAATCACATAGAAAGGCCCCATCCTTCTCAGAAAGGCTGTGCGTGATCCCTTCCAGAGGGGACTTTAATGCCTCAGAAGCCCACCGATAGGAGCAGGTGCCCATCCCTCCCCGTGCAGTACATTTCCAAAGCAGTTCAGCAATAAACTTAAACTTCAGAAATGACAAAGAACAGCTAATTAACATTCCCATGAATCATTAAGAACTTACTTTAGTTGGTTTCAAAAGGCTTCTAGAACAAAGGAATTTTTTTCAGGATGTTCATCTTTATTTTTGTTATAAATTTCCAGCTGAAATCTAGCTCTTTCAGGCACAGCCCTTAATGATGTCAGAAGTGATGCACTGTGCTCTGCCACCCCAGAAAGAGAAGCTTCTTAAGAAGAGCAGATAGCTATTCGGCTCTTAGCTGATCAGCTATTAATTCTAAATGAGTAACGTCCATTGACGTGTGGACTGTCCAAATATTTCGTAAACCTTTTGATTGTTTGACTTTGAGGTGAATTTAGCCAATTTACTGGTGAGCAATTGAGTTTCACAGCTGATGTGTTTTCAGCCCTTGCTTGACTGCTTGTTCACCTGCAGGACACAGAGGTGGACATTTGCGGAGCTCAGGCTTTATTTGCACAGTGTCCAGTAAAATGACACCTTCCGCTGTGATTGTGAGCAATAAACACTGACAAAAAAGGAAGGGTAAGTCTCAGGTTGTGTTGCTGAGTAACTACATTTATAGCTACATAAAAATCAGAGAGCATCCACACAGAATCCCTTTCAGAGGTGGAAAATCACACAAAAACCCTCTGTTATCCCGTTTACAAAACCAATTGATTCTCAGACTTCAACATTTCAAAAAGCACAAGCATCTTGTGGGAATAGACACTATGATTCCTGACACAACTTGACTTCACTGAGTAACAGTATTGATAGCTTAGAACAAAGGAAAAATGAGAGAATATTTAAATCAGGAAGGGCCCAGTGAGGCATGTAATTGGGAGAAAACCTCTGGTGAACGTCCACTGTATCAGTGGCAGGAAAGGGCATTGTTTTAATGATTTACATGAATGAGAAAAGACAACTTCATAATTGCCAGAAGTACACTGGGGTAAAAAGCTGAAAAGAAATTTTTAGAGAAGCACAGGAGTCAACTCAGAAATTTAAAATGGCAAACTGAGGAAGCCCATTTCTACCTGATTTCTTGGAATATATAAAGGAAAGTGGGAAATAATTTATGGGAAAGCTTAAGAAAGCTCACGTTTGTTTTTTAAAAGCAAAGTCTATGCATGCAGTCACAGTTTATGCTAGGATCTGGGAATACAGAAAGCCCTAACTTGTGGCATAGATTTCCAAATAGTGACAGAGGACATCAGCAATTTCAGTCAGGGGAACGTGAGCCATTGCTGAAAATCTAGTACATGATTAGTACCCTGTCTAACCCAGTGGTATCTTCAGAGTATGGGAGGTGTCCTGCCTGTAAATGTACATTCTCAGCCTAAGGGACTCTGCACTGAGGTCTCACAGAGACAACCGGCAAGATATTTAGTAAGACCTTCATGTTCCACAACCACGCACACAGAGGCATTTTAAAATACAATGGCAGTGAGTGTACAGGTCTCCACACAGAAGCTTTGCAATACTTCTTTCAAACCAATTATGAAAGAACGAGTAGTCAGAGCCAAGCTTTTGAAAAGATCCATATTTGTTCATAAATGGCATACTTTTAAATGTCTGGTAAAACATAGTTACAAATAATTCCACCCAGTTTTCTGATTTCAGTCCTATTTCCAAGATATGAAATAAGAAAGAAGTGCTTTTACCTACTGTGGGATTTTGCCTAGACTCCTGTGAATATCAGAATGAGTGAGTACTTATGTTAAAGCCAGGTTCCCATACTGCAGAGAAATGGGGTTGCTTGGGGGCCATTCAGTTTTTCCACTGGCCTGCCTAGTCTTCAAACTGCCCATTTTTTTTCCTTAGTTAAGAACTTCAAAGCCTGGCATGTGGCTGAAGTAGACTATTTTGTCTACTGATTTTTAGATGTTACGCTCCTGCACAGCCAGAGAATCAGTAATTACCCATCAGAATGAAATTAGGTAGGGTACAGTAATCTTACTCACAGACCCTTTCTGTGATCAGGAATTGCTCCTTTCATTTCCAGTGTCAGAGCAGCTTGAATTCAACATGTCAGCAAAGGCTTAGCACGTTTCCTAGTATGTTCAGGTTTCCTGTTCATCATCAGCCCCACAGGCAAGGGAAAGTAATTTCATGAGAATGCCTGGATAAGGAGTAGTCACAAAATTTTAAATCCCTTCCAAAAAGCTTCCTACATCCACAATGTTCTGACATGGAAGTAATGGCATATTTAGGCTGGTCTAAGTACTTTCTGGACCACCTTACTGCCTCTGACTTCTTTCCAAAGCAAGACAAGGAATAGTACCAGCACTAACCACAACAGGTCCATTCAGATAACACATTCAGCTTTGATCAGCCATAAATACATCGCTACCTAGCAGACCCCATTCCGCAGAGGTCAGTCATTATGAGGGCCAGTTACTTCCTTGTCACTATGTGTGTTTTAAAATCAGGCCCTCTTCTGTACCAATATAGCAACGACATAGGCAAAATGCCAGAATACCAGTATTTTTTAACCTAGTCTGTTGAGTCAAGAGGAAATGCCAAATACCTTACCATCAACAAAACTGTTTTTCAGAGTTTGGCTATAGTAAGGGATCTCTCCTACACTTTACATAAGCCTAAATGCCAGCTGCCACGTACCTCTCAGAGGGAGGGTGTCACACTTGTGACATTCTCCTCTGAATCTACTGGCAGTGCTGGGTGGTGGAGAAGGCAAAGACACTCTAAGCTTTCCACCCTAGAGCAGGAAACACGTTTTCTGTACTCATGAAGGCCTGGTGCAGTTTTTCCTCAAGGCCCTCTGAAAATCTGAGTGGGGAAAGGGGGTAGAAAAATTGAATTAACCACTCCTCTGGAACCACTGACTCCTTTTTAGAGGCAAGTGAGCAACAGTGAAGCCAGCAGTTCCCAGTAATAATATTTTAGGAGAGATATAGCCCCAAATTTCACTCATTCATGAAGTGCACTTAATATTTGGGTGGCTTTTGGTAAGAGGAGACAAGTTCTGAAACATGAATACTAGGCAGCCCAGCCCCACAGGCATCTCTCAGGCTAGTCAAACACTGCTGCTCCCATCCTGGCTGACCCTGGTATCTCCTGGGACCCTAGAAAGGGAAGTGGAGAGCTTGAAGGCAGAGCCCTTCACTGATGCAGTGACATGATTTTGCAAAGACAATGATGAGGAACCTTGCAGAACCTTTTTCTGTCACCCCAAACTATTCTGCAGACCTAGACATGACCGTGTGAAGTAGATTTCAGCAAACAATTCTGCTTTAGTGTTCCTGTAGTACAGTGCAAAACATTATCTATGACCCTTCTAAACACAGAATTGCAAGAACCATTAAAATTGCAAGGAAAGACTTCAAGCCACTGTGATTGTACAAATACCACATATATTAATCATTGATTGTGTCCAATGATCCCATTCAGCACCCTGAAAAGCCATAGCAAATACCAGTTGCAAGTTAAAGAATCTGGAAAATGTGTGTTAAGTAATTTAAGCAGTTCAGAAATCTTTTTTTTTTTCTAAAGCTACAAAAGATGTCTGAAACCTTCAGGGTGAGCTATGAAAGTGGCACCAAAAGAGGTCATGGAAGTTACAGAACACTGTTCTATACATAGCTGTTGCTATGTATACTAGCAGGACTTCAATGTGTACCTTGAAGCTGTCTAATTGACTATGCATAATATTCATCTATATGCCAGTTGCTCACCTGTACTGTCCCTAGTTACAAATAACTCCTCTGACATGCAGTAATAACCCACATATTGCTGTTGCAAACAGATACACCCAGATTAACGTAGAACATGAGACACTACTTTTATATTGCACAACCCGCTTTCCCGTTTCCTCGTGGGGGCTATCTATGGTTGATAGAAGCACTTTCTAATGGGACCATACAGAACTGGACATTACACTCTTGTTTTACAGCATGTGTTCTAGACTTAACAGCAAGAAGTTCTGGGGCTTATTGATTTGGAATGATGGAAAGCAAGCTTGTGTGTTTTGCTTGGTTATAGGATGTTCATAAGCCACCAATATGATGTTGTTGTGAAAAAAGGGAAATACAATTTTGGAATACATCAGATGAAGTATTTCCATTACATAAGCAACTTCTGTTCAAGATAGATGAATCTAGAGAAGAACAGCTGTAGAAATGGATTCGTAGGATAATCAAGAGAGTGTAGAGGCTTTTTAACAGGAGGAAACCAGAAAAGATTTGGCTATTGAATTGAAGGATCATCTCAAGCACCCATAGGTATAAATTGTTTGTGAATAAACAAAAGCTCGAAAATAGAGATTGATGAGCATTGGCTCTAAAAGAGCATGTTGGTAGGAGCTGTGAGAACAAAGATAACATTACATCTAGATATTATCAAATAGATATAAAAATAATAATACCTAATCTGTTTAGGAAGTGATTTTATAACTTAGCAACAATAGCAGAGAACTTGATTCATTAATGAAAGAGATCCCTTTCAATCCTAAAGCTATCACCTTACAGCAGAGCAGTTGGTTTAGTTATACATCCTGCACCAGATAATGGAATCTAGCATACAACAACTAACTTGTAAAAACACCTCAGGGTAACTTCTACATCTATACTGGCATTTTCACGTAAGCCAAAGCTTATAACTTTGTGTAAATGCAACATTTGCACATAGAGCACAGAGCTGCCAAAGAGGACAAATAAAAAGAAAGACAGACTAAGACACTGCTGTTGACAGCACAGCCAGTGGTCCTTCCCAGTGCAATTTGCAGTTATAAGCAGATGAACCCTTCAAAAGGAGCGCTCCTCCTGAGAAGGGCAAGCCCTTGCCATGGACATTCTGTCTCTGTCAAAGACAGAATAAAGGGCTACATGAACTATCGGTCTAAGCCTGCAGGGGTCTTATGCCTGTAAGCAAGAATTTTGCAGCCTTTCTACGAAGAACTGCTGTGCAGATTCTACAGTTCCAGTGTTTTGCAATGAAAAGTTTTCCTTGAAAAATCAGCAAGAGTTATGCTTGATGAAGTACAGAAAACTCTATAAAATCTTCAGTAAAACCAGGCTCCAGGGTTTTCAAATTCATGATATCACAGTCCTGTGATGTGTGAGAGGTGAGATCCTTTATTGTTATTCCACCTTTCAAGTTCTTTCAAAACTGAAAGATTAAAAAGACAAAAGTATTCCCCCCCAAAAGAACTGTTCACCTATAGTGAATCTAAGGCTGCTTCCAAGAAATCTTTTACAGAGTTAAAAGCCAGAAGTAGAAAAAGAGATTTATTCACCACAGGGGTGGTAGCTGGCTGACTGCCATGCAGTCAAGCATGCACCGTTTGAGGAATGAGAGCCCACATTCTGAGAAAGACACATCCTCTGTATCCACTTGTCTCAAAAGTATCCCATTATGAACCTATTGTGCAGTTATGAAAATACACCAAGAGCAATGAAAAACAGGCGCTCAAACTGGTAGTGTTCCATACAGGAAACAAGCACACTGAAAAACCTTTTACAACCCATAAGCTCTGCACAACTGCAGGTTCTTGGCTTCTACAAGAAGTTTTCTGTTTGGAAACAAATCCATTTCACTGCCTAGTAAAACTGAAAATAAATTGAAAGGCTAAGTGAATACTGATGCAATTTTCTGAAGTTCTTAGCTAAGAAGCAGTATTCACAGCTGAAATGTTTTATGAACAAAACTTTTGCCTGATACAGCATTTCTCATAGCTAATGCATCTGTTCTACTTCATACACTTCTCAGCGTGGATGTGTGTGGAGTAATAGGTTTACACCTGTTCCTAAGAAACTTGGTTTCTGAGACGTGAACAAAATTTGCTTTAAAGGAAGAAGAGAAAAACTAAAGAGGTGGAAAGAGTTGCTTTACTGTTTCCTTTTCTGCCTCTTTTATCACTTGCTTGGAGCAGATTGTATTCATAGAAAATGGAGACCATGCACACAGAAATTAATTTCCTTGTGTTGTTTACAACATTTAGATGTCCTTATGCTGACTTGTTAGTGTATTATTGCTAGCATCTAAGCCCTAAGCAACAAAAGAGCCAATACTGAGCTCTGCAGAGACAATAAAACACTTCCCAGGTATCCTTGAAGATCCAGAAGAGATTGCTCACATTGTGAACAAGTTTGACAGCAGAAATAAAACAGACACAGTTAGTAGCTGGGAACCTGAGGTCTATGCTAATGATATGTCAAAAAGTAGTGTAAAGTTTTCCCTGCAGGTGGTCAGGCAGATGAAACATTATAAATTAGCAAAAAAGAACTCTGATTTGAGTCTTCTCCTCATTCCTGTCTTAACATCTCATGTGGAATTAATTTTCTGCAAGGAGAACTGTGCAGAAGCAAAGTCAGAATGCCTTAAAGCCTTTTTGACACCTCTCTATACATCTGCACTTTATGCAAGAAATAGTCCCTATTACAAACCTGACTAGCTTCTTTATGTCACTAATATTCTAGTTTTTTATCTGACTCCTTAATTAACTGACTTTGACATCCAGCTTTTAAAGCAAACTAGTCAAGTATGAAGGCTTTTTTTTTTTTTAGATAGACACTTTCTAACCATTATACGTTCTTGCAACCCCTGGCCAAGTATGCATTTTTAGTGTTAGTCTCTGTGCATCTCATGAGATATTTAAGATGTTACTTTAGGTCAAGTTGAAAATAAGGTGACTCTTAAAAAAAGTTTAAAATGGAGCTGGATGCTTTGAACAAGCATGACAACCTTTTCCTTTCACCTCAGTTTTACAGCTACTGATATGTAGTTATTAATTGATCTCTTTCTCTGGCCTTTAATGAAACCTGGCTCTATTGTGTGCCTGGAAGAATAGTTCTTAGAATAATTTCCAATTGCTTTTCACTCTAAAACATGTTCTGATTAATTACCAGTTGCTTTACATAATTTGCTGGACTGTATTTTTGGTTTACAACAATTAACTCTTCTTTAAACAGATGGATGCTAATATATCACACAGCCTTGAAAACTTCTGTTACAGTGGATCTACCTAAATGAAAAAGAGCTTCATTTCAGTAACATTTGCCAGGTGGTGCAATGCTTTGATTATTTTGTAGTGGGATTATAAACTTGTCTTCTTTACATGCTTAGAATTGTTCTGTGAAATTTCTACCTAATGTTCAGTTTATGGCTGGGAACACTGAGCTTAGGAATAAGCTTCTTATGCATTAACATAAAATATGAGAAATGTAATCCCTTAACATATTTAATTGCTAGTTATATAAAAAAACAAGATGGTTGTTTATTTTTTGTACTTGTAAATACCTATTTGTTAAATTAAATACTTCAGTGTGCCTTTCTAAAGCATGCTGGCTAGAGTCAGCTCAGACTTCCAAATGAAAATAGAAATATTATTCTACATTCTTAGACTGATCCAATAAATTTAAATTTAAATCTGGGCAGTTGCTATCTAGCTCTAAAGCCAAATACTCTGAAGTCTTCACTACTCCGAAAGAGGGAAACCAGTGATGAGAAATTCTGACACTGTGGGCTGGGGAAATGGCTGGGCAATCCAGCGGAGAAAGATACAGGTCTGTCTGCACTGAGGTAGCCAAGAAAGTGTACCTCTGGTTTTGTCTGACTCTAACCAGCTCTGGGTCATCTGAGCCCACGGGTCCTCCAACACTGTGCCTGCAAGGACTTATTCAAGAGCAACCTCAGACCTGAGTTTATTCTGTGGATTTGTCTGGTTTCTAGATCTTCCTAGATCTAGGTCTTTCTAGATGTTCCCAGTCCTGGGAACCAGGGGCAGAGATAACCCCAATGTTAGTCAAGGGGAAGGGGCCGCAAAGGAATGTCCCCTTCATCTTCCTGAGCATGAAGACAGAGGTTTGTCCCCATGGCAGGACATGCTGGAGGAGCTGAAGAGAGACTACGGTGCTGTCCTGCAGCTAGCGAGTATGTGAATTGCCACTGATTAGGGGCAAAAATCAAGAAACAGAGGCTAATGTCCTCTACCTCTGTAAAATGCTTTCCCTAAGTCAGTGTCTGACACAAGTCCAGGGTTGAGATTTACTCTGTACCTAGAGCAATGTAAACACCTTGTGGACAGCAACTGGTATATCCTGCCATTCAGAGTGAGTCTCCATGGTGGCAGAATGGCTCTTCATAGCCCCTCATCCTCAATTAGTCCATAGTCTAGCCAAATCTTCCAAGGCTAACAGCAGATAGGAGCCCCTGTCATGGGCAAATACCTACTGAACTAAGTGCTAAAAAAATAAGAACAAACATGACCCGTTCCCCACTGTAAGTCAGAGCAGCGCCAGTGCAAGGAAAATAACACAAAGAATAGAAATGCCCAGCTAAAATCACTTATTCACAGAAGCAATCATTCTCAGTGGCCTCAGAGACTACAGGAGAGAGGTACTAGTACATTCAGATCCATCATCTTCCCCCGTCTTCTGTATTTTGCAGGCTGGAAGCTTTGTGTGCAAATGAGGAGAGCAAGAGCAGCTGTACAGCTGGTGCGCTGCCACATCCCTGTGGACAGCTGGTATTCTCCTCATCTCCACATACAGAACCAGCAGCGCTTGCTGTGACATACACCACTGCTATAAAACAGAGCTCCTGGAGGGGAAAGGCAGAACAGACACAATGTTGCTTATTACTAAGCATCCATAACTGAAGTGGAAAAATGTTTTGTTTTGCTGTTACAAAACTCATTCAGTGTTGGTGGAAACACTGTGGAGGTCACAAAGATAATTTCTCTCAGCAGTCAGGAAAAAAGGAACTGAATGTTCAGTATCTCACTTCACCTTATGGAAAATTCTGAGTCTAAATACAAAAAATGCAATATTGTTCTAAAAAATTTCACAAAAGGAGAGAGAGAGTTCTCACATGCCCTTAAGCGTCACCTTAATACCTTAAGGTCAGCTGTATGAGAGGAGTTACTCAAAGCAAAACAACATCTGTAATTGTTAAAACGGGGTGAGTCACTGTGCATTCCCTGGACGTTTCTGCATGGCTAAGTCGGTCACGGACACTGGTCTACCCCACACCGCGCTGAGTCAGAGTAGTCTGTTCTAAAACTGGAAATGTCAGCGGATGGCACGCTAACAATTTTTTTATCCCACTCTAGGCCTTGATGGCTTGTGTCCTTCACTTCTCTGTTCTGTATATCTATTCCAGTCCCACATGAACACCAGGATAAGCTGGTATTGAAGCTACAGGCGATTACATGCTATCCAAGTGCCTGGGAACTCACATAGCAACAAGAATATTAGACATCCAAGAAGTGCAAAGTTAGTGCAGTTGTCCTGTTGATACTTGATGTGCTGTGTCTCTGGGATGTCCCTGTAATCTCCAGGCAAAAGTTTATGCTTGTAGCATCCTTGCTGCTTTTGACTAATCTATGTGTAAAAGAGGCATAATAAAGATTCATCTACTCAGATTATAACTACGCATGCCATTTTTACAGTATCCAAATCTGTTGCTACACAGCCACTAAAAAGGTGGACCTTCCAGGCACTTCCGCTTGCAGAAGCCTGATATGATAGGAAAACAACACCAACAGATTTATGACAGAAACCAACAGGCATACTGGCTATCACTGATAGTTCTCTTTCCTCCCAGGTGTGCAGAGCACCCCCACAGAGCACTGGAAAACCAGCTGAGTATATGGATAAAAACACCCCTGCACTTAAATGATCTGCTGAATTGGGCCTTGACAAGTGTCCTCAGACTCCCCATACCTGCCTCCCAAGTGCATCTGTTTACTTTCAAGGATGCAGATGTAATAAAAGCCAAATCTGTCTTGTTCCACTGTGTCTTAGGTACTTTAGTGCCTTAGCCTCAGTAATACTAAGAGCTTACTATTTACAACTCTGTAACCTTTTACCTAAGCCACTGAGGCAGCATTTCCAAAGCCTCTGTGTCAATGTCTTTCCCTTATTGTTCCCATCCTATTGTACTCCTATTGTTGCTCTCACAGCCTTGCACTTGCAAATCCTGATGGTGGTGTTACGGCAGGTTCTCATGTTCAAGTACCATGGGCACTACCGACATGAGAATCACGCCTCTCCTTGCTCCCCTCCTTTCATTCTCTTTTTTAGATATTGTTTTTTAATATTAGAAAAATCCAGTGCGCAAGGAAGCAGTTAATAGCCATTTAAATCCTCTAACAAATGTTATCCAATAATTTATGTGCACAGAAGTGTTAACGACCAATCAGTGTGCAACACTGGCGCCTAATCAACATACTCCAGTCAACACTAATAACATTATAATTGGGAACAACCCAGAGGGAGTTTGTGTGGGTGCTAATAAAAAATATATATAACATTAGGGGAAAGATGTCAAAAACTCATCAGAATCATCATCACAGCCTGCTGCACTGGAGAGAGCCCCTAGATGAGGATACTTGTCTGGGACCCTGTCCCTGCTATTCCCAGCTGGACACTGGGGAGAGTTTTCCCTTTCCCTTTTTTTATTTTCTCTTTCTTTTCCTTTGATTTATTTGTCCCCAAGAGCAACTTTAACCAGAAGATCCATCAACTGTGGACCGACCTCATTCATAAACCTTTTTGTAAATGAACCTGCCTCAACACCCTTCATGTAACAGTCTCCTGAGCTACTCCCAGGTACCACTGCTATGAGTAGCATAAACAGTATGTTTCTTGCTCTCCAGCAGCAGTGGTATCTCTGTACACATGCAAGTATGTATAAATTCATAGATATTTATTTATGCTTGCAAGCACATTATGCAAAGTGGCAAAAGAAAATCATAATATTCTCTTGGGGCATCCATCTGGTTCAGTGTGTCTGTTGATGTTTCAAGAAGAAATCCTTCTTTGACCTATTTTGACTTTTCTAGTATCCTCTTTTGTCCCTTCTAATTTTATCTCAAACTTATAAAGTGGTTGACACCAGATGGTTCTGCAAAATCAGGTTTGCCCTGATACACTTGTGAAAGCAAGTACAATATGCCTTCCTAATGTTCCCCACAGCCACATATCCCCATCTCTGCCCTGAAAAAAGTAACCATCTTTACCCAGTCTACTTTCTGTCTTCAAAGTTGTGGTTTTGCAGTGTTACACAATGAAGTACTGAACAGATATCTGAAGATCAGCTGCTTCCTCTTGCTTAAAGTTGACTGAAAACAGCACATTCAAGCCCAGTAAGTCAAACGCCAGTCCCAGATGATGGCATGACCACTGGAGCCAGCGGTGATCATCTGTCCAAATTGGTACTCCTAACAATAAAGCCTTGTCCTGCTGGAAATCCTCAAGGCTTCTTTGCAGTGAGCTTTGTGCTGCAGGCTGAGCCACCTCTACTATGGGTTTAAGACAGAGGCAATTTACAGTAGAAGGGCAGACTGAGCAGCTCCTAGCCCTTTCTCTCTGCCAGTCGCGCATGTTCAATTGACACCAGAGTCTAGAAACAAGGAGGTAAAAAGACTCAAATCATGCAAGTATTTCACCTGGGTACGTGCTGCACAGTCTCCACTATGAACACAACTGCAGCAGGTCGGCAGACTTCAAAGACCTAAGTCTAAGTCTCAAAATTGGGCTGAAACCACAGTGAGGAGTCTCCTAACGTGGAGACAGTACCAGGAATAATGAGACAGTCTTAACATAGCAATAATATTTCTGGCAATCATAGGAGCAATCTACTACATGCACCTGGAAAGAGTCATTACAGCATCCTACCTACAAGCTTTTTTTCCCCTCAGATGCTCTTTTAAAATAATTTAGATGTAAATTAATTTGGCCTAAAAGTCTGGTAATATCTTGCCACTCCAATGGTTTTGCAGTTCTGCTCTCCCTGTGAGAAAGAGCATTGCTTCCTCAGCTGCTCCAGGAAAAGCTAATGTAATGGTCACATGAAGCTAACTATTTGGTTAAATAGGCGCAGAGGAATCCACTATCTACAAGGTCTTTCAGAAAAAGACCAACTGAAAAAAATAGAGCAGAGGGTAGGATTTCCTCTTGAAAGTCTTGGCTTGATTTAGTAGATTCCAAAGTAGCCAGTCATATTTGAAGCATATAGGATTCTTTCAGATTTTCTCTATAGTTTCTCTGGGGAAAAGCAAAGAGTCGAGACACTTGCTGCGAGTAAACGAGGTGTGCTTCATTTTAGATGCCTATAAAGGCGAGGCAATTTTAGATTAGATTTCTGTAAGATCCCTCTCTGTGGGAAAGGCCATCTAGTAATGCATCCTTCCCTGCACCCTGTAGCATTTCATAAATCCTTCTCTGCAGAAAACTGTATGTTTCAGCTGTTGTGTTCCAAAACCTCTCAACTGCTATAAATTTTAACTTGATCATGATATACCCAGTCTTAATTATTCCTTTCAATAAAGCATGTTTTCTTACTCTCATATCTAAAAATATTTCTAAATGTCATGTTTCAACAATGAAAGAAATAACTTTATAATTACAATCGTGTTATGAAAATAATTTAATAGTTTTGTTTCCTAAAGGGATGGAAAACCAAGCCAAATAACATGATACAGAAGGCAGTTTCACAGAAAAATCCCCAAAATGTTCATAGCACCTCCTATTGTTTACCGATATAGTAAAACTTGCTGACAAAAGTATTGCTACTATACAATAACAAAAATTCAGGTATATGTCTACTATAGATTATATTTTAAAATATAAATAGCAGACACATATAAAACTATCTTTTCAGGATCTTGGAGTCTTTGAAACCTATTGCCTAAATTGGAGTTCACATTGAAGACCTCGTTCTGTTGCAAGGATACCAAATATATCAGAAAGGAAACATAAGCTGCTACATTTCTGTACCTAAGGATCAATTTTCTCCTCTTCTTGGCCTTGGGTATAATCTAGTCCTGTAAGTCCAGTTATATTTGAGGAATGTTCCAATTTAAAATTGACTTAGGTCATGGACACACAGAGGAATCAAG
Source organism: Pygoscelis adeliae (assembly GCF_000699105.1). Lineage (NCBI taxonomy): Eukaryota > Metazoa > Chordata > Aves > Sphenisciformes > Spheniscidae > Pygoscelis > Pygoscelis adeliae. The sequence continues at coordinate 4,149,591 of NW_008824356.1, read as the reverse complement.
GACATTTCCTTGCTGCCCAAAATAGAGAAGAACGATGCACAAAATATGGTCCCCCTCCCTTCAAGCTCTTACCTCTGCCTTAACCTGGCTCATTTTACCCCCGTTGCAGTGCTCAGATTTTCCTGGGCACGTTGTTGTCTTCCAGGGCTACCCAACCATTTGCACTTGGCAGGTACCAGGAGCAGTAAAGTGCATACTTCAGTACAGAAGCTCCTTGTCTGAGGGCTGCTTCATCCATTTCAGTCACAGCATTAGTCAAAATGTGACCACAACAGAAATGCAAACCTCCTGCCTGCCAACAGCAGAGGAAGCTGTACTGCAAGACCCCACTGCTGCCTGGCATGCAGTCACTGAAACTGTTGGCCAAAAAGCCTTCTGAAGGCTGCAGTCTCAAAGGATTTCTATTGCCTTAGTCTCTTGTGTGTTTCCTCCTCCTCGGGAAAAAAAAAAGAAAACACCCAAAACAGGAAAACTTTCAGAAAAGAGACAACTGTGGTGGTGTTTCTGTGAAGGGGACATTGACCACTGCTGGACAGAGTAGAGACTGTCAGCTCACCTCCATTCCTATCCCGTAGTCTGAAATCCTATTCATCATCTTCTCGTTATTTCACCTTCATCCCATAAACCAAATATGGGGACATAAAAAAATATTCATCTCACTAGTAATGCTCTGAATTGGATTATGATCCTTGCCTATGCAGAGGTGATGGATTATTGCACTTTTGATTAAAAGATTGTTGTAGAGAGACAGCAGTATATGACACGCTACCCTTCCTCTGATGGACTGCATTGAAAGTGCAGGATGTGACCACATGTTTATGTCAGGCTATTCTGAGGGCTGTGACCCTCATTTAAAAGCAAATGAGTAATTAAAAATAAAAATGAAAAAAAAAAGTCAGACATATCAATGCATCTTTCGTAACAATGTTCATCTCATACAAAAATGTGTGGGTGGGGATAGCTGAGAAAATCCTCTGCAAGAACTTGGCTTTCAAAAAACTTTCAAGAAGCCATATCCTCTTTGTCTCCTCTTTTCTTCTTTTTACTTCTTTTTCTTTCCCTTTTCCCAATCTGTACAATTCCCATAAATTTAAAAGAAAGACCTTCTACACAAGCACAGTCTGCATAGAAGTCCAGAAAGTAGCTTGTGGTTCATTGTCATCCACATTTTCAGGTTCTCTAAGCTGTCTTTCTGAATCTTTCCCAAATTCACCAAGCTCAGAGGACATCTTGAGAAGTCGTGGCAGTCCAGTGAAGTTCCCACTGACTTGAAAAGGGGAAACATAACCCCCATTTTTAAAAAGGGAGAAAAGGAAGACCCAGGGAACTACAGGCCAGTCAGTCTCACCTCTGTGCCTGGGAAGATCATGGAAGAGATCCTCCTGGAAGCTATGCTAAGGCACATGGAGGACAGGGAGGTGATTTGAGACAGCCAGCATGGCTTCACCAAGGGCAAGTCCTGCCTGACCAACCTAGTGGCCTTCTATGAGGGAGTGACTACATCAGTGGACATGGGAAGGGCTACAGATGTCGTCTATCTGGACCT
>NW_008824356.1:4139203-4147102 GCF_000699105.1 Pygoscelis adeliae | reverse complement strand
AGACTAGATCTAAGGAAGAAATGTTTTACGCTGAGTGTGGTGCAACCCTGGAACGGGTTGCCCAGAGAGGTGGTGGATGCCCCATCCCTGGAAACATTCAAGGTGAGGTTGGAGGGGGCTCTGAGCAACCTGATCTAGTTGAAGATGTCCCTGCCCACGGCAGGGGGGTTGGACTAGATGACCTTTAGAGGTCTCTTCCAACCCAAACTATTCTATGTTTCTATGATTCTATGATCTTTACAAGGGAATGCTATAATTACAATTTACCTCAGAACATCAGTCAATTTTTGTTTCATGTGTGGAGAACAGTTTATTACCCATCTTCATTCTTAGCACATTTTCTTAATTTGCTGAGGCAAACCAGCTAAGTGTAAAATCAAATTATTTAAGGAAGATTGTAGAATAATAAGGTAGTCAGCATTAGTATAGTAATCATTGTAATGTGCAGAATATTGCATATTCTGTATTTTATTGCAGAAAATACAGCAATATGCTAGTGAGTAAACTGACTAGAATTTTCTAGTGGCAGAAATATGCTGGTCATATATTTCTCTTTATTAAGTAACTTTCCCTTTTAAACCTCATTCAGAGAAGGAAAGTTCCAACACTTGATTGCATCAAAAGGCATTGATTTACAGAAAAAAGTTTAAGTGACTATCGCGTGTGAATCATTCTGAATCCAGTAAAAATCGACAAAAGTCAATGGAAAGGATTCCCACTGCATTTTGTATGCTTTACATCATTACCTGTAGATCCCAATAGATAGAGAGTCTGATCTTGGAGTAACCCTCCAAGACATCAGTGAGCCATCGTCATCAACGATGAAGTAAAAGGCAATTTTTGAAACTTTGCTCCAGTGGAATATTCAGATTAAGGCCTTTTATAGTATGAAATTATTTTCTTAACCCATCTTCCTGCTACCTGACAGTAACTCACTAAGGAATGGGCAGGGACAGAATCATAGAAACAAGATTACCTGTGTAAATCATGGAGATGCATTGTGTCTCTCTGTGGAACTGTCTTACCTCAAAAAACAGCTTTAAAAGTGTTCATAGGAAAATAATTAATAAAATTAAATACATAAGAGGGTTTAAAACACAACTATCACTTTGGTTGACCTTGTAAGGTTGAACGCATATAAAATAATCCTGGATGAGAGTTATAAATTAAATTCTTGCATAGATGCCTGTCTTTTTTTTCAATTTACTGATGTGTCACTTTCAATTTTTCTATTTTAAAAGGAGGCAAAAAAAGCACACGAGAAGCAGCAAAAATTACCACTAAGTACATCCAGACAAAATTCCCATTCCAGCAATTGGTTCCCCTAGAGATATCAAGCAATGTCTCTTCTCATGGCTTGCAAAAGTGCTTTAGGATATACACATTCATATTCACACTGCTCCAGTTAGGAGTTTTTAATATAGAGGAATTTTCAGTTAGCTTTGAAAGCCATGCGTAAGTTACTTTATCTTTCTCCTGGAGTCTTCTATGCAGAGTTATGGCAAAAGGGTCAGTTTTTAGCCACAGATGCCTTTGTTGGTGGAATTCTCCAGACCAAACCGCTCACCTCCCAAACTTCTCCATTTGTAGTACTGAACAGAAAACTTGTACATGCACATAATATCCTTTTATTTTCACTTAATTGATTCCTCTGTTCGCGTAGATATGCCCACACTGATGTGCTCTCCATCTTTTTACTACTTATCACCGGGTCAATTTTCTCAATTTTGAACATAAAACTGAAACAAATGTTAGAATTTTTTTCACTTTGTGCACTAAGGCTTCAGGAAATGTTACTGAATAACTACGTTTTAGTTAATCATGGATTTAATGAGTAATATTCATTAGTGTTTCTGATACCTCTTCAAACATATTTAAATTAGGAAGCCTCCTCTCCACAGCACAACACTGAATTTCACTGTGTTTATTCTGTGCTATAATATAATCAGAAACTGCATCATCATTATCAAACAGATCTCACAGACTTCACTGGGACTTAGGCACAGGATTAGAGCTTTCCTGAGAGGGATAGAATTACCTGTGTGAAAATACTTTGCTCTTTTGTGCTCACAGCTTAATTTCCTGATCCCACAGATGAAAAGATCTGTATGTCACTATTTATTCCTAATGTCTTGACCCACACAGTTTCGTCCCTTTGGAAAATTTTCAGAACCTGAGAAATATTTGACCTGAGAAGATTTTTAAAAAATGGAAAGTATGTGAGCTAATCCTCTTTATCGTTATCCCTTATTGAAAATACTTTCTATATAAAAATATAGTTATTACATAAGCACATATGAATCTGTTTTATATACACATGTATTTTACATATACGTGCATATATATTTCCATATATATGTACATATATCCGTTTTCTATGTCTGTCTTAAATTTGGCTCATCTGAACACCTGGAATTTTCTTTTACATAGTTCACATGCCTTAATTACTGAGCAATTCACCTCTTTTTCCTCTCAATACTGAAAGAAAAGTCTACGCTGAAATAGCTAGAACAGTGCCTTCATCATCCCGTTCCTCTCCTCCTCTCTTCTGCCTGAGCTGTGTGTGAAAGACACAGGGATACCATGCTCTGTATTTCCTCATCTTCTGTAGAAAAATACATCAAAATACAAGGGTGGATGCAGTGTAGCAGCAACATAGAAACTACTTAAGCCTCTCAGAAGCATCATACCTGCCACATAGCACAAAACAATTAGGAGATGAGAGATGGTAAGAGCCAACACTGACTTTTAATAACATGCTGAGATTAATTGGGCTACAGAAGATGCAAAGTACATTGCCCAGACAGTCAATACGTAGAGCTAGATAAAGTACAGCACAAAGCTAATTTCTAAATAGAATTTTAAGCAATCATTGTTTATCATTTTGCCAGCCACAGACTCTAATGTCTTTGGGGCCTGACTGGAACAACTCGAGGAATCAATCAACAGCTATCCATTAAAAAGTATTTGCCTTTTATTTATAAATAAAATTTACACAGATGATTCTCAAGTAACAGAAAAACAGTAAACATCAGAAATTAGGTCCTGTCCTTGCCTCATGCCACATCCTCCCAAATAACAGACTTGCTCTTTCTTGTCCTCATCTGCTTCCTGTTTGTTTGTATGTTTTAAGGCTATATGCTCAGTGTTTGACCTCCAAACTGACATAAACTAAGCCAATCAGGAAACCCGACTGACAGAAAACGTGAATCCATCAAAATATGAGTCAGTTCCATCTCTAAGTCAACAAACAGGTTGCCCTTGATTTCATAAAACGTTCAGCTAGTCCAAGAAGTGGCTATTACCATCCTGGCACTTCCTCCTCTGCATGCTCAGTTGCACAGCAGTTAAACCCTGCCTTTCTTCACCAGTTGTCCATGCACACTCCAAATTTGGATACTTATTACTGAAATAATTCAGTGATTCATTTTCAAAGTCAGCAGCAAACATGAAACCAAAAGAAATTAAATTACACATATTTCTATTGGCTGTAACATAGAAAGGAAATGCCTAACTGAAAATTCTTCCTGGAAGAAAAAAAAAAAAAATCCAATAATATACATGAAAACATCCCTTCCATAATAAACAATTCAACAAAACTTTACTGGGTTTCCAACTACATAATTCATTGAACTGGAAAAATAAAAGATCATGAATGTTACCCAGAAGTGTACTTCAGATGTACACAGATGTTTCCGCTAAAACTCCTCCTTAGTCCAATGACAGGAATTATACTGGTACAGAGAAATCAAAGTGATGTATGTAGGTAAGGCATCTCTCCTGAAACAAGAAACAGCATCACCCCAATGAGATTGTTGCAATACTATCTATATTGGGAAATAACAACATACTACGCCAACTAAAATTAGATCCTTTGGTTCTTTTCAAGTAACCTAAACTGTCAGAGGATGTTGTATTTTTTTAGCGAAATTGTAGTGCTCGGAAATAAAAAAACCACTTGAAATCACCAATGTCATCACAAGTGGATGGAGGGTTTGGATCATGTCTCTTGCATAAAATTAAATATTCTCCTGCGCAAAAAATAATTATTCCCCTTAAAAGAAAGCTAGGTGAACTGCTGTGATCAAAGTTTCTCCGTATACTACACAACTGGTACTTGTGCACTGTAGGTTAAAGCACCAAACTACTGACACTGAACTTTAGATCACAGCACGGATGCTGGCATGGAGAACTGTTCCCTCAGAGATTTTGTGTATCAAAAGATATCACAGAGCTTCAGAAAGCCCTGCAGAACATATGAGGACAGATGTATTTTACAGTGAACAAGGAATATTTTATCCATAAGAAGGCAAACAAAAAAAGACTACTACTTTCAGAAAAGAAAAGAAAAAAATAAAAGAAAAAGAAAACACTTCCTTCCTCCTCCCACATAATCAATTAAAAAACATTTGTTAGCATCACAGCATGTAGCTATGTCTCAGCCTGCCAAAAAACCAAGTCGCTTAGTCTCATTAGGAAACCAGGACACAGTCAAACAGGTCCAGTGAACTCTGGCAAAATACACAGCCTACAGCAAAGCATAAAGGGCCGGTTCAGAGGTGTGTCAGAGAGGTTGTTTTCCTTTCCTCACAGATAGGTTAGTTTGCAGTCAGGCTGAGGAGTAAGGGGTACCATTTAATGAAACACTGCAGGACTAAGAGGAAATAAAAGTACTCTAGAACAGTAATAGATTAAGAGCAAGAGCAATAGGGGAAAACCAGTTCGCTGTACCCAAGCACAGTAACAATAATATTGATAATTTGCTAAGTGTCCATTTCAGATTTCAGCATTACATTTTATGTCATTACTGCTCCTGAAACAACATCATTTAAGCATTTGAAGAGAAATATTGCAGAAAATATAAAAAATTTATTTTATCTTTCCATTTTCCTACACTGCTCATGGAGTTTTCTCCAAAATTGTCTCTGAAATTATTCACCATTTCAGAATTTGACCTTGCCAGATAACACAACCAAACACTCATGTCAACTGCTATTTGGAAACCCCAAGACACTGCATATTTGGAATTGGGACTCTTTCTTCTAATGTCATGAGATAGCATTACTACGTCCCGTACTTTTTCAGGAGAGTGACGGTACACCTTGCGACTCTTTGCAACCATAAAAGATTTCAGTGCAATTTTTGCAAGAGTAGATATGGTATACAGCAATGTTCTGTCCAATTTTCCTCTCTGCAAATTATTTCTCTTTAGTCTTTTTCGAGGTTTCAGCCTTTGCTCTAAAATATTCTTTAACCTAGCAGCTGTACCCCTCAAAAGAAGAAGAAACATCAGTTCATGGGTAGAAGTAGTGCCTTTGTCTAACGTTCCACCTTCCTTCTACATGGAGAATGCAATGCAAAGACAAAATGTTTTTATTGTAACCAAGATGATCTCAGTTGAGACTCACAGATAAACACTGAGTCCTTCAACAAGTCATTAGCACAAGGCTACATACAGCTTAGGTAGAGTATCTACAAGTGTGTTTTGGAAAGGAAAGTAAAGAAATTATGCAAGCAAGCTGATGAGGCATTTGGTATTACTTTGCTTCTCACGGCAAGTACCAGCACAGCCCGTTTCTAAGTGCATCCATGCCTGGAGTATGCTATGTTCTAAGCAGGTTACATGTTAAACAGTGTGGGTATGCTACATCTACAGCTTTCCAGTACCAGTTGTATGCGATGTTTGTACTTTCTTTCTAGTGTCACAGTAACCTGACAGAAAGCTGAGCAAGCTGACCTGATTTTTCAACATGTGAAAGAGCTACCAGAAGTACTTCTGACTGCCAGGTCACTATTTAATTTATTGCCCATTCCAATGTGGAAGGAGTTTGGTAATATTTTTTGTTCACTGTGTCTGTTTTATTTTCTTCCTGTAAGCAGCATATGAAAAGGGAAAGAAAGGATTTCTATTTTCTAGATTGACCAGGTAGAATGGGAGATGAATAGGCTTCTGTTATTTAAAAATACAATATTTTGCAATTTGATTTAAAAACTGATGTTATTTTATAAAGATATGTGTCTTGAAGTGTTAACATTCAGAAATTAAATTTGTTTCTTAAAAAAAAAAATCCATTTTGGACCAAGCCAAATACATTTTTTCCTCTTTTTTTTTTTTTATTGTGCTGTTATGCCAAAATAGTTATTATTCCCCCAACTCTAGCTGTTCTTCTTCTAAAAATAACCTCCTTGAAGACCAACAAACAAAACAACATTGCTGAGATTTTGGAAAATCATCCCCAATATAATAATAATAATAAAAAAAAATTAGAATCAAAGTGATTCTCTAAAACCCTCTACAAAACCCCAGTCAAATGAATTCATATTTATGAGTATTTAGGAGCCCTCAGCAACCTTTACAGTACCCTAGTACCTCATTCCAGAGATGTTCCCGTTTGAAACCCTGGTCTGGTTTACCCACTTAGATGAAGTTGAATGATTCAGCATTAAGCTCAGATTACTATCTTTCTTAGTAATTTGGAAGATGTGATAAACTGCCTGTGAATTTAATTCACGGAATTGGAACGTACTTCATATACTGGGCAAAATAAATGAATAATACAAATACAAATGTACAAACTACAATAATTTCAAGTCTTAAACACTGGCACTGCTACCCCCTTGCTTCTCTCCAGCTCCCCAGTTTTCCTTCATCTGTGATGTGGTGTGCAGAGCACTAAAGCCCATTCCCAGCGTGTGGCCCAACATGTATCCCATATATCAGGACTGCAGTGACATGACAGACTCATTCAGACTGTCGTGAAAGGCTATTACAGAGAAAAAATGGTGACTAATTAGCAAAATACAGGACAGGGTGCAATGATGTGAATCTGAAATCAGTCAGAAATAACTACTTAGAAAACATCAGTGCAGGAAGAGGCAGCTGTAGTAAATAAACTACAAGAATGGGAGGTGAGAGTTTCACTTCTCAGCTCAGCCACAGATGTCCTGAATAGCTTTGGACAACTCAAATGGACCAACATTTTCGAATTTGGATGCCCATACTTGTGCATTAAATTTCACAGTTTCACCAGAGTTAATACTTCTGCATGTCTAACAGACACTGCATTTTGACACCTCAAATACACATTTAAAAGTCTAAAGTTTAAGCACCTCTATTTGAAAAGTTACTTTTTAATCTTAGTGTCTCAGCTTTCACACTGAACATCATGTAGTAGATGCTAAAAGATCTGAGAAACTGATGGATTAATGATGATAATGATAGTAATGATGACAAAAAGATGGAAACCCTAAAATGAAATAATGTACCAAAACATCAGTGTTATGGCAAGCTTCACACTGAGGCCCTGAGGAAAGATCATTCCATTTGACACAGCATTAAAGTAGTAATTTAAATTGTTTGCAATACCATATCTTCTGCTAAGTGTATTTCAAAGTGGAAAAAATACACCAACAGATATATTTGTTAGATTAGCAACTTCCATCTAGCCTTATTTGGAAAGAAATAGAAAAAAAAAGGTGTGGTCTGTAGAACCTAGGCTGTGTACTGATGCCCTCAGGCCACACCCCAATTCTAGCATCCCAGCGCATGCCCAATAGAAAATGACATAGTTAAGGTAACGTGTAAACAATCTCATTTTCTCATGTCACCGTTGTCTGTGGCACACTTTGTGGTCTCACCTAGGTTGTTCAGGAGGTCCCTTAGCCATGTCCAGTGCATATCCGGCAAAGATTGTCCAGGCTTCACGGCTGTTGTGATGGTGGACCTTTACATAATTACAAAAGAGAAGCGTAAGCACAGTAACAGTCTTGCAAATAAACTTCAGACTAATTCCTCATGCCAGTTTTTACCTAAAGAGCTATTTCAGGTTTTCATCTGTCATCTCAACTTACTGCTGATGCCTGAAGTTTAAACCACGTTGCTGGCTATAGTGAAGGTCA
>NW_008824356.1:4126213-4138538 GCF_000699105.1 Pygoscelis adeliae | reverse complement strand
TGGAGAGAAGATGCAAAATAATGTAATGCTACAACTGAATATAATTTATTTCTTTAATGTCTGCTTCTGCTTTTGAAAACAAAAAGCGCATGTAAAAAGTAACACTTCTACCCTACTGACAGACTCATATGCACCAGTTTCTCCTATTTCAATGTTATTTTCTATAATTACATTTATTGTGCCTGTTTCTCCATGCTGACCACTTACCTGCTTACACAATGCTGGACACTGTACTGACAGAATTACAGGCAGCCGCAGTCCTGGTCTAAACAGGTGAGAGATAGGGAGTGGGGGCAGGGGTGGAGCGCAGTATGATGAAAACAAGTGTCACGCCTGATGAAATCAGTGTATTACCTAAGGCAGTGAGAGCTAAATAGGAGCAGATAAAGGCATAGCCCAGGTATGCTCCAAAGCTGGGATGAAGAGACTGCAGAGGAATGAAGGGCTGGAATAAACTGCCCCTCCACACAAAGCAGGGAAAATCCAGCCTGAACTGTTGTTTTTTCATTGTCCTATCACAGGTGGGTTCATTGCAGCTGCTTCTGCTCACTAAAGTTCCTAGCAGTCCTCTATCTGCAGACTTTTTTGTCCACAAAGTTCATTTTGGGAGACTTTGAGGGATTACAAATGCCAAATCACAAGTCATAATAAATAAACAGATTTTTACTGACTAGACTAGGAGCACAAGTCCTCACACATTTTCTGGGTTTTGACCAAAATTTCATAGTATCCTCCATGCCCAAACTCAGGCACACGGCATTGGTAAGGAAAATACAAATATTAAAAATTGTAATTCAGTTAGCTATCAGACAGATTTGAAATGCTGACTAGATAACAAAGAAGATTGCTAGAAGAAAGGTTTAGAAATAACACTTCGTATTCATAGTAAGAGAACTGGGTACTTGGCTCCTTCAGCTTATGTCTACCAGGATTTCTCACACAGGAGGTATTGGAAACCACACAGATGTTCCATTCTGGCAATTTTCATTTGTAAAATGACACTGTAACAGGTGTGCTGCCATCTATGATTTAGAGAAACTCCAGAGATGCCCTAAAATTACAGTGGAGACTGAGCCAGCCTCTTGCAGTGTCAGCAATCATGAACACACGTGGGGAACTAAGCTATCCTTGCATGTTCAGTCTCTCCTTCGGTTTTCCAAGCAGAATAGCAGTTAAGCAGAGCTGACCTAACCGGCTTGTTCAGAAGACACTAATGAAAGCATACTTTAGAAATCAAAATACCATGAAAAGAAATCCTGTGGAGAAGTTTCTATGATCTTCAAGCAATTACCCACAAATACTGCTATCTACAGAAAATAAATTACTTGATTATCTTCTGTTTTGAAGAGGCAGCTACCGGGTCATGTTGTCACTGTAGCAGATAACAGAGATGCTGTGCCTGCAGGCAGCAACCTTTGGGCATAATACAGAACAGAAAATAACAAAGTTACCTCTTATAAACGACGTTTTAGAACAGGAGCCTGGATGTTTAGGCAAAATTCTGCTTCTACTGCCATGAAGGTACTAATGGATTATAAAACCTCTGAGAACACTGACATGAATAGAGCAGCACAGATGTGCACCAGCGAGAGATCCCAGTACTTGCTTTCTTAGAGTCCTTGAGTTATAGAGAACATAAGACAGAATTTATTTGTCTTCACTTCTCTTTTCTGCAGTACCCTGCTAATGCACACTCAACTCAGAGTTGCCCCAGCAACTATTCAGCTTCTTTCTTTCACCTGTATTTACTGACACACTTTGAAAACTTTTATTCTTCTCTTTTCCTAAATCTGTCAGTTTATGCTTGGCCTTCCAAACACCACTTCTTCAGCCTGCACCTACTTGAAGTCTCCTTTCTGAGCCTTTTCCAGCTTCTCCCGTGAACTCTAATTTTTTTTCTAGATCACTAGAACTCCAATGTTTATTTCTCAGACAGGCATATTGCAGAGAGTGCTGCTATGTACCTACAGCTTCCTTTTGCTTCCATTTCTGCTTTGAAAACACTGCAGTTCTAGTAGGGCATGCAGATAATACCTTGGCCTTTCTCTAGACCAGGATTCTGCAGTCCCTGTTCCCAGAATAATTTAGAGATCCCATACACTGACTTAACACTTCTTCATAGATAAGTTTCCCCACTTCCTAACCTCTCTTAGGAGTCTAGTAACTGAATGTGTGCCACATTCATTCCCACTAGCCAAATTCTTAAGATTCCTTTCCCAATTTTGGAAAACATTGATTGGGATATAAGCACGGTCTTATCAGAGGAGAATTTGGGTCTCCGCCAATGCCCTTTATTAGAAAACCTGCTTTCTTTTATCATTTATATACTAAATACTCACTGCATGGCACTAAATATGCTTAAATTTATGGATGAGTGTTAGAAAAGATCCAACAACATTGTATCAGGTAAGTCTCTTCTCTTGTCAGTGCGGGACATCTTCCTGTAGTTCAGTCTCAAAGCACTTACCCACTGTAAAGTTTTAAGTAGTTCAGAAAGTAGGAATTCCATCCATTACTTCCTAAAAGTGTCTCATCTTCAAGCAGCCATTACTGATACACTACTATTCATTAACAGTTTGCCCAAATTTCTTATGAGGATCGTTCTTGAGTATTTTTGTGGTTATTTTTAATTATTATATTCTCCTCCATTCATTTAGACAATGAATTTATGTTTATGTGGATGAGGTTGGTTGCCATCACACAGAGAGATATCCACAAATGCTAGGGAAGACAGACGTCTCCTCTGGTGAATGAAGATAAACTTCCCCAGGCAAGTAGTCAGTGCATGAGTCTGATTTGACTGGGCTCTGCAAAAGCTCGTCTCTTCCATTTCACTCTAGTAAGATCACTGGGCTTGCTAAGCTAAAATACATTCTATGAACATAGTCCATGTTTTCTAGAGACCTTCATAGTCAACTTGTGTACAAGTGCCTTTTAAAAAAATAATTTTCTATATAAATCAGCTCTGCTTGACCTTTGATCTTTTCCTGTTATTGTTCCACAGGCTTCAACTGTATCTAAAAACCTCTTCATTGCCGAGCAACACAGGTGGTACTGCCTGTGTCAGTCTAAGGGCATTTCAGTATTTACACCTCAGATTTGCCACTGCTTTTCCCTTTTACTCATATTCACCATTACATTATCAGGCACTATGAATTCTAGTTTTACTTCAGCATAACTGCCTTCCAAGTACTGCTATTTCAATGTGCATCCTGATATTTTTCAGTGAGTACATTTTCCAAGAAGTACGTATCTCCATTTGCCACTTCTATTTCTGTACAAGACTTTACATAATTGCTTTAACTTGCCAGGTGTTTTTACATTAGGTATATCTGTGAATTAACCCTTAAAGGAGAAGACAAATGAGCATATCTAAAAATGAGTATGTAGGAACATGCCAACTTAGTTCCTAGATCCCCAACCTGTCTTTGAACGGCCCAGGACGTTTACAAGGCACAGCACAGGCACAGTGAAAGGATAAATCTCACTAAGGTGGAGGCCATCAGCCGTAAGACTGATCCAAGAGACAAGGAAGATGGCATTTGGTACTAAGTGGGAAACTTGGGTCAAACTGGGAAGCTGAGAGCAACACTGTGCAAAGGTGACTAATGGACACAATGCAAAGCTTATGGAGGAACTTCTGAGCTGTTTGTTAAAAAAGCTCCAGATGAAGCATGGTGTTACCAGGAAGCATACAGCTGCAATGAGGATAACGTATTATCACTTCTCGACCAGGGTGTTTGGGGGGAGATCAGCAAGTCAATGTGAGAATGCAGAGCAATTCAAACAATTGCGGTTCATTGCTGGTTATACACAAGCCATTATCTCACAGTAGTTCACATGCTGAATTTATCTGATAGCTTATCTCCAAGTAAAGTATTAGTTTTTCACTACTCTGAGCTGGATTTGTTTACTGAGTTTCAAAATACCTGCTTGTTTATGTTTTCCCTCAATTTCTGTCTTTTTTTCCCAGCCAAAACCATCTTTGATGTAGTTACATCTATTGAAGGCCCAATTGATTTGCCACTCCATGTCAAACTTCCGTTCCATTAAAGGATGTTTGCGTGTTATGTTTTACTAACAACACTTCTAGGGACTAACTGTCAAAACAACTTGATCAGCTTAAATAATTAAGAACCTGAGTACAGGCAATTCTACTGCATTACTCCTCACTCTGTTATGGGTAGATGATCACCAATAAAAAGTGGTCACTCAAAGCACAGTTCAGGTCACTGTTTTAGAAATGCAAATAAAATGGAAAATATGTGTTAATTTGTGTAGTACTGAGCCAGTCTAGCAGCTCCGTAGCAACCCTTTTCCTAGGTCCTGTGCAGGGAAAAAGGACCTGTTTAGCAAGAATCTGTACAAAGGATCAAATCAGTCTTTAGCTGGCTGTAACATGCTGGAGCCGAAAATCTGCCTGAGGTACATTCCATGCTTTCCAAAAGCAGCAGCTTTAGATGTGCAATTCTAACTGCCCATGACTGCTTATATTTTTTAATTGAACATCTATGGCCTATGTTATAGAGGAGGTTAAATTAACTGACGGCATGGTCAGTTTTGGTGTTAAAATTGAAAAATCTATGTTAACAAACTAGCTTAGAATCTAAGACAGCTACTAGCCTCCCAAGAAGGATAACTAATGACATAAAATCAAGTAAAAGGCAGGCTGCCTTCTAGTGGGAGTTGTTTCAGTTATACTGATGGCAAATAATCAATAATCAGAAGACATAGATAATTACACAGAAACAATTATTCATTCAATATCAAGTAAATCTGTTGCACTTACCTCTGAGAAACATAAAACATTTTCCTGGAGAACTAACAAGAGGAATTTGAGACTACCATCATTCTCGTATTGTACAGGATTAGATGAAGTATGTTTATGGAACAGTAAGGCTTTCAAATTCTTGATTAAGTCCTTGTTTGTGTACTGTTAATTACTCCACACTTCTTTCTCTCCTGTCAAAAGATGATTACATTAACTTTTATTTATATATTAATTTATTGTTTATATTAGCTCAATATCCTGTATGGATTCTGTATAAAACCAGAAAAAACTAAACGTTTTAAATCTGAAGTGTAAAAATGGATATAAAGTTGGTCACCTCCACCTGTCCATCTTAATCTCCCGGTTGAGTCAGAGACAGACATACATCATTAGTTTCCCTTTATTGCTCATAATCATTCAGGATTGGGCAAATATAACCATTTCCAAACTTCATTATAAAAAATATTCAATGAGTCCTGATCCTGTGAGGACACCTAGTGAGCAATTCCATACAGAAACAAAATAGTAACTATTCCTACAACATACACTATGAACAAACATTTTCATCAATCTCTTAGTGCAGACAGATATTATTATTACTGTTTGTATTACAGCAGCTTCTAAAGCCAGGCAGTAGTTGCAATAGGCTCCCTTAATGCTTTTCGGATAAAAAGCATATAAAAAATGCTTTTTATATGTGCTCGCTTCGGCAGCACATATACTAAAATTGGAACGATACAGAGAAGATTAGCATGGCCCCTGCGCAAGGATGACACGCAAATTTGTGAAGCGTTCCATATTTTTTTTTGCCCAGGGAAGTGGTTGAGTCACCATCCCTGGAGGTATTTAAAAGACAGGTAGATGAGGCGCTTAGGGACATGGTTTAGTAGGCATGGTGGTGTTGGGTTGACAGTTGGACTCGATGATCTTGGAGGTCTCTTCCAACCTTAATGATTCTATGATTCTATGATTCTATAAGCATACAGAAAAGAAAAATCTATGTACCAGAAGTTTACACTCTCAGGGAAAATTAGCCTACACATTTTCACAAGCACTTATACAGTCTCCGGTAACATAACATTTACGGCCTGTTTTAAATATTTATCCTGATACTATTCCTGTGACTACCACGGGGCCATGACTGTAGGCTTTTGCTGGAGCAGGAGCCTTCTGGAGGAGCTCTCTAGAGAGGCAGGAGTTCGGCAATGGCTCTCCTTCCCAAAGACAGCTACTCTGCACTCTCCTCTGCCGGATGCAGCGAGCCAGCTACCAACCAGGTGCATCTGGCACCGGGAACACTGCACGGAGACACTCTGGACTGACAGGGAAAACACCTGAGATGTAGGGGAAGGGATAAGGAGCATGTCACATGCATTTCACACTGACTGCACGAGACTTGACAAGTCTGTATTTACAGAGGGAAAGAAAATGACATTGAGACCCAGAGCTTAATCCAGCATCCCTCTGGATTCAGTTAAGAACAAGGCATGGCATAAAGGCAGGCTTTCTCTCCTCTGTTTTCTCATTTTTTTCCAGGCAGAGTGATTCTCCAGGTCACTGCCATACTTTAATTTGCACATAGTATTTTAATGTGATTACGATCACTGCTTTGTTTATTAGACTGAAAAAGAGGGGCAGAAAAAAACCTCTCAAAGTTTGCAGAATTTTGATAAATCATTCTGATGTTTGACCCTCTCTAGCTATAATATATGCAAGCTTTGTATCAGAAGAGCAACTACAATCAACACATGATCAGCTATAGAGTTCCTTAGCTACAAAATATGCCATAACACCTTAAAGACATTTTAAAGGAAGGAAACAACATTTCAAAGAAAGTCTGTTACATTGTGTCTACTTGTAACATCTTAAAACTTGGAAGATTTGGAAGAATACCGCATTTGGCCTCCAAAGACATAAATAACGTGTTTATTGAATTGTGTATACAACTGCACTTCCCTAAGGTTCTTTTTGTTCTCTGCAAAGGCATTAACTCTCTCATCGAAAGACTGCATATAAAAGACTTTGAGACTCTTCTAAATTAGTTACGCCCCAACACTGTTTATGGCAGAAGTATTACTTGATAAGGCCTCCAATTTCCACCTAATTAGTGCACTAGCCAATTTCTCCAAATCCTCACTAATATTTAAGAAGTCACCAGGTAATGCAACAGGCTTAATGAAAAACAGAAATTAGCTACAGAAGGAATTTTTGCTACATCTCATGGCATGAGCATAGGGAATCCAAAATACCTGAAAATCCTGTGAAAGGAAGAGCACAAACAGATAAATGCTTTGGTAAATTCATTAGTTCCGACCTGTGCTAAGGTTTTGCATGCCTGCACTTTTTGAGTCATCCAGACACATTTACACTTTCCAGAAACTTCCAGTCTAGAAGTGGTAGCTCTGTCACTACACTGAAATCACCCCTTATGTTAGTGGAACTAGCAGAGAATAAACGAGTTAGTTTTATGTATTTGAAAAAGTTAATTAAGTATTGTTGGAGAAATATCTTTCCTAATCTTTTGTGAAAGCAATTCACAGAATAAACAGTAATGTGTATGTGCAAATAAGCAGGACTTAAGAATGGGTATCGAAATACTGAAAGTATAATTTTTTTTTCCTAGCATATAAGCATTGAATATTAAATTGTACTTACTGAAATGATTGTCTGAAAATATTTTGACAAACTTCAGAAAAAGAGAATTGATGCTGATTTGATTTACATAATTATGTTAAACATCTGAAGGACAATTGCCATGTTATGTTATTTGACGAGTTATTTTGTAAAGAGCAACCTAAAATAAGCTTATTATCTGGTATTGTTTCTGCTCTGAGACTTTTTAAAGTTATCCACAGCCATTTACAGTTACTTGAAAAAACTAACACTTGGAAAATGAAAACATTTATAAAAATTACTGCAGAGGTACTTTTGGCATGAATCTCCATGCCAGTCATGAACAGTTGGACCACCCAGAAATGGTAATATTGCAGACCTATAATGAAGTGAAAAGCGAACGTTAGAAAGAACGGCAGAGAAAAAGTTAAATAATTCTGATATCAACTCCAACATCCAGTGTCTGCATCCAGTTTACTAAAGGAAGAAAAATCCCCGTCGATCGCTAAAGCATCATTGATTCTGCCCCTCACAAAGTCTATAGCATCTAAAAGGAACCCGACAGATTTGAACAGCTATCTAGGGCAAGAGCTACTCACTCATCAAAATTAATGCCTCCTAAATGGCTTTGAAAAACTCACCCTTGAAAATCATTATACAGGATGCACAATATACATAGAGCTGCACATAAAAATGATAATGCTTTATTTTATTCTACAGGAAAGGTTAAAACATGACTTCTCATTTTACATAACATCATTTACAAAACTGTTATTTGATTAAAAGACTACTTAACATCATCTATGTCTAATTTAGTGTGTTTTAAATTTCCCAGAACAATAAATATAACGGTCAAATAAGCTGAATAATCAAGGAATGTTTTCTGTCAGAACAGCCAAACCACCCATACTGCATCAGCTGATACGGCTCAGGCTCTCATTTTTCTTATTGTTTCTGATTTCATAGCATGGCCAGACATCCTCATCCAGACCCAGCCAAGCTGGATTAAAACATTCCTGCCCTCACTAACGTACTTCCTCAGCTCTGTTTGCAAAGGGGACATGGTGTGCCACCCTTAAGCTGTGCAAGTCAGAACGGTACAGCTGAAATGACTATGTTTACCTGAAGTAGTGGAGGAAGTGCTCCCACCGTCTCTGCTTCTACTAGAAAAGCTATGAAAGCTTCTAACGCACCTCACAGGGTGAGGAGGGATGGTATCATTTTTAAGCAGCACACCACCTTGGAAATGAAGCAGTTTAGGTGAGTGGAGCTTAATTCAGGCACACGGCTTTGCAAATAGACCTTTGCTGCTTCCACAGTAGGCTCCAATCCCTTTACGTGAGGCAGAACCAGCAGGGATCCCAGGGACTTTATGCAGACTTCTGCACCTCATTCTTACAATCAAAAGTTCCGGGAAGCACAGTGTGGGGAGGCTTTGCATGGGGTGACTGAGGTCAGCTGGGATTTCTAAATCCATGCCATCTCTGAGGTGGTGGTTTCCAAAACATCCCTGAAGCCTGTTTCTTCAACTTGCTCCCTCGCAGCTCCGGGTCTGAGAGTTCACTAAAGCAGGTGCAGTCACACAACAGTGCAAGGATCCAGCTTGTATTCATTGCTTCATCTGCCTTCACACTTGTCTTTGAAAGCACTGAGGAGCAGAGAAAAAGGAGATACTTGATATGACTATAGAGGAGCCAGTTTGCATCTAGTGCAGCTTATGTTGCACTGGATCTGAACCGAGCTGTTGGGACACCACTCTTGTAGGAGGCTTTATTTGCTTGACTCAAGGGTGGGACTGAGTTGACCATTTGTGTTTGCTCCAGTAACTCTCCTAAGTAAATCCACACATGGTTTTATGAGAACTTTTACATTCATGGTTTTTGTCTGCATCAGTTTACCAAACTTCTCACTTCAGTATGACCATTTTTACACATCTGACATCCTACTTCCTTTTTGTTTGCCGTTTCCCCAATTTTCACTACAGCTGAAACACCTGAGTATTCACCCTTCCCTTACAGCGCCATAGACAAACGACTCCCTTTTACAGCAACCATACACACCTTAATGCCAACCATAGGAAGCGGAAGAAAAAAGCAGCAATCCTTCCCTTGGTTGTTTCCAAAGCTGAATGCATTATCTCCTTATTAGAAATTGTACTAAATTATGGCATAAAAAGATGGCATGCAGACACTAACCTTCAGTGCAACCTACAGCATGCAATGACATTGGTCTTTTTTGCAGTTGTCATTTATGAATGTATCGATCTTAGACTTTCATTAATTTCAATGAAAATATCTTGCATTCAAGAAATGAAAGCTACATAAAAGCTTTAATTTGCTCATTGCCAATGAACTTTAGCAAATCTTAATACCAACTGCAGCTGAAAAAATGCATGCAAAATTCAATTACTAGGGAAAATAACCATGCTAGATTCTGAAGGAGTTTTATTTGCTAATGTCCATAAATGAAAATATTTTCATCAACGTAAAAATCCAATGTGTTTATCCCAACTCAGTTAGTTTGTTTTCATACCCCCATAGATATTTCCCCCTATGAAGTAAGATTCTTACTGTTTTATTTGTTCTTGATACTATATCTTTTTTTTTTTTTCAGATAAACTCAATTAGGAATTTTTTTCCTACTCCTTATAGTTAATTTTCTTTATTAGCTTAGAATTTGAGCTCATGCTTGAATCTGAAGAGAACCATCTGGATCACACACCTGGAGAACCGAAGCATGAGGATGAGAGGGGAGAAAGGAAGGAACTCTCTCGAACTTCAGACAGTGTTTTGCTTTAATTTCTCTCTTTCACCACAGCTATGTTCTGTTGCAGTAAAACAAAGTACTCACAGGAAAACAGAAATGGTAAAATCATGTACTTCTAAAAATTACTAATAGCTTCTAGATATAACTCCAAGCACACAAAAAACCACATTCAGAATACTGAGCCAGGAAAACTAAAGCAGTCATCACTTACTGGCAATATGGCACAAGAAAAATCACAAGTTTGAGTAAAATTTTCAAAAGAGAATAGTCCCACATTGACTGAGAGGAGAACTAGACTTTTTATTTTTACAGAGAATAAAATGAATCTGAAAGCTTGCTACAGTTCAGAGAGTAAACAGGAAATTTAAATACCCTTGAGAAGTGATATTCCAAATTAATTTTTTTTAATGGACTAAGATTTTATTTTAAACTAATTAAAATGTTATTACCTCATTTTAACTCCTTTCAGCTTTTTGAGTAAAGTAAAACACAACTTTTCAAAACAGAAAAGAGCTGTTTCAAAGCAAAGTCAAAGTATCCTGTTCTGTAAACATCAAAATAGCATGCAAATGAATTGTCTTATTTTGCTGGGCTTTTGTCTAAAAAAGAATTCACTGACATGGGCATGCTTCCACAAAATGCCTGGGTTTAACAAAAACAACATTTTTGACTGAAAAACCTTCTGTCTGAAAATTTCTGATTAACACTAATCATACTGTCTTTAAATGAAAGTTAAATTAGCAAGCAGCTACATCCCAGATTTTCAGATTTATATAGACACCTAAATACACAGATAGTCCCCAGCTGGGATATTTTAAAGTACGTAAATATATACATTGCTTTTGAAAATGAGAATTAGCCTTCTAATCCTTTCAGATACTTTTGAGAAATTAATTTAAATCCAATTTTGCTATCACATTTTGAACTATCCTTGTTTCCTTCTTTCTCAGAGAATATGCAGAAAATTCTCATTTGAAGCTCAACAGTTTAATTTTTTAATTATATTTTGTTTAAAGAAAAATTGTTTTGGGAAATCCTGGCAACTGTTTCCCAGAACAGAAGGTAGGAAAGCTTCACCATTCATGTTGGACTGTGTTTTGTCATTCCTGCGTGACAACACAGAGTCACATCAGTAGCTGGACTAATGGATCATTAGGGAAGGACTGGGATATCAGCAGAGTTGGCTCTGCTCTACTCTTGGCTGCCTTGTTTGTTCTAAACAAGTAATCCATCTGTTGTTATTTTCCACAACTTAGAGGAGGAACTAATAACCAGAGCTAGAGAGCTGCAGTTGCCACGAACCCCCTGGCTCGACTAAGAGAAAGAGGGTGTGTATATAGCTATCATAGACAAGTTTCAGGAAGAAATAGTCACCTGCATCTGGACAGGCCTGATTTACCTCACTGACCTGTATATCTTAGTACATAAATCAGCCATGTTGTTCACATTTCATTTTCATTCTGCTGGTCTGCGCAGCTCCACCATTCAGTGTTTCCAATCTTCTTTCCGACAGTCAAATCAGTACACATACATCTGCACCAGCCGTCACAACCCAACATTTCTGCATGCAGCCTGCACAATCTCACCAGAGGCATGTTATCGCCTCTTCAAGACAACAAGCTACTTGTGTTTTTTCATTTGCATTCACTTGCCTTTCTTAAAATAAGAGTTATATGGTCACCAGCAACTGGAACAAATCTTGAGTTGGCTCTGTGCCTCCCTTCTATCTGGGGGAGAATCTCTGAGCTGCCACGTGGGGGATGCCATAGAATCATAGAATCATAGAATACTTTGGGTTGGAAGAGACCTCTAAAGGTCATCGAGTCCAACCCCCCTGCCGTGGGCAGGGACGTCTTCAACTAGATCAGGTTGCTCAGAGCCCCCTCCAACCTCACCTTGAATGTTTCCAGGGATGGGGCATCCACCACCTCTCTGGGCAACCTGTGCCAGGGTTGCACCACCCTCAGCGTAAAACATTTCTTCCTTAGATCTAGTCTAAACCTACCCCCCTTTAGTTTAAAGCCATTCCCCCTTGTCCTGTCACAACAGGCCCTGCTAAAAAGTTTACCACCATCTTTTTCATAAGCCCCCTTTAAGTACTGATAAGCTGCAATAAGGTCTCCCCGAAGCCTTCTCTTCTCTAGGCTGAACAACCCCAACTCTCTCAGCCTTTCT
>NW_008824356.1:4121529-4125785 GCF_000699105.1 Pygoscelis adeliae | reverse complement strand
GCACCACTCAGCTTGGTGTCATCTGCAGGCTTGCTGAGGGTGCACTCGATCCCACTGTCTATGTCATTGATGAAGATATTAAACAGTACCGGTCCCAATACGGACCCCTGTGGGACACCACTCGTCACCAATATCCATCTGGACATTGAGCCGTTGACCACTACCCTCTGGATGCGACCATCTAACCAATTCCTCACCCACCGGACAGTCCATGCCAGAAGTGTTTTAGTTTACCGTGCTTGTGGGTTAAGAGCACTTCTGCACATGGGCCAGGAATGGACAGATGTTCTCGCAGAATACACTCTGAAATGTTTCACAGAGAAGAGCTGCTAAGAGAAGTACTAAGGGCTCAGGATTTCAAGTGTCGAAATAGTGCCTAACTGCAGTTCCTTTATGAATGCAACTACAATGGGTATGGCTCAACATTGTAGATGCTCACACTCCCAAATCCGAAATAACAGCAGCAAAGAGAGAAAAAAGAGAGCTTGCAGTTTGTCAGACAAAGATAGTAAGGTATAACTTGGTGTTAAAAGCCATCAATACCACAGTAACCACTAGAAGCAAGCAAGTGGCACAGTGTCACCTGGGATCTCAGCAGTGCTGCAGACCACAGCTTCATCTAGGACTTGTTGCAACCACTTCCAGCCTTATCTTAGCACAGCAGCTACACCAAGAGTTGCAGTCCTTGTAGGCCTTCAGAAGATAGTTACCTGCTCTCCTTTACAACATCTGCTGCAAAGGATGGCCTCTCCTGATCAGAAATAGGGCTGTTAGGTCCTCTTTGCACTGACCCAGCCCTTTTACACAAACCTCTGCAAAGCCATGAGAACAAGAACGCCATCCTGAGATGGAGAGTAACAGCTGAAAAAAAGTTGACTGCATAAATACAGCATAGTCATACCCACATCGCTTGGATTTATATCTCCACAGAAACAATCCTCTATCTCCTGCCCTTTTCTTATGGACATGCCCCTTTTACTTTTTTTAGAATATATGCACCAGAAGTTTCACATTTACATTTTAAAATCTGACAGACCATTCGCAGTGTCCCTTGGTACAGAAATAAACACTGTAATACTTAATGAGATTAGCCAAGTCAGCAAGTTTTCAATATTGCTGGAAAATAAAATGTACTTTTTCCTGTGAGCTCATGAAAACAACCAGGAGAGAAGGATGGAATATTAGATAATGCTATTATTAGAAAACAAGGCTAATTGTTCTTGTATGAATTAGCTCCCTATTGAGACTACCTTAACACATTTGTTCTGTTTGATACACAGTTTAGTTACTAAAGAGCTAGTCTTCAACGATGCAGGTTTTCTTTCTTTACTTCATAGCTTCTGAATAGCTCTAATTAGAGTTAAATTATTATTAAATTATTTGGAAAGCCTTTAACTAAATAATTTTCAGTTTTCTGAGATAACTGGTTATTTAAAGACTAGTGTATGAATTTCTTATTAAATCACAAAGTTTATAGTTGATAACTGCATGGACACCAAGCTTGTCAGAGTCATCAGCATGTAAACTAGGGCCAGGCAAAAAGTTTAAAAAGCACAAATAAGATACCATTTGTGTTTTTTAAGTAAGTACAAATGGTTTCTTATTTATATTTTTCAACTCTGTCCTGATGGAGACTGGCTATGAAGATTATGCAGGACATGAAGATTATGCAGGACAACATCTCCTACAGCTGTAGTTAATATTACACATTTGCTGCCATAATTCCATAAAATAAGTACACTGGTGAAGTCATGGAAGAGTGTATTCTGAGCTTCGTTTTTGCAAACAAGAAATTATAATTTATCCCACAATGAGCAAGCCAATCAGTAAGGGCAATGTTCAATACATAAAGCTGATCTTAGAAGAATTTCTCATCAAGCTTTATGAGGAAAAAATTCAGTTACGAAGTCTGAGAAAATGCAACCAAATGAGCTACACTAAACATGTCTGCTGTTTTCTATATGGATTTTAAAAGAAGCAGCATCAACCTGAAAGATAATTTTTTAAAAGCTTTATCACTTATTGTATCAGTGTTGATGGAGGAAGATCATTCCAAAAGGACCAGTGACTACAGATAGGGATGGGGAATGCATCTATTTCTTCCATTCAGTAATTTTCCCCTTCTAACCAGGCCGCCGTTATGGCTGTGTGCACCAGGAGGGCCCCAGGGCCAGCCAGGGGCAGTAAGATCTGGAGGTGCCATCAAGGCGCTGACAATAGGAGCTCAAGGGACAGCTGGGCTGGAGGGACCATGGGCCAGCCTGGCACAGGTCTTGGGCCATTCCCCTCTCCTTTAGGCATGGTGGGAGGGAAAAAGGAACCTACATGCCAGGTATGAGGATATTCATGTGCATGATCTCGAGAAGAAATGTCTCCTTGCACTAGGGACAGGCAAAAAGGCTCAAACCCGCCTGGAGAGCTTGTCCCCGCAGAAGAGAGTATAACAGTGTGAGCAGGACACGGCTGCAGGACACACCATATCCATGAAAGGTGGGAGAGGGAAGGGCCTCCTACCTGGGTGCAGCTGCAGTGGAACCAGGCATGCTTGCAGAAGGGGAACACCATGGTGGTTTAGGAGGTCCTGTCCACCAGCTCCATGAAGGTGATGCATGTGGTATCCTGCTCCTGAAGCACCTCCACAGTCTGCTGCAGGTGATACTCCCAGCAGAACGAGCTGGGGGAAGAGATGGAAAAGATGAGCAATGCCAGGGTCTGCAGGAGGCTATCCACAGTTCTGGACGAGGCTTCCCCAAATGCTGGAGAGGCCACTGCCTCCCTGGGGCACTGGGCACATGTCCCTCTTGCCACTCCTTTTCTCCCAGTGTGCTCCTCACTCAAAAGGGCTCAGCGTGGCTGAGCATGAGACACCAAAAGGTCTCAGCAGATGTTTCTATGAAAACACTAGGATTTCCCTCCCAAGGCTCAGGGTCACCTCCCACAAGCTCCGACTCCTAAAAAACAACCCATCACCTTTCACAACGCCCACTTCACTACATGCCTGACATCTGCAGGGAGGAATGGACAGATTCCCTCTCCAGCAGTACCTCACTGGTAAGGCCCTTGGATGGATGCTGGAAGACAGAAAAGCCCAGGAGCTCATCAGGGCAGTGAGACAGGGGCCAGCACAAAATCTGCAGAAGCTAAACCTGCTAAGAGTTGAGACCATGTGTGGGCAGGCAGTGCTGAACTGCAGGCTGGGTGAGCTGCAATAGTCCTCATTCCAGACCTGATCCTGAGCAAGAAGCACAAAGACTAGGAGAGGTGCCGCCCCAGGTATGCTCCTTTTGACCGGGGCCATGCAGAAGGGCTGGGGACCAGCACTGCAGAGGTGCCTAGCTACGCCTTCTAGAGCTAGTCAAATGCCATGCTTGGATGTCCACGGTGGAGAGCCAGAGGAGAGCACAGGAAAGCAAACCCATGAGTCCCCCTGGGTTGGAGGATACACTTGGGAGGACCAGATTGGGAGGGCTAGATCTCTCGCACACAGGGAATAGGGTCGCTCAGCAGCACTAGCATGGGGAGGCTCTGCTGGGAGTGCAGGGGGAGGAGGTGATACCCGCCTAGTGCCTGGGGTGGGGGTTTCACGGCTACAGACTTTTGGTCCCCCTTTGGGTGCCAGTGGAAAGCTGCGGGCAGCCCCCAGCGAGCTCATCAGGCAGAAGACCGTCCTCCTGGCATGGTCTGCCCACCACCATCCGGGTCAGAGTCCACGCAGAGGCACAGCACGCACTCTGGAGGCAGGCAGGGAGGGAGCGATGGAGGGACAAGCACACCCACTGGGCGCCTCCCACGAGGCCTGGGGAAGTTGTCCCTCCCCACAGCACAAGCCTCCCTTGCTGAGCACAAGGCAGGCTCTGCACTGGGACTCCTGGGGAGCTTCTGTTTCCCCCCCTTCACCCCGCCCCTACAACCCCTGCCCTGCCCTCTGGTTTCAGGGAGCTGCGGGGATAGTTGCTCTCACCATCCTCCCTTGACTTGGGGGCCTTCCTCTTCATGGCAGCCATGCTGCAGATCAGTGCCGACAGCTCCTCTGCCGACCCTGAGGGAAAAGCAGGAGCAGGGGGTATCTCCAGCACCTCTCAAGAAACCTGGAAAAGTCTCCTCAAGGGAATCCCCAGGGCTGCTACGAGCAGGAGGTGGCAGGCTGGCTGGGGAATGGTGTCCCCAGGGCTCATAAGTCAAAATGCCTCTGCACAGCCCTTGGGGCTTCGCCATCACAGCCAGCGCCTGTCCACCCCACCACACATCCCACTCCT
>NW_008824356.1:4110699-4121500 GCF_000699105.1 Pygoscelis adeliae | reverse complement strand
TCTAGCCCCATACTCTGGCGCAAAGCAAGGCTCCCTCCAGCGCCCCTGGCCTCCATGGGTCCCGCTGTCTCCCTGTCCTCATCTTCCCCAGCCCTCCCCAGTCTCCTTGCCCCCACCAAGCTTTCGGCAGCACCTAGGTGAGTTGGACGAGTGTGGACAGGGAGCAGGGGCTCACTCTGCTCCATCCCCAAGGGCTTTTCCTGGTGCTTAAGCTTGTCCCAGACCAGGGCAGGAGCAGATTGATGTACCAGAGCCCGTCAGAATTAGCACAAGCCCTGCTTCCCCACGCAGGTGCCAGGGCCACACACAGCCACTTGGGCACTTCAGCAGATTGCTGAATCTGCTCTCCCCTTGTCATCCACGGGCTTCAGCTCCCAGGACATCAGCCCTCACCTCCAGCTCAGCCCATGCAGCCTCCTGGGAGCCAGCAGGGCCAAGACACGTGCCAGGCCTGGGCATCAGCACCACTGCCAGAGGTCCTCATAGCCAACTGTATGAGTTGTGACTCCTGGAGACCTTTGCTTAGACCAATGGGCCTGGGCAGAGCCCCAGCAGCCCTCTCCACTGCTTGGAGGAGCCCTTGGTCAGTGCTATCAGATCTGGGGCATCCCTCCTCCCCTAGAAGCTCAGTGTTCCCCTAGGAAAGCTCTGTCCTCCCCTCAACAGTCCCCCTCCACCTCTTTGCAAAGCTTTCAGAGACCTGGGCAGACCGTGACCAGGATTCACCTCCACCAAGGATGTGGGGAATTGCTCCTTTGAAGACTTACCCCTCCTCTTCCCACTGCTCCCTGCCTCCCCAGTACAGGCACCGGCTGGCATCGCAGCCCAGATGTTTGCTGCAGTGCTTCCCCCTCCCAAGCTGGCTTCCTGCAAGAGAAGGAAGGAAAAGACATGAGCCTCCCCCAGCCCTGCCCTTGCTCAGCAAGCACCCCTCGTGGAGCTGGGACAGGGTTTGTGGCAACCCTGCAAGCGGACCTATCTCCTCTCCTCCAGGCAGCCCCTCTCCTTGGGGACAGCCTGGCTGCAGGGACCGTGGGCCCTTGGGCCATTCCCCTCTTTTAGGTGTGGTGGGAGAGAAGAAAGGAACCAACATGTCATGTACGAGGATCCCCATGTGCATCGTCTCAGGAAGAAACATCTCCCGGCTTTTGCAGTGGGGACAAGCAAAAAGGCTCATCCCCACCCAGAGAGCTTAGAGTATCTCTCCAACATTCATAGCCACCTGACATTTTTGGGGAAGAGGGACAACTGAGAGGAGCGGAACCCTGCTCTGCCATGCCCTTGAGACATGTTTTTCCTCCCTTTATACCAGATATTTCTGTTTAAAAATAGTAGAGGCAACAACCTGCTAAGAGAGATGAACCTCTGTAGATGGAGAGCTCGTCTACACCACACAGGTCTATTTGGGGAAGTTACTCTCAAATAAAACAGCATATGAGTTTCCAGTGCATTTTTTTTGTTTCATATTATCTCCCCATGAGAACAGCCTTAGTAAACAGTACACTTATGAGACCACTAAATGAAGTTGTACATACTACTTGACAAAAACACTTCACTGCAGAGTTGTTCATATGTTATAAATATACATTTTAGAAATTGCAGATAAGCTCTTTGCCACACTGCATCACTATCAAACAGATCAGGAAAAGCTGATAAATAACACCACCTTTTCCAGTAACAGGTCAGTCACACCATTCTAGTTTTCATAAACATGGGAAAAAGCAATGGCAAGGGAGTATTTGTCATTCTTCTGTAGCTTGTAGCTTTGACTCAAAACTTAGTCAAGCTCCTTTCACTGAATTTAATGAATCCTGAATCAGGATTTTAATGGCCATTATATGCACATATGCATCTAGGCACAAAAAAAACAGAAGACTGCAATTCAATTAAGGGTCTTACCCAGCAGAGAAAACCAGGCTTGCAGCTCTGAAAATGCCTGATGCCTGCTTTCCTTTTATTAGAGCTGACAAAGACTTGCTCTAGAAGGTCACAACCTCTGCCTGCTACTCTAAGCTTGGGGTCTGGGTTTTTTTTTCCTCAGAGTGAAAGCACTTTACCTTTTTCACTCTCCTCAAAGAAAGCATTGTGTCCATTTTAAGAATGGGGCAAAAAAGGGCAGAGAGGAGGAATGTGCCACGAAGCAAGGTGTGGCCACTTTTTAACTTTTCTGTTTGAATTCCAACAGATAGCAATGATAAGCCTTTGCCTTTTGCGACAAAAAGAATTTACTGACTCGGTAGAGTGAATAAAAAGAAACATGCTGTAAAATATAACTGCAGGGAGCAGTTAAAAGGTTCCACACAGTTTGCCTTCCTTTTCTGAATGCCCCATTTTGTAGAAAAGTACGTCAAAACCAGGAGAGAAAAAAATTCAAGACAGGAAAGGAGCTGTTATTCAGGGCTTGTGCTACTTACTACCTGTATTATTGCATGTGTGTATACGTATATATGGGGGTGTGCTTGTGCATGTGTTCATATACATGTATGTTTACATTATAGTATTAGTTTTATGTTACATAAATGCTTGTGAGGTATGAAAATCTGCATTATCATTTTCTTGTAAAAGAACTGTATATAGCATATCAAAAAGGAAGTGAGAGAACAATACTGTCAATTAAACCAGAGGCAGTAGAAAACACCAGTATACCGTCGTACGTCCTCACAACAGTTACCAGAGCCAGAAGCTGCTGGTGTAGCCGGTTTGTCACCGGGGAGTAGAGCTGTTCCACTCCAGATTGCAGACTGCCATCTTCTGGTGGTCTTGAAGTTACACTTTGTAAGAGAGTCGTCTTTTGAATAAGGTTACTTAAAACATCACCTTCATTCACACTGACTTTTTCAGAGCACATTTTGCAAGCACATTTATTCCAGTATATTTTTTTCCTGATACCCCACGAAATGGTTCAGGCTGCATCTATATTGCTTTTCAAGGTTTGACCCATTGCCAACTCGAATCCAAATTCACTTTGTGTCCACATGAGCCCATGCTCAAGCACTGGCTTGAGGCTTGGGGTGGGATGGAAGACATAACAGGTAACTTGAGCTAATATCCTTTCTACCCAGGGATGCTCTTACCTCAAGCATAGTAGATGGCCCAGGTATACCATGGCTCACCGAGGGACTTACCATAGCAGCCTAGACCATCTGGTGTTCCACCTGCCCTTGTGGCAAGGATACGCAGTGTTACAAAAAGACGACAGTCAGAGTGTCCCATAGTAAGAAACATCTTTTGCGTTGAGTCATAGGCAGCCTTTGCTCAGTAATGTCTATATAGCACTGTGCGGGCATTATGCCAGTCCTGCATCGTACTCACAGTGTGCTCACACAAAGTTCAGGCAGGTTTAAGGTTGAGCTGGAACCTGGTTTTGGC
Organism: Pygoscelis adeliae; assembly: GCF_000699105.1. NCBI lineage: Eukaryota > Metazoa > Chordata > Aves > Sphenisciformes > Spheniscidae > Pygoscelis > Pygoscelis adeliae. The sequence goes on along the minus strand of NW_008824356.1, from coordinate 4,118,131 downwards.
TCAGCCTTATAGAATGCAGCATAGGCGTAGCATACGCATAAATAATGTGAAAAAAATGTCATATTTCTCATTGAAATTAGAAGCACATTACCCACAGTTTTCTTACTCCCTTCCACTAGGGTGCATTGTAGTTGTTTTAATTTGTTGAAAAAGACAAATCTGCTATTATTTGGCACAGTCTTCAAAAGAAAATACATTCCTGAGATGTTTCTAGGGGAAAAATTGTTGAGATAAAAATAATACAGAAACTAAGATTCGATTCATCTCCCTAACCACTCAAAAAGAAACTTCACTTTCATATGCTCACCTGGAAAGACAAGACTAAAACCTGATTGCTCTTCTCTAAAACTACTGTCTAGTGAGAATCCCATAGCAGCAGCCATAAGATTATCCTTCTCCATGCAAAATAGTTGCCAGCCTTCCTGCACTTAAATGAACGAAGTCAGCAGTGCATTATGATTTACTGCATTCTTTCGGGCCCAAGAAAAGTGAAAACACTACAAGCTCAGATATAATGACAGACCACTTGCATTCATTATATTTTGACAAAGAGGTTTCCCAAATTATCTTTTAAAACTCCCGGGTTTTCTTCTAAAGAGTAGCATCTTTCCTGCAAGGCTTGTTTTCCACTGTAGCAGTGCAGAGTTTGGTTCACTTCCACACATTTTTCACTTTCATTGTTACGGCAACCTTGTGCAGCAATCTTGTCAATCTGCTATCTCAGCCATACAGCCTTCAGCACCAGCTACAAATTTATTTTCTGAATTGACTGTATTTCTGGTATATGAGGCCAGTTGGGAAGGACTTGTATTTTTTTGTCAGGTATCCTGCCCCAAAGCCCTGTTTCTCAATTAAAAACAACCCCACCCAAACTATCTGAAACTCAGAAGAGCAGCTGACACTGGAGTTCAGCTGAGAACACAACTTTCTGGTTTGCTTTTGTTCTGTTTTATTTACTGCCATAGAAGTTTTCGGTTGGTCACTTTAATGTCAATTTTCTTTGTTATTGTCCTTCTCTGTAAGCTACAAACAGCTATGTACATCTTGTTCATGCTAACTCCAGGGTGAACCTAAATATTTTTCAGCAATCATTTTAAAAAGATTAAAGGAAATTTTATCTACTTATTTTACAAAGGTGGAGATCTTGAAGACGTGGGGAAATCAATGACATTTGTCATTTACAATTTGTGAAATAAACTGCAAAATTTGAGCCCCTTACTTTTCTCTCACAGGCTACCCATCTCGCTGCCACTGATTGCCACATTCTCTCTCAGACTAGATTATTAAACTAGAGATATACTACTGCTATGCAAATGTTTTTCTGACTTGAGGCGTAAATAAATTAGTCTGATAAAAACTAAGGCCTGATCAATAACTTTAGGCAAAGGTCTGCTGCAAAACAACTGCAAAAACAAAACAACTTCCCCAAACATAAATAAACTAGTTTCCCACTTTGTTTCAAAAAGTACCACTTTCCTTTGTTTTTCAATGGAGGTAACAAAAGATCCGCTTCATCATCGTTTTGGTGGTGTATCCCACCCAAACAGTCTAAATTATAAAATATTGAAAGAAAATGCTTTAACATTCAATTGATAGATTTATGTATGTAACTTACTAGTCTGTGAAAGATTATTCATAACCTCTTATTCCCTTATTGGGCTTCAAATAGAAATATTTGCTTTGGTCCTTTTTTTTTTTTATAACAAGTCATCTACTGCATTCTCTATTAATCAGAGTATTACCTGTTTCCCAGTAATGCATGTATTATCAGTATTGTAAAGAGTGAGGAAAAAACTCCCTCAGTTGAATGCAACTGAGGTTCCTTAATAAGACTGGGGTTTTTTTAACTACAGTCTATCAAAAGAATTTTCTAGAAAAACAGAAGGAAATGAAATAAATGCAGAAAAAATGAAGCTCAGATTATCAGATTTTAAATCCAAAAAGAACTAATACCATCACGTAGCAAGGGACAAGAGCTTCTCTTAAACTGCATTTGGAAAGCAAAATCACCTTGATAATCCCCAGTATGAAAATTTACTGGATCTATTCCTAGCAATGGAAGTAACCTCACAGTTTAACAACTGTCCCATATTGGGTTGGGCAAAATTCAGAATGTCACAATCTACTGTAGTCCCTACCAACAGGGAAGTTCAAGTGCTACTGTTCAGCCTGCAAAGTGCAATTGCAATTTGTTAGTGGAACAGTGATTCTTAGAGTCACTAATGACTCTATTAATCTATTTAAAAAAAAAAAAGACATGAAAAGTGCTATTATACAAAATATTTCCACCTACTTTTAGAAACCTTTATAACCTATAAAATTTCTTTTAGGTCAGAAAGGAAATTTAAAAGAAAGGTTTGAAGAAAAAAAGGACCTGATAATCTATTTTTCAAAAAAGTAAGTTTTTATCATGCAACTTGAAATTTTCATGTTCTGTTGTGCAAATAAATTCTCCACCAACTTCCAGTTTTCTTTAAAAAGCATCTAACGTGGTCCCTGAATTGTGAATAAGAGTGATGCTAAATGACGAAATTGGACATACAATGGGACACCAGCCATTTCCTAAGCATTGTGTAATAGATGAAAAGTTCTAAAAATTTAGCTCCATGCAGCTAACCATAGAATTAATAAATATTCAATTTTTAAGGATTAAAAAAATAGATCTACACCATGCAGACTAAAAAAAATTACAAGTAGAAGAGACATTACAATAGCCTATACTATTTAAGTCAAGTTACTCTACCAATACTGAGTCATAACTGATTGCATCTGGTTTCAGTTTTTAAATGTGAAGATAAAAATCTTTTAAGTGTCCATTTCTGTTTGACATTCAAAGGAGGTTAAATTAAAGAAAATCTACAGTGAATATCACAAGAAAAGGATTCAAGGGATAGGTTTGACCTCTCTTCAGTCTGATTTAAGTTTGATGACGCACCATACATGATGAGGGTACCACTATCTCACAACTCATCAGCAGGTAATTCATAAGGAGGCCAAAAAAAGGAAAAGGCCGTAGAATCATGCATAATTTAGCAATTTCATCAATAAACAATTCTTCAGATAATAAAAAAGAGCACTGAAAGAGGCATGTGGAGAAGGAGGAAGGGAACAAAAATACCACCAGCCCCATCTTGCAAGCAAACTTCGACTTTGTGTGCACACAGGAAACTGGGTAAATAATTCCCCAATTTGCATCAACCACCATGATAATCATGCACAGAAATACAGACACACGTATCTTTATACTTTGTACATTACACTTGATCCACTTGGGTAGGTGATGATACCGCAAAAAGAAATACGGTAAATAAGAAAAAAGAACAAGAGGGAAAAAGCAGTAAATAATTATTCAATCACCTTGGACTTCACAAACCTAACTTTAGTAACATAACAGTTGACACTACAGGCACAAAAGCAAAACCTCTGAAGAGTAAAACTCTTTACAGAAACATGTAGCTACAATGGTCTGATCAGACCTGACGTAGTTATTCTGATTCTTGAATTCTGTAATAGTCACAAAGAATTTCTCCCTATTGTGCTGCAGTCCACCAGGTTTTTTTTTTATTGTGGTGTGCTAAAACTAATACTTCTGAAAGCTATTACTAGCAATTCATATTTCAAATTACTGGAGAACAGAAAAGCAGAAATTGTTTTTTGATCATCCCATGGTCACATAATTTAATTTTAAGAAAAACTGTCATTCCAAATAGATTTCTAGTAAGTAACACTCTAATGTATAATAGTAGAAAGAAATATTAATACGCAACATCCTACAGTGTCTACAAATATTTTAATTTATTGTTTACATCTGTAAACATTCATTTTTAAACATCAGAGACACTAATCGTGAATAAACAAAGATTAAATACAGAATTTTTTGAACTTGTTTTAACTTTTATACGTTAACTATGATGCACCTATTCCAGTCAACCTTACCACCACAGAACTTGCAAGTGCAAAGTCTCATCATGTTAGTTATTAGACAAGAGAGAAGGATAGTCAAGGAGAGTAGGGATGGAGTCAAACGCTTTACTGAGTTAACTGCTCTTAGCTGTGATTCTCTGAATTTCCTTTCCATAGTACTTTTTTTTTTCCAACCCAAATATCTTAAGGTGGCAAGCATAGGAATTTTTACAATGTAACGTGATACTACAAAAGCAAAAATTTAGATACCAGAACAAAGCTCGAATTCCAGTCACTGTCTATCACACTGGCTAAACATACACTGCATAAGTATGCAAGAACAGATATTTTTACAGAAATAGCAAACAGCAATGTGTTAAGTACTCACAGAAAATAAAATGCAATTCTTTGAGACAAAGCAATGACAACATTTTTTACATTTTACATTCATCTCAATAGCACATAAAAAAATCACTTAACTCTAGGAGTACCAAAAAAGGTCAGTTAAAAAGTTAAATGGACCAATGTAACTCTTTAATATTAATTTTGTATAAATTAGATTATTTAATTTTGATTTTATTCTGGATTATTCTCTACTATCTAGGGATTATTCCACATACAGAACATTAGGTAATTACAGGCACATATCAGCATGTGTTAGGTCTATTGTTTCATGAAGGTCCCTCTCACCTTTTCCTTTTGACCTTTTTCAAGAGGAAAGTTGATAGCATTTTACATCTAAGTCTAAACTGAATTTATACGTACGATTCCTATACTACTGGGATTATGCATTGAAGTGCCATTTGTGCCTTTAGAAATCTTTCCACTGTCTGAAACCACAGGACTATTCGCATGCTGAATAAGACCTTAACATTCCCTCTTTTTTCTGAGACAAAGACATCTATTTTGCTTCATCCTTTTTTCTGTCTTCACCATACTATGCCAAACTTGGGGGTTTAATTTAGTACATGGGTAGGGCCTGACAATTTTTAAATTTTGGTCACAGATTCACATTTCAATCTCCATGTCTAGGTGAGAGCCAGTTCTTAAGCCCATTCTTACAGCTTAGAACACAAAACTATGATTTATTATTTATGCATTTTACCTGCCTCTTCAAGCTGGCACAGTGCAACATATTTAAGTGGAAGCAAGTAACCTCAACTCTTTACTCACGAACTGAATCGTGTCCTTCTCAAATTTCAGTTCTCGGAGTAGTTCTCACATACTGCAACACAATGGCTTTCCCCTACTGTGTGAGTGACAGGGAAGAGGAAACTTATGAAGAGGTATAGAAGGAAGATCAGGAAGAAAGTGAGACCTAGTTAGCATTTGGTAGTCATCTTAGAATTTTTATTTCCCAAATTGTCCAGGTAACATGTAATTAGCATCACTGTAAGCATTTATATTTGGGGGGAAAAGGGGGAGTGTAGTCTCTTTTAGCCTTCTATAACCAATACAGTTGAGGTCTTTTGCCTATAAATTCCTCTTCTCTGTCCTTCATTTTGCACACAACACAATCAATTATCTCTTGACACTAACAAATAAAGAACAATCTATAACTCATAAAAATTAAATGTGGTGTTCTAGTCTTAAATAACTACCTTGATTGTGCAAAACTAACCAATTATATTATTTAGGAGAATAAAATGTGTAGAATAAATAAAAATGAAGACAAGTTATAAATTTTTCTTGCATGTTGGACTTTTTTAACTAGAGGTCTGAGAAATCTGTAAGTAGAACCCAAGTGGTATGAGAACTAGTATCTTTTCACATGGAATCAATCTGTTCTTGAATGCTGATTGCTTGTTTGTAGTCTTCTACAGCCTCTTTATTGAAACCCAATTTACCACGAATATCAGCTCTAAATTTATACATCAAGGCATCGTTAGGCTGAATTGACAATGCTGTAAAAATAAGAAATAGGATGTTAGGCTTTTTTTTTTTTTTAATTTTATCACATGATTATAAAGAGAAGCATCGTCTAAAAACTTTTACCAGTGCTCAAATTCTTCTCCAGACATGCTTTCACAAGAGAAAACATACTGCACACATTAACTTTACATCAAGAGGTAGGCAACTTTGTTATATTATTTATACTTCAGATTTTTTTTCTCTTTTTGATGCCATTTATGAATTTGACTTTAATTTTGCACTGACAGCAGAAACTATGCTTTCCTCTGAAACACAAGCAAAATCTTAGAGAAGAAAACTACCACCATCCAACTTCTGGAACATGGCAATGAACCCAATACGTTATTCAGTTTCTCCATTGTATAAAAAGTTTTAAAATTCTGCTTTAGAAAGAAAAGTTTTTGAAAATCAGCTCTCTGGTCTAGTCAGTTTTCACCATCTAACACTATGAAAACATTACTCATGAAAGCCATGAAGTAAAAACACTATTTTCACAAATTCCACTGTAAAAGCAAACTAATTGCTAAAATAAATAAATAAATAAAAATAGAGAGCTACCCTTTCAGGAAAGATCATTAACTGTGCTGTGTTGTCAAATCAAAGGCACATTACTAAATTTTGTTTCAATTAATCTAATACCAACTAAACATAGCTTTAGTTACTGGAAGACGTTTGCCTGTGTATCCATAGTTGCTGAATCTCATGGTAGTAGCAATGACAAAAGCAGCAATGGAGTAATATAGCTCAGCTGTTTTGAACCTGAACAAAAGGGTTGTTTTTTGCTAAAATCAAGATGAAAGTTTGATTCAGTTCCCTCTTCTCTGTGAACCATGTCTATTCCCAACAGAAAAGCTTATAGAAGCCAAATACTGTTTTAATACTTGTTCTATAAAGAGCACATTCATTAAATTTCATGTTTATATATAAAAGAAGCTACCTGAATCCCATTTTCTAGGCACGTAGATATCTCAACACATACACACACACAAAAACTCACAAAAATTTTTCAGACTTAGTAAGTATAGTATTTTCCCATAACTTCTTGCCACAATTTCATTTAGAACGGGGCCCTGTTCAGCTGCTAATGACACACATTATATGAAGCAGTGTATCTTCTAATTTACATATTCTTTCAATTTTGAGAATGGAAAAAAACTACAATTACTTAGCATGTTTACTTTGATTTCCTCTTTTTAATAACATCATATCTGATCAAATTAGGTAGAAAATATACTAGCAAAAATACACATATACTTTCTGAATCATGAAATAAAGCCAAGTAATTTGTTATCATAGAAACATAGAATCATAGAATAGTTTGGGTTGGAAGGGACCTTTAAAGATCATCTAGTTCCAACCCCCCTGCCATGGGCAGGGACATCTTCCACTATACCAGGTTGCTCAAAGCCCCATCCAACATGGCCTTGAACACTTCCAGGGATGGGGCATCCACAGCTTCGCTGGGCAACCTGTTCCAGTGCCTCACCACCCTCATAGTGAAGAATTTCTTCCTTACATCTAATCTAAACCCACCCTCTTTCAGTTTAAAGCCACTACCCCTTGTCCTGTTGCTACATGCCCTTGTAAAAAGTCCCTCTCCAGCTTTCTTGTAGGCCCC
>NW_008824356.1:4069634-4109059 GCF_000699105.1 Pygoscelis adeliae | reverse complement strand
TGGCGTTTTTGCCTGACTTCCTCTTTGTTGGGATGCATCGCTCCTGAGCTTGAAGGAGGTGATCCTTGAATATTACCCAGCTTTCTTGGGCCCCTCTTCCCTCCAGGGCTTTGTCCCATGGCACTCTACCAAGCAGATCCCTGAAGAGGCCCAAGTCTGCTCTCCTGAAGACCAGGGTAGTGAGCTTGCTGTGCGCCCTCCTCGGTGCCCTAAGGATCTTGAACTCCACCATTTCGTGGTCACTGCAGCCCAGGCTGCCCTTGAGATTCACATTCCCCACCAGCCCCTCCTTTTTGGTGAGAACAAGGTCCAGCATAGCATCTCTCCTTGGCTCCTCTATCACTTGGAGAAGGAAGTTATCATCGATGCATTCCAGGAACCTCCCAGATTGCTTATGCCCTGCATTGTTGTCCCTCCAACAGATATCAGGGTGGTTGAAGTGCCCCATGAGGACCAGGGCTTGTGAACATGAGGCTGCTCTTATCTATCTATAGAGGGCCATCCGCTCAGTCTTCCTGGTCGGGTGGCTTGTAGCAGACCCCCACTATAATGTCACCTGTCCCTGCCCTCCCTTTAATCCTGACCCATAAGCTGCCAATCGGTTCCTCATCCATCCCCAGGCAGAGCTCCATGCACTCCAGCTGGTCATGGACAGAAGGCAACACCCCCTCCTCATCTCCCCTGCATGTCCTTCCTAAAGAGCCTGTATCCTACCATTCCATACCACAATTGTTATCATAATTGTTAGTATGCTACCAAACAAAAATCATGACAGGTGGATAAAGATTACCTGTTGAAATGTCTTTTTCAGCTAGTTCATATTGCTTCAATCCGTTATAGAAATTTGCCCTGTTAAAATACACTGCTGCAGAGAATGGGCAGAGACAAATTGCCTTCTCAAAGTCTTCTTTTGCTTCTTCGATATTGTTTAGTAATGTATTTGTGATAGCACGATTCATAACAGCAGATTCATTTCTTGGGTCAAGTTGTAATACCTTGGAATAATAGCAATAGGCCTACAAAACACATGAATTGGAGACAAAGTACACTGTTAAAATTTGAGGAAATGGCTTACGTACAACTTGTAAATTCCAGTTTGTTTCTTTAAGCCATTAGTATTCTTAAGTCTTTACTCGTTCTGTTCAGCATTCTTTATGTACAGAAAAGAGACACAGCACTAGCATGTTTATCCACAAACAGGTCAGTCACCACCCAGACAGGCTTTTGGAAAATAACAGCTGTTTATGCTGAATTGTAATTATAGCAGAAGAAATAAGCTACATACTAAGGCAAATTTGAATTAACATAGAAAATAGTTTATAATGCAACACCTTTTCTTGAACTTCTCTCTTCATAATTAGACTGCCTCTGTGAGACAGTAAGGAGTCACAGAAACACAGTAAAGAGGAAGAACAGCCAATGCAAGACCAGTCGTGGAAAAATACCACCAGATGCATAAGAAAAGAGACTACATGATCACAGAAGCAGCCATATGCAGGGTACTGACCTTGGACTCCTAAGGAATTTCTGATCCAAGTCTAACTAATGCTCAAGAGCAACAAGGAATCTAACTTAGAGAAACATATAAGAACATTAAATGTTTTTCTTACATGATCTACTTCTTGTGCTATATGAATTACAATCTAGGTTTAAAATCATATGCCAAGCCTGTACTATACATAGAATCATAGAATCATTAAGGTTGGAAGAGACCTCTAAGATCATCGAGTCCAACCATCAACCCAACAACACCATGCCCACTAAACCATGTCCCTAAGCGCCTCATCTACACGTCTTTTAAATACCTCCAGGGATGGTGACTCAACCACTTCCCTGGGCAGCCTGTTCCAATGTTTAACTACTCTTTCAGTAAAGAAATTTTTCCTTACATCCAATCTAAACCTCCCCTGGCGCAACTTGAGGCCATTTCCTCTCGTCCTTTCGCCAGTTACTTGGGAGAAGAGACCGACACCCACCTCGCTACAACCTCCTTTCAGGTAGTTGTAGAGAGCACTGAGGTCTCCCCTCAGCCTCCTTTTCTCCAGGCTAAACAACCCCAGCTCCCTCAGCCGCTCCTCATAAGGCTTGTTCTCCAGACCCCTCACCAGCCTCGTTGCCCTTCTCTGGACACGTTCCAACATCTCAACATCCTTCTTGTAGTGAGGGGCCCAAAACTGAACACAGTATTCGAGGTGCGGCCGCACCAGTGCCGAGTACAGGGGCACTATCACTTCCCTGCTCCTGCTGGCCACACTATTTCTGATACAGGCCAGGATGCCATTGGCCTTCTTAGCTGCCTGTGCACACTGCCGGCTCATGTTCAGCCGGAATTCCTTAATATTTCCATTCATGATGAATTCCTTAATAAGTGCACTGCAAGCTGAAGTGTTTACAGATGCAACTCTAGGAGAGAATTAATTCAAGTAGATGAAATGTGCAGAAGCATTCATGCTGATTCTGGAATTCCACAGCTGCTGGATCACAAAGCTCCAATCAAATAAAAGCCTGAGCCTATGTCCAGGAAGTGTGACTGGAAGACGAAAAGAAAAATCATTGCAGGGGCCTCCTCACACAGAGAAAAATAAATGGTCCTTGCCTTCAAGCAGATTTGAAATTCTCTCTCAAGAGGAATTTCAGTATCTAACTCTTCTGTATTTGAAGATACACATCGTATTTAGGCAGAATTAGGTGATTTAAAACTCCAAAGTTACTGTGGTAACAGGAGGAAACTGACTTCTTGATTAAAGTTCATCAGCAGGACATTCTTTTCATTCTCCTTGTCATGGTGCTATAGTGAATCTGGGCAAGTTAATGTATGGGAGTTAGGCTCAGGGGGAAGTTACTGAACATCAGTGGGATTTTGGTATCTCAATTATATACAAATTTTTGTGATGTGTATCCTAGCTGTCATGAATCTTAGTTCATTCATATCAATGACAAAATACATAGTAGTCGGGCAATTATTTATTATTAATTACTACAGATTAATTCATCTCCTGGTAGAGGACCATGAAATTCAATGGAAGAAAGCTTCATGTTAATTATACTTAAGACAGCTTTATACCAACAGTATTTATTCAAAGAAAAAAGTTCTGAAGACAGTATAAAGACAGACTGTAGGCTTACCTGTGAAAACTGTCGATTGTGGAAGTAGATATTTGCTGCATTGAAATAGGCTAATGCATAGTTTGGGTCAACAGAAATTGCTTGTTGATAGTCTTTCATGGCACAGGGTAGATATCCCATTAACTGATTGATGACACCCCGATTTGTTAGCAGCGGAGCAGTGGTAGTGAGCTGAAAGTAAAACGTAGATGCATTCTTACTCAGGGAAAGTTTACACTTCTACAGTAATTTATTCTGGTTTTCAAAGATACATTTACTTTAAAAAAAAAAAAGAATTGCACCTTCTAATCCAAATTGGCAACTATTAATGTACAGTACTGGCTGGCTTCATAGCAACAGATTGATTTTAGTAAACTCATTTTAAGCTAAGATCTACCTTTAGTGCGGCATTTATATCTTGAAATGCAGCAAAAGTTTCACCCATCTGAAGACAGACTGAAGCTCGTCCATCATATGCAGCATGGCATTTTGGATCAATGCAAATGGCAACTGTAAATTGGTTCCATGCTCTCTGAAGCTTTCCAAGGGCCTAAAATGAATTGCAACGTGTCCACAGTAAGAAACATAAGAAATGCCAAACATACTAATGGTCCCACTTAAATAATTCCAGCAGAGAATGGAAGCATGCTTGTATTTACAAATGCAGTTAACTAGATTACAGAAAAAATGAATTCAAATATCTTGTTAATTATGCAATACTCATTGTCTTTGCAACTATGTAATGTGTCTGTCACATCTGTTTTAACTGCAAGTATTAATTCTTCTACATCATAGAATCACAGAATGGTTGAGTATGGAAGGGATCTCTGAAGATCGTCTAGGCCAACCCCCTGCTCATAGCAGGGTCAGCTGGAGCAGGTTGCCCAGGACCATGTACAGTTAGATTTTTAATATCTTCAAGGATGGAGACGCAACAACCTCTGTGCACAATCTGTTCCAGTGTTTGATCATCCTCACAGTAAAAAAAAAGTTTCCTGATGTTTAAATGGCTTTCCTGTATTTCAGTTTGTGCCCATTGCCTCCTTTCCTGTCACTGTGCATCATTAAGAAGAGCCTGGCTCCACTTTATTTATACTCCTTCATTAGATATTTATACTTATTTATAAGATTCCCCCTTAAGCCTTCATCTCTCTTTCCTTTCTGCTTATATGACAGATGCTTCAGGCCCTTAATCATCTTAGTGGCCCTTCGCTGGATGAGCGCCAGTATGTTCATGTACTGGAATGCCCAGAACTGGACACAGTACTCCAGATGTGGCCTCACCAGTACTGAGTAGAGGAGAAGTATCATCGCCCTCGACCTTCTGGCAATGTTGCTCCTAACATAGCCCAGGGTATCATTGGCCTTCTTTACTGCAAGGACACATCACTGACAACTTCAGCTTGTTGTCCATCAGGATCCCCAAGTCCTTTTCTGCAAAGCTGCTTTTCAGCCAGTCAGCTCCCAGCTCGTAGTGGTGCATGACATTATTCCTCCCTAGATGCAGAACTTCTCACTTTCCTTTGTTGTACTTCATGAGGTTCCTGTTTGCCATTTCTCCAGGCTGCCCAGCCCATCATCCCTCTAAATGGCAGCACAACCATGTGGTGTATCAATCACTCCTCCCAGTTTTGTATCATTTGCAAACTTGCTGAAGGTGCACTCTACTCCATCACCCAGGTCATTAATTAAGATGTTAAACAGTATTGGACCCATTACTGACCCCTGAGTGTACTTCACTAGTACACTGGACTTTATGGCAATAATAATGAACCTTTGACCCTGACAGTTCAACCAGTTTTCATTTCACCTCACTGTCCACTTATCTAGACCATACTTCACCAGGTTTTCTATGAAGACCTTATGAAAGACTACTGAAAGCTTTGCTAAAGTTGAGATAGACAACATTCACTGCTCCCCTCTCATTCATCAAGCTAGTCATCTCATCATAGAAAACTAACAGGTTGATTAAGCATAATTTCTCCTTCATAAACTCATGCGGGCTACTCCAATCACCTTCTTGTCCTTCATGTGTTTAAAAATAGTTTCAAGAATTATTTGCTTCATCACCCTTCCAGGGATTGAAGTGAGGCTGACATGCCTGTAGTTCCCCAAATCCTACTTCTTGCCATTCTTGAAGATAGGAGTGACATTTACTTTTTTCTGGTCTTCAGGAACCTCTACCAATTGCTATGACCTTTCAAAGATAATTGAGAGTGGCCTTACAGTGATGTTGGCTAGCTCCTCAGCACTTGTGGGTGTATTTCATTAGGTCCCATGGACTTGTGTATGTCCATTTTGTTTAAATGTTCCCTAACCTGATCCTCCTCCACCAAGGGTAAGTCTTCCTTGCTCTGGACTTTTCCACTGGTCACAGGGACTTGGGATTCCAGAAAGCCAGTCTTACCAGTAAAGACCAAGGTGAAGAAGGCATTGAGTACTTCTGCATGTCCTTTGTCACCGTATCCCTAGTCACATTCAGCAACAGGCCCATATTTTCCCTAGTTTTCCTTTTTCTACTGATGTACTTGTAGAAGCCTTTCTTCTTGACCTTCATGTCCCTCACCAGATTCAACTCTTGATGGGCTATATATGAGCTTGTGACCTGAAGACTTATATATTGGACTTCACATAGCAATAAAATTAAACAATTAGGTTGTTCAGCAAAAGTACCTCCCCTGGATGGTCAAATGGAACTCTCGTATACTCTACCTTTTGAAGGACTTAACACAGTCAAGAAAGGCAAGTAGGCCACTTGGGACCACAGGCAAAGTGGTCCTAATTTTACCTAATATTTACATTTTACCTAATATACATATTAATTAAGCAAAGCTGGAAGGCAAATCATCTAGTTCCCCACATCAAAATACTTCTCCACATGAGTCTATGTTTAAGCCCCAAAAGGTATACTAAGGCTTAAGAGAAGGCATCTAGTGAGATTTAGGCCTCTCAGAAATTAAGCACCTGCCACTACGTGAACTTTCTGGGTTGCCTCCTGTACCCAAGATGTCTGATTTCTACCTACATCTTATTCCTGCTTACTCACCAATGTAGTCACTCCAGGTTTTTCTCTTGCACAGTACTTCCCAAAGCACTGTGAAAGCATTAGTTAGAATTTAAGTGAATTGGCAAAGCTGTAAAAGGAAATTTGCGTGACACCTGTGCAAGACTACCTGACACAGGCTACTAACATTTACATTGGCAAAAAATAATTCACAACAAGATTCATGACAATTCAAGACATTTCAGACAACTGGATACAACAGAGCACAGTAACTAAATGACAGAAATTAGACACAGACAAAAACTGTCAAGTCATATCATATATGCCTTTACTAATATAGAAATTCATTTTCTATGTAGGTAAGTAGTTTTCAGAGATGATTATATATAAGGCCTTTACCAAGGGATTTTAGCAGATTTGCTAACAGTGTAGTTTGGATAATTAGGACATACAAGATTTTGTTTTACACAGATTTGTCAACACTTTGGCTGCTTTTTACTTCAGTAAACAGCTCATACACACAGAACATGCCAGTTCTTAATGTTAGTTTATCAGAGAGCCATATAAGCAAATCAAACGAGTGTAAAGTTACTTGACATTCCATTATTCAAGAACAGAACTGCAACAAGATTGCGCACAAAAGTGAAAAGAAAACAATGGTCTATCCATTTACTTAAAAAGATGCCATAAGGCTTGTCTGAAGTACATGGATTATGTTTATTATGATTATTTTATATATTATATAAATGTATGCATATAAGATTGATGTTATTTTGTTTGATTAAACATAGCATTGACAATGAATTCTGGTGTGTTACCTGCAAGTTGTATCCTAAGCAAATTCTGGCTTTTATACACTTTGGATTCAGGTGAACTGCTCTCAAGAAATCTTTCTGTGCTTGTTTACAACCAGCCTCATGTCCGTTTTCCATGTACGAATTTCCTCGTCCAACGTAGGCATCCACAGAAACAGGATCTAGTTTGAGAACCTGGTCAAATGATCTTACAGCTTCTTCAAACTCATTAAGTCTAAAAATAGAGATATTCATGTTTGCTGTTTAAAAATGCTGTAAATAAAATTCTCAATTTATGAAAGATCAGCAAATACTACCCTATAATGCCCACTGAAAGTAGTTCAATTCTGACTGAAAGGGACACTTTTTTTTTTGCTTAGGTTTGCTTTCTGTATGTGCTCCCTGATGGTTATAACAGTGAAGGTAGTCAGTGTAAGACCTTGCAGACTTCAGTTTGAGTTTCTTGGCCTGAGGAAGGAAACAGCAAAACTCTCATTAACTTTTGCTGGGCCAAAGACTTCTCCTTTTCAACAGTTGTACTCAACAGAAAGACTTCATGAGTCACTCGTGCTGTCCAAATGTCATGACCAAACTTGGTTTTGGTAGTCTGTTCAGGCACAGATGTTTCAGCCATAAATAATTTATTTCTAATACATGCCTTCTCTACAAGAATCTCCTAGCAATTCTTGAACTTATCCAAACTTGCAGGATAAAAAGAGACAATATTCAGGGTTCTAAGCATAGACCATTCTGGTCTAAGAGTAAGCCAAATGTGGAACTCCATCCTGAGATAAAACTTGACGCATTTGAGATATACTGAATAGGAATAAAAAGGATTAAATACTTGAAATGTCAATGAATGCTAGTAAGTATCTTTACACATAAGGCAAAAACTTTAACATGTCAAAGTACAAAATCATTTTACCAAGATGATACTGAAAAATAACATATAGTTTGAATATAAGCTACTTGAAGGTAGACACATCTACCTGAAGAACAGCCTGACTTCTTTACCAAAAGAGGAAAGATTAAATATATTTAGCTAACAAATAACTTTAAGGGTTATAAACCAAATGCTTTTTAAAAGCACAACATGTTGCAAAAACAAATTAGAGCTTCATTCCAATCCTGTTGATAGGCAGTCACGAGGTTAGAGACTGCAGGATGGATCCCAAATGCATCTTAAAAAGGGTTATACAGCTGAGTTATACAGTTACTAGTGACTCCTCGACAGCTGAATACAGACACGGGCACCAAAATCATATGCTCAGTTCTTAGAAGCAGGATTCAGCATTCCTGTGTGAGTTCTACATCATCCAAACACTGTGAAAGATGGAGGCAGTTATGCCCTAACTACAAGCATAGCAACACAAGATGATCTGATGCTACAATCTTGAATATGTCCACCTCCACACTGCCTCAGCAGCAACAAGGTTAAGCAGTGATAGATGGCAGAGTAACTGTAGAATAAAATAGACTAGACTAATAGGCAGATAGCTATTAAAATTTCCTTTTTATCATAGCTCCTATTTCACACAAATATCACCTATCAACTCCAAGTGCCGCTATGATAAGTAGACTAAGATACTAATGCACATCTTATTTATTCCAATTTATATCTACTTTAAGTGGTTAACAGATTTAATTTAGTCTTTCTAAATAAATCTCATCTTGATGAAACTACACTTTAGAATTTCCAAATAAAAAATTCAGGCAAGGAAGACCATTGATGTTTTTGCCTTTCTTTAAAGGACAAATTGCATATTTAAACGGAAATTGCATCCTAACTAATTTTGAACAAACCAACCCAACCCTGTTTATCTCATAATTCTTTGTTCTTCAGACCTTCTCTTGGTTCTGTTTTATCATCCTAGTATTTCCTCCTGATGCTGTCACGAACACATAGTTGCTTGATACCAAAAGATTTTAATACCAGTTGTTAAACTTGAAAAATATCTAACTTGCTTTTTTCCATTCCTCTTTACCATTCTCCCCTCCCCCAGTTCTCAGTGTACTCAATATGAAAAGGTGAACAGGAATATAAAGCTCAGGATTTATTTCATTTTTCTACTCTCCATAAAACAAAACTACGTATCTTACCTATGATAGCAGATTCCAATAGCTTGAAAGATCTGGCTATCATCTGGACTAAGCAACGTTGCTTCTTTAAAGTCCTGAAAAGAACAGATGTTAAACCATGCAAACTGATACTGTTTCACTTCACCTACAACTGTGGGTTTAGCTAAACAATTTTATACTTCTATATAAAAAGGGAGATGACTTCTGACAAAGGCATTATATGCTTATTATATACTGGAGATGTATTTAACTGTTTTCATACTTCTTGTCCCAGACTTTGATAGAATAAAATCTCTAAAGTTATGTGGTATCATGGTATTTCCTACAAAGCTGGAGGCAACATTTCCAGAAACAAAACCTTCCAGAAAGGTATTTTTCGTTTGTTTTTCATAGAAATACTGTACCTCAGCTGCTATTATTAAATACATATATATTGAAAATATATTTTGCTATATGCAATTTCAATAGAATTCTTCCAGTAATAAAATTATTTCGTTCCTTTCTGTTATTACTTTGACAAGTGCAGTAAACCAAACTCATATTTGCATTGGGAGGTTCTATGCACAGTGTTCCAGTGAAAGATGCCATAGGGCTTTTGTCTTTTGTCTTTTACTAACATTCAGAACATTTTTCAAAACACTTGTGGTTTTGATATATGTGGTTCAATTGTAAAAACTTTACAGGTGCTTTTAAAATCAAATACAATCATTTCAATTATGATGTAAGGAAGCACTTTAGGCTTCTGCATAGGAAAGCAATCAGTATGTAGTAGGAGTGGTTTAGCTGATGCATCCACTGAACTAGAACTTAGAAAGCATCTTTTACTTGTCCAAATTGTAAAAATAAAAAGATGTGGAAGATTTTAGTACTGTTGGAATTACAAAAGTGGCAAAATAATGATGTGCAGATACATATATTTATATTGTGTTAAAATAAAACCTCTCTTTTGGTGAACACACTTTCATAAAATTATAGGTCTGTTTTTAAAAAACTACTGAGACACACTGTTCCCATCCAGCAAAGCCTTTCAAAGAATACCCAGCAAAGCTAATGGGATTCTTCATGTGCACAATTTGAAGTATACACTCTGTTCTGTGTATGGAGCAGAGCAAAAGCAGGATCAAAGTTCCAAGGACCAGGTTTGGTTTACTTAAACCAAAGGTGCTATCCTCACTGGTAACCGCACACTTCACTGAACCAACAGGAAAAGACACCTCTATATAGCAATTCAGATCTTATAGACACTGAATTGTAACTTTTCCTTTTTCTTCCAGTGTACCCAATTCAGGAATACACTCACTTCAAGTAGTAGGTATCTGTGCTTAAATAATTATATCCTAATTCAACCGGCACTATACATGTATACAGATATACTCCTTGCAATAAAATACTATCAGAACTGATACATAAGAAGGTCTTAAGCATATTTATAATCACTGATATTTTTCTTAAATTAGCTGCTATATTTTTGTGTCTGTTGTTCAGTTACCATTTTGTAAATTTGTCTTCGCTACAGTTCATTCAAAGAACTTTTTGCTCATCCTGCTGGTTCTGCCCCAGTCTCTTTCTACCATCCTTACATATCAGTTTGTACCACCTTAGCCTCTTTTCTGAACTATTCTGATCAATTGCATCTTGAAGCATGAGACCAATAACACAATATTTCTACTTAAATTATTTCTATGCAAGGTCTACCAACTGTAAAGAGCTTTTGTTGTGCACTTCCAATAGGACATTTCTGGGTCATTGGAATGGTATTTGCATTCATTCTTCATTTTTTATTTGCAAATAAGAAATATTACTCAATTTTTAGAATGCCTATTCTGAAATTGTTGCTATCACATAAAGAAGATGATAAAATATTTTAAAGTTACTAGTCCACAATGGAAGCAATGAATGCACCAGTTATACTGAAACTAAACACCTCTGCTTTTAAAAAAACTAAAACTTTTAGAAAACTTTAAAACTATTTAAAATTCAAAAATGAAAACCTGTGTGTGTGAAACAGTAATGTTTAACACTGTTAGGTTTCAAGCCTGCTATTGCTATACCAGATGGAGTTCCATGGAATGAGCGAGTCATCTGCACTGTGAGTCAGTGTCAGAAACACATATTATTTTCTTATATTTAAGAAAATTATCTTGAGGTCGGACCCTTCCTACCCTTTCAACAAAAATGGTAATTTACACACACATGCACGCACACAGAGAGGAACAGAACAAGGCCACTCAATCAGAACCTCCATTTACTTAGGCTTCCGCAATAAATTAGTACTCATTTGGACCCAACATAAATTATTTCAAGATTAAAAAAGAAGGAAAAATCAGGTTCTTGCTTATTAAATTTTGTGCAACTCCCGTGTTTAACTCCAGCAGCATAAAACTGTAAAACAAGTAAAACTGCATTTTATTTGCATCTTCACAGCCAGACTGGCATTAGGTGTTGAGCAAATGAGAACTGGGCACAAACTTTTTCAGAATAATATAAAAACTGTCAAGATGGTCTTTATATCAGCAATGGCTTACATTTAACAGAAAACTCTAAATTTCCTTTACTCAAAAAAGGATTTTGTACCTCACATGCATTAGCATAATCGCCAAGTTCCATGTAGAGCAGTCCACGATTAATTAACACTTTAAAACCTATTTCCTTACTCAATTCAAGCAGAAGAAGAATTCCATAATCTTTCAAAGCCTACAAAAACATAAAATGTATTTTAAACCATAATTTATTCAGAGGGATACAGTGATACTTGAAAATTTAAAAGATATGCTTTCAAATTCCTACAAATCATGTGCATATGCATGGACTTCAGTATGGCTATTCCAATGTTGCACTGTTTCCAGGTTGAATTTAACTGAATTTGGAGCCTTCTATAATTACACAGATACCCATTCCTAGAGTACAGAAGTAAAGATAATGTAAATATATTAAATAGATGCAATTAAAACTTATTTTGTCATTATATAAGTTTCAGAGTTAAAAATAAATCTTTATTACTTCTGCTGCTAAATTTTATGTCCAAATTCTTATTTAAAAAAACAACAAATTATTCTAGATTAATTAGGTATGAATTAATGTCAAAGTAAGGTTCTTTCAAAATTAAGTATCTTCAAATATAATTTACTGTTACTGAAAAAGCTAAGCACTAGTTGTATTAACTAAATTTGGGTGTAAATTTTGTAAAAGAGCAAATAGTGACACCACTAGATAGACTGAAGAAGCCTCAATTCCCAAATTTATCAAAACTGAACAGTGTTTCAACAATGCTTGTTCTGAAGAAGTTCTAGCCCAACTCTTTTTTCACCTAAAGAATGAACTTATATACTATACTTAAGAATAACTAGTCAGTTGTCCTGGTTTCGGCAAGGATAGAATTCATTTTCTTCCTAGTACCTGGTACAGTGCTGTGTTCTGGAGGTAGTATGAGAATAATGTTGATAACACACTGACGTTTTAGTTGTTGCTAGGTAGTGCTTACACTAGAGTCAAGGACTTTTCAGCTTCCCATGCTCTACCGACTGAGAAGGCTGGGGGTGCACAAGAAGCCGGGAGGGGGCACAGCCAGGACAGCTGACCCAAACTGGCCAAAGGGACATTCCATACCATGTGATGTCATGCTCAGTACATAAACTGGGGGAAAGCTGGCCAGGGGGCCGCTGCTGAGGGATTGGCTGGGCATCAGTTGGCAGGTGGTGAGCAATTGCATTGTGCATCACTTGCTTTGTGTATTATTATTATTATATTTCAATTATTAAACTGGTTTTATCTCAACCCATGAGTTTTCTCACTTTCACTCTTCCAATTCTCTCCCCTGTCCCAGTGGGACAGGGGGGGAGTGAGTGAGCAGCTGTGTGGTGCTCAGTTGCTGACTGAGGTTAAACCACATCAGTTTAGAGCTAGTATGACAAAAACATCCTTGATTGCAGTACTCCATAAGCTAGCCACTTGAGAGAATTTCTATTCTTCACTTCTAAACTAAGCTAGATATTAGAAACAGCTTTAAAGAGAACAATCCAGTTCTTATTAGATCTAGTAAATTTCTTCCGTCAATAATATACTACATTTTTTCTGCAACTTCCCTTGTACTTTAAGTGGCTTTTCTGAAAAGTGATAGTAAAGAACAACTTTTATAATACCTTATTTATGAAGGAACTATCATTTTCACATCTTAAACTTTTACCTTCAGTTACTGTAATCACTTATTTTTCTTTATCCATCTGCATCATTCTTCGCCAATTAATCTCTAAGCACAAATGGCCTTTGCCCAAGGTCGATTTGACTTGAGACATCCGAGCTCAAATACTTAGTAACTAGCCCTGTCTCAGAAAATAGGCCTCATCAAAAAGACAGTTCGACATGATTGTGTTCCCAGTCTGAAGCTGCATGGCGCCTTTGTGTGCCCTGTTGTGCCTTTGCTTTATAACAAAGGTAGAAAGCAGAAACACTCAGAGGCAGCTCACAGGCAAGTTGACAGAAGTATACACACATCCAGAAGAACAGGGCTGTGAATGAGGGCTGGGTGTAGCCCAAATCCCTGTTTTGATGTAGTCGTCTTCTGGATATCGTTCTTATATTTTCAAAGGGATATCAAATGTAATTAATACGATAGTAAAGACCAAAAGGTCATTTTTTAAAAACAATTTCCTGGAGAGCACAATCATTCAGGAAGACATTGCAAGAGGTCAGAAATTTTGACTAATTGTCAATAACAGGTTACTAGCTAATATGAACTGAGTGCTCATCTGATGTTGAAAAAAAATTAATACCATACCTTTCTGAAGTCCTTTATTTGATGATAACAGATGGCTCTGTTATAATATGCCAAAATGCAGGTTTTGTTGAGGTCAATACTTTTTGAGAGATCTTCAATTGCAGCTCTAAATGTCTACAAATGAAAAAACACTATGTATAAATTGTAATTCAGAGTTCGTGGCACTACATATTCTTCCTCAAATAATAGCCTATTTTAAAATTTTATTTCATAGTTTTACATTTTGGTTCTTCATCAGTACTGGAAGGCATCCAACCATTTCACTGTGTCCTCTATGGACTACTTACTGCAGTCCTTACTGCAGTGGGGGCATTTCTTCAGAAGCTCTATTTGTGCAAAGACTGGGCAAAAAAACATTCTTAGTGTTTTGTTACTTCACATCCATACACTGCAACACATAATCAACCCTTACATTTTCTCTCTTAACCTAACATAGAAGGTATCTTTTGTGGAGTTTTGGTACTTCTGTCTATCACTAGGTAAGAATCTATTCTGTGGAGCTTAAAAGGAGAATAACCAGATAGATGCTCAGTAGCTTCTCCAACCCATCAATCATTTTCAGTTACATAGAACAACCAGAGAGTAGCTTCAATGGGGAATGAAAAGTATAACAATCAAGTGGAAGTCCTGGTTTCCATCAGCAACACTTTTACCATTATTTCACCATTCTAAAGTGTCAAGTAAGATACATTAAGTTTTAAGGGAGAATGCAAAAGTACAACAATAAAGACAGTCCCACCTTATTTTGATACTTTAAAGTTCCTCGGTAAAAATAAGCTCGCTCACTGTTAGGAAGAATTTTGATCGCCTCATTGCAATTCAGAATTGCCTTAGAGTATCTACCTTTACTTCTGTAGTAAGCAGCACGACTCATATATGCCTGTAGAGATGAAGACAGAATGATGACATGGTAAAAAATGAGCTTTGGTTAGCATTATAAAAAAAGGGTTAAATAGAAGACAGAAATCACAGGTTTATAAAAACTTACATCATACAAAGCTTGTAATTTCTTTTATTTAATGCTTGCCATGTGCTTGCTGGCAGATTACAAGGCAATACACCCATAAATGCAAAACCTGTCAGTCTTTGAACCCATCCAAAAATGCCTCACAGAAACAAACTATCAGGAGTCTTTATATTACCTGGAAATGTGATGGACAAAGGGCAAGTGCTCGATTGAAATCTCGGATGCACTTAGCTTGTCTGAGCTGCATTCTACACAGCCCTCGCTGATAAAAAGCATCAGGGTAACTTGAATGTAGTCTGATAGCCATACTAAAAGCATCACGGGCCTAAAAGGATGACATATCATCTGGGTTAAATATGGTCTGTTTGTTCAGCTGAAACCATAGGCTAACTGATTCTTTTCTACAGTTAGGTATTACCTATTTTTGCAGTTGGAACCCACCATGTACCTGCATTGGTTTTTATCACTTTCATCCATTTACTGCTACTTAAAATTCTGTAATGTTTAACACCCTACCTAATGCAATCATAAGCACAAGGAGGCACAATCTAACTCATTTAATATAATTTCTTCAGTGAGACTGCAAAAGTTTAACCAAGCACATGGTCTTCTCTCTGTCATAGCTGAAATAATGAAGTTGTTTGTTATAACGGACAATGGATTAACATGGCTAGTATGCAACTCCTTTAAAATCCATCCAGATAGTTTTTTCCTCTACATTATACATTACAAAGTCTTGGGCTTTTCCAGGCTCTACAGCTGTAATATCAGATGTACATTGACACGGAAAGTCACCTTTTGCAACTGTCATGTATTACCACATTAGGTATTTTAGACAATTTTGACAGCCTTCTTCCAAAACAACATCACTTTTGAAAAATGGGGTTGGAAGCAGAAAAGGCAAGAAATTGTTCTCTTCCCTGTGAAATTCTGATATTTCAAGTGTTTCTAGTTTCTGTCTTGAGCCTTTTAGCAAATCAACAACCGAAACATATTTATTCATTTATTTATTATTTATTTATTAAAATATCAACACAGAAAACATTTGCATGAACTCACACTAGGCCTGCCACAAAGCTCACTGATAGGCATTCAATAGTTTTCAACAAAGAGGTCTCTAATGCAGTTTAAAGTATTGATTTTGTTGAAAGAAGGAAAATACATTTTTCTTAGGTAATGCAGTTTATTTCTTAAGTATCATACATAAGTGCCAAAGAGAACCAGCTAGGAGTGTTATGAGCTACAGTAATATAGAAAACAGCTGAATTACAACCAACTCCATAATACAATAATCTAGGAATTCCTTTGTCCAAGTTTACTACCAATTCACTAAGCCACTGATACTCCTACATGAGTGTTGTTTGTCTAAGATCTGTGAAGGCATTGATAAACAGATAAGAAATTCATGTAGTTTTTTATTTCATCAGAATGGCAATTAATGACATACATTAAAAAAATCTTAACATTAGCACTGGAAAAATCACTCAAACTCGCAAGACAGTCTAATGTACATCATTAATTCAAAAGAAAATTGCTAAAGGCAGTGGGGGCTGTTTAAAAGATTGAAATCATTCACTCAGTTATCACAGTTGTTGTTTACAAGCTGTGGAGTCAAGGGCTAACATATTCTATACAATTAATACCAACCCGTAATAAACTTTTTTGCTCCATGTAACACAGGCCTGTGAGATAATACATTTCTGCAGCCTCAAATGTATTAGGCGGGATTTTTGCAGAGGTCATAAGGAGCTTCATAGCTTTTTTAAAACTTCTCAGAGCATCCTGCAATACGGAGAATATTAATACTTGTAAAGCACTTAACTGAAAATCTGCAAGATTTGTTAGACATTTTAAATTATTTTTAAATGTTTTTTTCTTGGTCTTTCTTTGGAACATTATGGTAAAAATGACTAGTCTAGTGTTCCTTGATGTTGCTGGAGTTAGACACACTCTTGATCTCTGAATGGTTCATAATAATAACTGATTAGAAAAATAGATAAGTAGTCCTGAGTTTTATTTATATATGACAAAGTAGGTAATGTACATGATCTAGAAATAACATACAGTTCATTTATACTGTTATTTAGGTACATAGTTAATTATAATTATTTATTAATTTTATTTATATTTATTTCTTCAGGAAGAAAAGGCATACTTTTTGATGGAGTCTGACAATAAAGAAACCTGTAGCAAGCACTTCATTATGTAAATAATGACAAACTATTTATTCCATAGACAACTTACTAAATTTAATAACCATTAAGAAATATATTGAAAGGATCGATCCTGTATAGGCATTGAAGGAACTTAAGTGAATAGCCTCTGTCGTGGTTTAACCTCAGTCAGCAACTGAGCACCACGCAGCCCCTCGCTCACTCCCCGCCCCCTGGTGGGTTGTGGAGAGAATTGGAAGAGTAGAAGTGAGGAAAACTCATGGGTTGAGATAAAAACAGTTTAACAATTGAAATAAAATAATATAGTAATAATAACAATAATAATAAAAGAATATACAAAGCAAGAGATGCACAATGCAATTGCTCACCACCCGCCAACTGATGCCCAGCCAATCCCCCAGCAGCGGCCCCCCCGGCCAGCTTTCCCCCAGTTTATGTACTGAGCATGACATCACATGGTATGGAATGTCCCTTTGGCCAGTTTGGGTCAGCTGTCCTGGCTGTGCCCCCTCCTGGCTTCTTGTGCACCCCCAGCCTTCTCAGTCGGTAGAGCATGGGAAGCTGAAAAGTCCTTGACTAGTGTAAGCAACACTTAGCAACGACTAAAGCATCGGTGTGTTAGCAACATTATTCTCATACTACCTCCAGAACACAGCACTGTACCAGCTACTAGGAAGGAAATTAACTCTATCCCTGCCAAAACCAGGACAGCCTCTCAGAATCTTACCATGTCTCATAGATCTGGGCAATAATTTATGCACATTTAATAATGATTTGGTTTAAAAGAGAGTGTAAGGAAAACAACCAAAAAATTAACAGTTCAAGGTAAGCCATTCCTCAGCCTTTGAGGATTATGAAGGGACCACAGTTGAAAGTTCCAATATCAAGAAGAGTAAAAGAATTTGTCCTGGTTTCATCTGGGACAGAGATCATTTTCTTCCTACATTCAAAAATACTCTTATTTTAAGAGGAAAAAGAACTGTAGATACCTGAATTCACTTACATATAATTCTAAAGGCACGGCTGATTCTCAGGACACTATAGCCTGAAGTCTAATCATTTTCCCATATTGAGAGTATCAGGGAATGACTAATACACATCCTCTTAACCATGACAACTGAAATGGGTTGAATTGGAGCGTACTAACAATCACCGTCTTTGACTTAGCATTCTTTCAAAGACAGCAGAACTAGCAATGTCCCATTATGGTTTGAGACAAATAAAATACCCAAGCCTAATGAAAAAAGTTGAATGGATCAAGAGGTTTTATCCAGTACAAGCCCAGGGAGCAGGAGTATAATTTTTGCAAAGTGCACACCTTTTCATTTAAAAAGAATCTGCAAACGCGAGGCTAAGAGGAAAGAGAAAGACTGTGCATTTCAAATACAGAACTCAATAGATAGGTAGATTCAAAGTTTTATGAATCTACCTGTTGCTTGCTGCTATTGTGTTTAGGGAAACAGGGCTCTACATTTTGTACAAACAAAGGACTGTACAAAAAGAAACAGCTAATCCATACTGCCAATTTCAACAATTCTGCAGGCCTCAAATATTGGCTAACTGCGGGACTCAGAGGAGTGACAATATTGGTTAAACCCTTGACATATGAATATTCATGAAGTTGAGAAAATACCCGTAACTATACATTACATATTCAGTTCACATACATTAATTAAACTTTTGTACTGCATTTTATTAGACATAAATGCTAGGCATACTTCTGTATTATTTTATTTCAAAAGAAGCAAAATTATTACATCTAGTGGACCTCAGTCTACATAATTGTATCTTTTAATCGATCATCTTAAATGTTTTAAAACTAAAATTGCCTAATTTATGCTGAACTATTAGTGCTGCTGTTGAAAATTCTTAATCAGGTCTTCTTATAATTTAAACAATGAGGTACTCTGAAGGTTTATTTATATACTAGCACATTTCAAAATATTAAAAGAACACAGAAAGAAGAACATTGTCTTGCTTGGCATAGATATAAAGTAAACTTTTCTAACCTTAGTTTTCTTGGCTTTCATTTGTATTTTTCCTAAAATAACAAACATTGAAGGCTCAGGTTGAGTTGCAGTAGCTTCACGTAAGCACTCTATGGCCTTATTGTGATTTTGACAAAATGACTGAATGAGCGCTTGCTGAACAGGCTGAGCCATAAAGGATTCTGGAAGGAAACCATCATGAAAAACAATCTCTTTTACTTCAACCTATATGTTTTCCAGTGTAAAATACCTTTAAATGATATGCAAACTTTAAAATGCTATTAAAATATTTGGAGTATCAAAGCTTGTTTTAACATCCATAAAAATAAAAATGTAAACTAAATTCCTACAAAAGTCTGAAGTTGAACAGTTATTTATCAATGAGTGTGGTTTGACTGCTAAACACCTGCAAATATTTACCTTCCTCTCACCACATCTAAGAAGGCTTTGCTCTGTGGAAGTATCACCATATGCCTGCTTTGTTTTTATGTTCTTGTGCCCTGTGTATCCACTCTTGGTCACTACCAGAGACAGGAATTTAATCTCATACAGTATGGCTATTCATATGGATTCACCAAGAGCTTTAGGACGCATTGAACACTGCCATTTTATGCCCAGCATATAACAAGGAACTACTATACTGCAACATTTTTACTGTTCGAATGCACTGGGAAGGTTCAGTTCTAAAGCTATTTGATATTTTGTTAGGAAAGGCTGTACATAAGTACAGAACAGAATCCTTACTCAATATTCCTTTAAAGCAGAAATTACCGATATTGAAAGGTAGAAATAAAAAAGAAGAACTCAAAACATAAAGGAAATTCTGAAATCACAGGTGATAGTACAGGCAATAGTGTACACCATTATTACCTTTAAAGGCTTCAGACATGCAATCAAAATACTCTAGATAATAAGTTCCTATATTTTAGCTGATTCATGGTAACTAACTGATTTGCATGCTTGAATTTATTTTTTTTTAACAATTCCTTGGTTACAGACTGTTGCTATGGTTCACAACTATCTAGGAAAATTGATGGAAATTGACGTTACCTTCATCCATTTCTGCAAGTTGGTGAATACATAAACTTGCCAGCTCATATTTCTTCAACTCCATTAAATACTGTCCCCTGTAATGAAATATTTGTTGGATGTGATTAGTAGAACTATTTCCAGGCATTTCTTTCAAAGAGCAAATACTACTGACATATGTTTTCATTAGTATAAAAAGAGAAAAAGGAAAAATAATGCCTTCCAATAAAAACATCCAGAGTTTTTCCTTTTTTTTTTCCCCTTCAGAAATATCTGTCGCATTTTTAATTTTTTCTCTCACATCACAGTACCAAGAAATTATATGCTTACCTCTCTTCAGATCATAGGAGTTACAAAAAGACATTTTCTTTGGATTCCACAGATAGTAATCCTTACAATCTCAAGAACTGCAATAATAATCTTAATAATGTTTCTAAAATCCACCACAGACTGATAGCTGATAGATACATTGTTTCCAAGGACAATTTTTTGCCTCTTCAGATATTGGCATCAGTATAATAGGTCATGCTAGCCAAACCACACTCAGACAAGCTGAGCAAACCCACTCTTAAAACTGGGAAAATATGGTATTATTGACTGGAACATAATAACTAATTCTCCTAATACACCTGAGGAATAATATCCTAGCATTTCTTCCTTAGTTCTTACAGATTTTCAGGGGAGGAAACAGTTTTATATAGTAATTTTTTTTTTAGTCTTGGTAAAGGTCACTACTTCTCACTGGGCTGAAGATGGGGAAGAAAAATAGTTCAAATCTAAATTGGCCTGGACTCAATCCTTCACATTCTTTGCATTATGTGGATTCTGCAGACAAATCAGTGAAGGACCCATCCACTTGCGGAAAACATTTAAAATTATTAATTTTTTAAAAGTTCAGACTTGCTTTTTTGTTATGGCACCTATTTAATTCCTTTTCCCCGGAAACTATATGTACCTCAAAGAGCAGAATCCTGTATAAAAAACAAGGTTCCTCCATCTAGGGTAATGATTACAATACACTATGCAAATAAAGTTCTTCATGTTTGAAAACACTATGAAAATAAGACATTTTTTTAAAACCCATTCAGAGCAGGTTTCAAAGAATACAGGGGTATCTACCAACAGCATTCCAAATGGAATTTTTTTTTTTAAAGTGAGATATCTGTGAAGTGCTCAACTAATCACTTTCCTACCTTAATATGCAAAGTTGTGATTTATTTGGATAAAGATGAATGGCTCTGTTTATATCCTTCACAGCATTTGGTAAATTATGAATCTGTAATTTATAAAGAAAAAACAGCAATTTAATTGCTAATATGAACACAATTTGGAGACACAATTACTATTTCTGTAAATGCAGTTATGCAGGATGTAATGCCCACATGGTAATAATTCACAAGGCACATACGCCCTCTGTAAAGGACCTCAACATGTTTTAATAAAGGCCTAAAACATTTGCCCTACATACTTCCATACTCTCCCACAGGGCAGATCCAAACTCCAGACAGTTTCTTTACTTTTCTAAAATCCAAAGAAGAGTCTGGACTATTGGGAAGGAGATTAGATCACGAGATCCACATGCACGTATGTCCTGATGAATCTTCATTGCTGTAATGAATTTGCATTTATTTTTCAAGTGTCTGTGCACGTGGTCACATTCAGTGTGCTTCACATGCTGAGGAGAAAGGAGATCATTACAGTGAAGATCCCAAGGGCTGATTCATCCAGCTGGGATAGCTGCTAACTCGAACTCTCATTAAAGAACAGCATTGATGGAATGCATGTACTGAGCTTTATTTTACTGCTTTGCATTGAAATTTAAAAAAAAAGCCAACCCACCCCCCCAAAAAAAAACCAACAAAAAACCCTACAAAAGCAACCTGAGCATTAGTGGATAACCTCCAATATAAACTATCAGGCACAAGTTCTTAAAGACAGTATCAAAAAAAAAAAAGAATATCATCAATCCACTTAGATGGACTCTGAGTTAAAAGCCATTTCCTTTAGGTGTGGAAGAAAATGAACAGCATAAGCAATTTCTCAAAACATTTTGAAAACAAACTAAGCACTGTGAGACACAACAGTTGTTTGAATTCTGCCAATGAAATCTACAGAAATTAGGTCACATTGAATACTCCATTCCTCGTACTCCTGAGAGGGTCTCAGAAAAACAACTGCTAGCAGAAACTAATCTCAAATTCCATGCAGCAGTAGAAGGATATTCTGTTTTACAGTAAATTAAAATATTGAAAATGTTTTCACTCCCATTTGTGTGGAAGAAAATTTGAATTTCCTGAAAAGTGAGTATTCTCAAGAACCTTCTGTTTAGAAAACACTATTTCAAAATGTGGGGGTTTATATTTTAAAAATAGATATTTTTAAAAATATTTTTGAAATCTATTTCCAAAAAATTTATTAAAGCTCAGAGTAGATGTACACTGATGTAAAAAAGATAAAATGACACTTGAAATATTTCGTATCATTGCATTACATGCCAACAATATTTTACAACTGCAATGTATATGTCCTGGTTTCAGCAGGGATAGAGTTAATTTCCTTCCTAGTA
Source organism: Pygoscelis adeliae (assembly GCF_000699105.1). Lineage (NCBI taxonomy): Eukaryota > Metazoa > Chordata > Aves > Sphenisciformes > Spheniscidae > Pygoscelis > Pygoscelis adeliae. Next base: position 4,086,579 of record NW_008824356.1, on the reverse strand, counting down.
GCTGGTACAGTGCTGTGTTTTGGATTTAGGAGGAGAACAAAGTTGATAACGCACCGATGTTTTAGTTGTTGCTAGGTAGTGCTTACACTGGCCAAGGACTTTCTAGTTTTCCATGCTCTACTGACTGAGAAGGCTGGTGGTGCACAAGAAGCTGAGAGGGGGCACAACCAAACTGGCCAGAGAAACTTTCCATACCATGTGACATCCTGCTCAGTACATAAACTGGGGGAAGCTGGCCGGGGGGCCACTGCTTGGGGACTGGCTGGGCATCGGTCGGTGGGTGGTGAGAAACTGTACTGTGCATCACTTGCTTTGTGTATTATTATTATTATTATCATATTATTATTATCATTTTATTTCAATTATTAAACTGTTTTTATCTCAACCCACGAGTTTTTGTCACTTGTGCTCTTCCAATTCTCTCCCCCATCCCACCGGGTCGGGGGGAGAGAGGAAGCAGCTGTGTGGTGCTCAGTTGCCAACTGAGGTTAAACCATGACAGTACGTAATTCTATTATGGTGACAAGGACTACTTGAAACTTACAGCTATAAGCAGGTTCTAACATCTGTATAACATCAAGGCATAAGTATTAAAATACTCACAACAGCCATAAATATTAAAAAAAAGCTATATTAAGTGGCAAATAAAAGCAAAAGGAATGTATTACCTTATGATATGCTTGCGCTCTGCACACATAGGCTTGAACATTGAGAGGATCAATTTCAATGGCATTAGTAAATTGTCGAATAGCTTCATAGTATTGATCAAGATGCAACAGCAGTATCAAACCAATATTTAGGTAAGCAAAGATGACGGAGCTAAAAACAGATTTTTTTTCCCTTTTGTTATTGCATGAAATATGTCATTGTATTAACCACAACTTATACGGGCTTCATCTACTTTTATGACATTAACCACACATCTATTTTGTGATCACACTGAGCTAAAGAATTGTAATTGCCAGCAGAGGAGATAGCTCATTAAAAAACACAATTTCAGTGGCTCGTGAAGTTTGGCTGCACACTAGAGGATCTCTGATCACCAAAAGCAGCACTCCAAATGTGAATTGTGAAGAAATTATGACAAGTCTCTGTTGTAGAAGCTGGACTAGAAATAGAGCTAGCTGGTAATTTTGTATATACTGAATACACCGAGAAATACTGAATTCTTCAACATTAAAAACACATGTAGTTTTAAAAGACTGACAAAGTTTACATGTTTTCCATCTAGCCTGCTCCCTTATTTTCTGTCATTTCACTTGGCTAGCTGCTAGGGAGACCTGGGTTTCCAAGATCTGCAATATCTTGTGCAGCCCACTCTTACAGACTGTTTCTAGGCAAAGTTCAAGACTTCCTAGAGCAGAGCCAAGACAAAGGAAGAGCTGAGGGGTCTTTAGGCCTGCCACAGATTGGAATGGAAGCCTTTGCTCAAGACAGGACTCTTGAGGTTGCCCAAGGCTGAACAAGAACTCAGTACCTTTAGAGTAAGGTAATTAATGCAGCTAACTAGTACGGGAGGCTTGTTGCATATTGTAAGACTGTTTGCATGGCAGGGCTGCTACAGATATAATCTGTTTCTGAAGTATTTTTAAGTGGCAGGAAGAAATGCGATTCAGAGAAACCACATCATGTTCAATCACCAACTACCTAGGACCATAAACAGCATTTTTTTTTTTTTTTTTTTAATTTCAGGGACACCATTTACTGGCTTTTGCTAAAGAAAACATTGTAGCATTTTCTTTTGGGGAAAAAAAAGTTTTACTTTTTACCTGCATTGTGGACAGACTCCCTCCGAAAAGACTAATGAAATTATTATGGCAACTTTAATTATGACTTCAGTTTCATCTTTTGTCTGCCAAACCTGAGTAATTTATTTGCCAAGTTGCCATGTAAAGCAAAATAAAATTTTTGACATACATTAATAATTATTTTTATTATACTCAGACTATAGTAAATGAGGCAAAAGATACTAAAACAAGAAAACATTATGGTTTTGTGTAGGTTAATTCCAGTCTATTTCCCAAATAACATTTCTGATTCTACTTTCCTTTACTAGTACTTTTATGCCCCCAGGTAATCAGAATATAAAACAACATATATTAAAATTCCCAAGTCCAATCACCTGTCCAAAGCTAGGACGCTTTCAAAGTCACAGATTGCAAGTGACCATTGACACTGTTCTGAGTAAACAATCCCACGATGAAGAAAAGAACAGAAATTTTCCTGAGTGTCATTGATGAGTACTGTGGGAGAGGAAGAACAAAAATCAACTGTTCAGATATTCACATATATTTCAGTTTCTCCGTGCAACTTATTTGTACATTACTTTTTCCTCTAGTTTTCTTAGAGTTTTATAAAATATCATAGATAAACCATAACATATTAGATCATAACAGAAACTGTTCATTATGGCATGAAATACCTTCAAGACATTTATAATTCTCAGTTACACCCACTCGAATTGTTAAAAGTGAAGCAGAAAAGCTTAAGAAGCAGAGGCAAAATAACTGAAGAAAAACAGCAGCAAGAGTCAATGTCTAATAGCAAACTTAACAGAAATGAAAAGGAGCAAGTTATTACCAAACACTGAACAACAATCATACATTTCAATATTTGCAACATGAAATATCTGTGTTATATTGCAGTATAGTAATTACTGGTGAATGGTTGAATGACCGTGATAAACATACACACCATTAAAAGAAACAAACAATACCAGAAACACTTAAGTCCTGCACAGCTCTTTTTGGATCAATCTGTCGTAGCATGCAACCTCTATAGTAGAATGCTAACCAACAAGAAGGGTCTAGGTGAACCGCTGCTGCTAAGTCTTGTATTGCATTTCTATACTGCTGCTGCTTCGCATATGCTCTTCCTCGATACAACCTAATAGGGAAGAAAGTTTCTCTTTAAACATCATTTCCCTTAGAAAATTATACCTACAGAATGAAGTCATAGTGTGAAGTCATAGACTATTATTTATAATATTAACAGGTTGAGTCAACAATATCAAGAGTTCTTCCATTGTTTTTGTCATGCAATCTTGAAGTAATTATTCAGAAAAAAAAGTTAAAATATAGAACAAACATTCAATTTTCTTTCTGAATTTAATAAAGCAAGTCTGAAGGAACAAAGTCCGGTAATCTGTACCATATAGGTAGATCACTGCACTTGCATAAATCAGGTTCAATATACTAGAACCCCATATGAGCTTTGGGCATCACAGAGTTGAACTGAACTCTCTCCAAGTTCCATAGTCTATTGGTGCAGCAGTTTCTGTATGGGAAATACCAGATTTTGTTAAATCTGATTTAAAAGAAAAAATATAAAACTGCCCTCATTACTATTAAAAGCTTTCTGAAAACATCTATTCTATTCTTCAATATTTCTTTCAAACAGACAAGTTTACAAAATCAGATCCTACTATTTTACACTAGTCCTCCCTCAGATTCAGGAAGCTAGCAATATATTTAAACAAGATAAATCATAAGCACAGGTGAAAAAGCATGAATAGACAGCAATGGCTGTAAAATTATTTTATCAATGCAAAACATAATATATAAAACATTTTTGTATTGCTGAAGATAACTTTCACTTATTAAGCAGGTCTTATGCCACATCCCACTTCTATGCAGAGTTATCATGCAAAATATATACCATTCCTTTTTCAGTCTAACACAGTAAAGTCAATTCCTCAAGAATTTAACTCTACACAAAAACTAATCATACACACTAGGACTATTCACAGAGCCCACACATCAACGTGTGAGCCTCAATGAACTAGTGGGTTTCAGGAAGCCAAATGCAGCTTTATGTTGCTTCAAGATTTTATTTCAAAGTCAGAGTTTTAAGAAGCATCTGTAAATTACTTTAGTAGGACAGGAACCTAATGTCATAAGAAAGCTTTGCATGATTCTGTGGTTCCCTGTGATGGAGATGACTGACAAGTAGAAGATACACATGGGGGAATCCTTCCCAGGCCATTTCTATTCAGTTTGGATGGGAATCAGTTCCAGAATAAGACATCTGAACTTAGGTCTCTATTTGTAGATGTCTACAACATATGTTAGGTGTCTGACTTTCCATTACAGTTAATGAAGATCTAGTCAATATAATCCAAGGAGATGAGAGCAATTCAGTTTATCCAAAAATATACACTTACTGGCTGTTTAGCTGAACAGCTCTCCAGGCTTTATAGAATAGTCTATATTCAGTCTACTAACTGTATTGATTAGAGTCCTTGGTGATAATGGCTGCTCAGACACCTACATCCCATGGATACAGCAAGCTGACATCTAAATTCAGGTATCATACTCTGGTATTGGATATCTGCTTTTATTTTTATTTTACATCTGTTTTCATGAATCCGGAATAGAGTATAAGAAGAATATAAATCTTTGCAGGAATGATATTTTTAATATCACATTTTCTAGTAGGGAAGTCATATAATTTTTTTTCAATCTTTGTAAGTCAAACCTAAAAATCATCGTTATAATTCAAAAATAAAGATGCTTCTCATTCATAAGTCAAATTTTTCACAGAAAACATTAACCTAGCATAGTGTTAAAACTAGAAGCGTCAAGGCAACCAATGGAAATTAGGCATAGAACTATGTAATCCTTAAGGACATTCTTCACTTTGAGCATGTATTTAAATGCAGCTCTTTAGAGCAAAGCACATATGCACGTGCTTAAGTCCAACTGACTCTATATTTGCATTAGTCCAGTGGGATCTGAGCATGTGGTTCTGTGCTTAGCTAAATTAAGGTCTAGGGACTAATCCAAAGTCATTAAAGTCATACAAAGATTCCCCAATGAATATCAAGGCCTAGAAGTCTTATTCTGTTTCTATTAGACACCTCTTTGGAAAAGCAATTGCTTTATTATTGTTTAATGCATATTCAGTCTTTTACATATTAATATTATTTTAATAATCCACTTAAAATTCAAATTCTCTTGTCAAACTATATATCCTACCTCGCCTGAGCATTGCTGGGGTCTTCCTTGATCACAGCTGTAAAATCCTGAATAGCTGCAGTCAAAACTGAACAGTCAAAGAAGTGTATTCCATGTTTCATAAGTGCATCCGTCCTTTTTGGGTTATACTGAAAACACTATAATGAAAAAAAAGTAGTACGTGATGTTATTCTTCATTCTTATTATTTCTAACGATTAAAAGTCTTAACCAAGCATAAAAATAATATATTCTTTTATTCTTAGATTTTCTTTTTTATTCCTTTGTCCTTTAATGTCTATTGTCATTTCCATTAACTGTAAAGTGAAATAAAAAAAGTAGCGATGCAAGCTTACTAGTGGCTGATAATTTGTAGACATTCAGTAATATATTGGATTAGCCGGCAAGAGTAACAGAAAATTACTTATTTATTTCCATAGCACTGATTTTTTTTTTAAACATCATTTATTTGAAAGGATATCCATTCTCCAAGCTACTTGCCAGATATATCCAAATACAGTTTACTTTTACTGAAGTTACACAAAAGTTACTACATTATTGTAACAATACAAAAAAGTGAACTTACTTTGGCATAATCATCCATGGCCAATAACAATTGATTTTCCTCAAAATACAACTCAGCTCTTCTAAAATAAATGTCATCATCTGTAGGGCTGCACTGTATCGCAGAGCTATAATTGATGATTGCCAATGTATTATCACCCTGTTTCCTGTAAATTTCAGCCATTGACAGGTATGTATCTGAAACAACCACCCAAAATATAAAAGGCACTATTTAGCAGCGCAAAACAATGTCATCTCCTCCTTACAGGGTAATTAACAGGAGCAGTAGAAATAGAACAGTAGATTATACAAAAGGTTGGAAAGTTCTGCTTTAATCTGAGCAACAGAACTCAAAAGTTTAGAGCTATGGCTGTGTGCTCAATCGTGGAGCTCATGCAGCTGTAAACTGATAGCTCTTGCTGGATTCACAGGTACTAAAAATCTTTGCTCTCTGTAGAGCTCTGCAGAAATGGCCCATCAAGCAATTTAGTGTAGACCTGTTGATCACAAACAAATATAAAGAGATTTAGTTCAAATGGGCCCACACAATATTTATTCCACTGTGTTGGGTCCGGTCAGGATAGAGCTAACTTTTTTTATAACCACCCATACGGTGCTGTGTTTCGGATTTGTGGCTAAAACAGTGTGGATTACACAACGTTTTAGCTCTTGCTGAACAATGCTTGCACACTGTCAAGGCTTTACTTATTTATTTCTTTATTCCCCCCACTCTGCCCGCTCCACAGCGTGTAGGTTAGGGGTGGGCAAGAAGTTGGGAAGGGACATATATCTGGGACAGCTGACTTAAGTAGGCCAAGGGGATATTCCATACCATATAATGTCATGCTCAGCAACAAAAGAAAACAGGGGTAGAGGAAGGAGGAGGGGGGGGAGTGTCTTCCAAGTCCATGTCCAATTAAAATTTCCTTTGTTGCAACCTGTGACCATTGCCTCCTGTTTTGCTGTGCATCTCTCGGAAGAGTCTGATTCTGTCTTCCCTGCTGCCACCCATTATGCAGCTGAGAACAGATTTCCCTCTTAGCCTTACCTTCTCCAGGCTCACTCACTCATCTCTCTCAGCCTTTCCTTCTACAGCTTAGGCTCCAGACCCCTGACCATCTTAATGGCTTTCCAATAGACTCTCTCCAGCTTCTCTCTCTTATACCAGGGGTTCCAAAACTGGACAAAGTATTGGAGGTGCAGCATCACAACCTGGCTGAGGGGAATCACTTTCCCTGACCTGCAGAGCCTGGTCTGTCAACCAGGTGGTATCTTTCCCTTTTAAGCTCCTCCTTCCCAGTTTAAAGGGTATGGCAGAACAGGGCTGACTGAAGCACAATAGCACACTGTCTCCATTACAGGATTGTTATCAGCTTTCCCCATTAAGTTAATGGATACAATTTCCATGAGTCCTCCTTTTTTTTTTTCTTTTTAAACACACACTAAAATGAAGTACTTATTTTTGCCTTAGAAACGCAACTTCTGTCCCAAGCCCTTGAAGATTCATGTCTGCTTTATAATCTTTTTATAATATGGTTAAAACAACTGATGTAAGTTTAAATACATACAAAAACATTTGCAGAACTAGGGCCAAAGGCAACTAGAGAAAAAACACTATGAAAAATTAACTGTTAAGTTATACTTCAGTAGATACTTACCTGCTTTATTTTTGCTCCATTTAGTTATAAATTTCAGGTCATCCAAAGCAGCAGAAATTCTGTCTTGAAAGAGGTAAATCAAATGTCTATGCCAGTAAGCATTAAGCAGTAGTGGTTCTAAGCTTATAGCCTATAAATAAAATAAGTAAATAACTTATATTGCAGAAGGAACTTCTCAAGTGTGCTAACAATAGGACATAGGAAATGAGAAAATTTTTGGACTGAAATTATTTTTTTCAGAAAATTCCTAGACTGACAAACTTCTATTTAACCTAAAAATCTGAAAAATTTTACTAATGTCACTTGTTTATTTAACAGCATCATGTACTTACACATATGCAGAATCAGAGGCCAAGCTACCAGAATATTCAGCACAAAATATTAATCAGCTGGGATATTACCATGTTTGATGATTTCTTTAAAATAGTTATCTGAACTATTTCTAGAAGTCAGAATTCTTCTATCTGAAAGTAAGAATTAACCTGCCCCTGTGAAAAAGGAATCAGCTTTTCAAACCATGCTGTTATGATTCCTATAGAAAGCACCTAACATCCCCTAACAAAAATCACTTGACAGATATTATCAATCAAATAAGATATTTCACATATGTTCATTATAACACACACTTAACAGCCACATGGAAATATAGAGACTGATACAAATCTAAGACTTTTCTGCTACAACAGTAATTCTCAAATTTTGGTCTATAAACTATTTCTAGGATCCATAAACTACATAGGAATTGTGTTCATATATCTTAAAGAGCAAAGTCAATAATGTTTTCACTAAAGTATGCAATAGCAATGGCAAGCAATTTTGTCAGTTGACATCAGCCCATTGGTTAATGAACCACTTTGCCAGGGTGTGGAATTTTTAGCCTTTCAGATCCTTGACAGTCTGTTTCTAAAGTTTGGGGTAAATAAAAAAAGACACAAGATAATCATTGAGTTTCTATGAATATAGTCAATTTTCTGGTCAGATAATTTATGAAGTTTGGAAGGTAATAGGTACAGATTGCAGGTGCATAAAATAGGTACCTATGTCCCATTAAAAATAAAAAAAAAATATAGATTTATCCCCAAGAGAAGCATTAACAGAAATGGTGTTATAAAAGGAAATTTCACCCTAAGACAATATGCGTTTTGGGAAAAGCAAACTCTAGAAATAGAGTAAAATATGAAGGGTGGATCTCACTGCAGGACACACTGTGAGCCTCCTTAAAGTCTACTGTGGCTTGAGACTGTTAGCTGAAAGGAATTCAGAAACCAACATGAAGCCAAGCTGTTTTGTACTTCATTGTTTCATTCCTCTACACATTTCCAAATATTCCAGCCAACTGAGCTTTGCATTTTAGCAAAAGAAATGCTATTTATATTATTTAAAGGTGCCTGTTGTTAAGCCTGTTTTCAGGGACACTGGCAGATTGATGGTGTTCTACTGCCAGAGAGCAATATCAACACAAAAGATCTGGTTCAATCTTGCATTATCAAGCACTCCAGTACAAGGATCATGAACCCCCCAAAGCAGCTTCTGAGGATTGCTTCTCCAAACACCAAATGCTGTGTTAAGAGCCAAGATGTTGGTTAAGGAAAGGAGGACATCTTTTGCTGTACGACGTCATATATAGGATGAAGTACTTTGGGGTCCCAACCTGGTTATGACTAGCTGTGTGTAATATAGATGTTAAATGACAATGAAAATACCATACCGAAAGCACAACACATGACTTCTCTACCCAGGTTTCACAAGCATACAGAACTATACCATTGTTTAAAGAATGCCTTTGAAAGTTTTTACAGCTTCCACATTTAAATTATAGACTTTAAAAATATTCTTTTCATTTCTGTTCTTTCAGCAATTTTTTTTATTCTGTTTTGGTTGTTTCTTTCTAGTTGTGCAGGGTCTTGGGCAGAAGTAATGGCAGGTTTGTAGCACTATAAAGGGAACTTTAAAAGTGTTGAAAAAATAAACATACATAGAAAAACACTAGTATTATTGTATAAAAATCTTAGTGTCAAATGATAGTTTAATTACAAACAGGAAATACATGACTTTTCAATTTATTTGCTTACTATGCTTTTGCAGAAATTGAAAATATATTTGTCAGCTTGCCAGCAGCAAAACTTGAAGCAAAACACTTTCTGTCCTTTTTGTCTATCCTATCTCCAACTCCATTTAGGAGTATTGTATCCTGAGCAAGGGTCTCCAGAGAAACATTATGGTGCTTGGAGAACACTAGGGTAAACAAACACAGTTTATTAAGAGCCTGCATCTTCATTCTTGCAGGACTAAACTTGGATCATGCTGTCATACAAAGGTAAAAGGTGGCAGCATTCAGCTAGTTATCAGCTCTCCTGCTTCTAGTTCTTCACCTGTTGAAGAATTCAGACACTCAGTTAAAAAAAAAAAGGGTGCTTGACAGAAGTAAAACTTGGCATTAAACTTACTTTTTCCAAGTCATCCATAGCTGACTTTAACTTGCCTAACTTTCTTTGTATTGCTCCGCGCCTGCAGTAGTGAAAAGCTGAAGGATGCTCTTCCTTTTCTATTAGCTCAGTCAGTTGTCTTACTTCTTTTTCTAAATCTTCAATACTAACTGTTGCACCTTCAAGAAGAACAGGCTGTATTGAGTCAACTAGTTCTATTTGTAGATTTGCTTCTTGAGAGTCCACCGTTCCGGTTCCTTTTAGTAATCCAGTATCCTTCTCCTCAGAAGCAGTCCCTCTAGGAGGGAAAGTTTCATCAAACCAGCAGTTCCATATTCCACTGGCCCACATGCGAGCAGAAGTTTCTTTTGGAATTCCACCCCTCACTTTTGCAAACTTTTCAAAATCTAACAAACAAGGGATGCTGGGGCTCTGATATTGTTTGATTGCTGAAGACACCTTGATACTGAATTTATCATTAATAGGAAGCCTTTCCAGAGACACAGACCTAAGGAAAAATATACTGAAATTAACTAAAGGTTCCCAGATATATTAACAATATCAAATTGCAATCTGCCAGTCAACAACTATTCAAAAACCTATTGTTAGCTCTCTTGTTAATGATAATTTTTTAACTTATCAGCCATTTATCAAAAACCATTATTGAAGCTGCAGGTAAGCAGAATTGTTCCGAATGATCCACGTCCCCAGAATGTTCAGCGCTTATTTGCAGTTGCATGCTTCTTTCCTCCAAAAGCTTCTAACTTAGGTTTACAAGGACAATGCTAAACCTAAGTACAGTATCTCAGAGTGGACAATTACCAGCCTGGCTAAATGATGATAAATCCTAGATGGATGAATATATCAATGCTAGATTCCAGTGGTATTAGGAAGAGGCCATGAGAATATAAGCAGAAGAAGCACCACCCAGAGGTGAAAAAAAGCACTTGAATTTACAAGGACATTTCCAAAATGATAATCTGGGAAAATTCATAGCTCCAAGATGAGAACCTTCACAAATATTCAATATCAACATCTGCTTTGAGACGTCAAAGTGAAAGAAACAGAAGTCTTTACAGAAACACTTTATCACAAAAAATACTAGCCTTGCTAACACAGAAGAAAATATCAGAAGGGAATACAGAGAAAATATTTTATACATATGTATTTATAATACTATGTACCTAATTTTTATAATATTTTATACATAAGGATCCTACTAGAACAAAAAAGGGAAATTAAATAAAAAATGTAGCAGGCCCATGCATGAATGACATGCAAAATAGCGCAAAGATGAAATCCCCTTGGTTTAGCAAAACTGATACAAAAGCCTTAGACAAAGAACATACGGTACCCCTGTCTAAAACAAGACTTTGGAAAAAGGCCACTTTCTCCCTTAGTCACAGCTCACTATACCAGTATATCACACCATTTAAGTATCTTTGATTTTCTTAAGAATAAACCTACTGAAAGGTGCCTAAAAGCAGAAAAAAGCAGCTGAATGGAAAACTGGCCTGAAGGACCAGGCCTGAGCATCAGTGTAAGTACAATGTGGACACATATGACTGTACACAAAAAACAGACAACATTCAGGGGTTTTTTGCAGGTGACACTTCAAGCATAAGTATTTAAGAAATGTCAAAAAACTAGCAAGAACGTTAATTTCTTTTCTTTTTTTTTTTAATACTTGAATATTTTCTAAGGTACCCCATATCTGAAGTACATAAACACTCACTAGAAAAATATTTGGAGTGGTACGTGAAAACAAAAGGTAAAAAGCAAACTACTTGTCTGATATAATCTGTGAAGTTCATGGTACAAAGGAGGTTAGCCCAGCCTAGCATTTCAGTTTCCTAAGCACTTAGAATTTCCCCCTTGTCTTTCAGAAGAAAGAAGTCTGACCATTTTAATCATGCATTTATACTTAGATAAAACTTTTTCTGTTGTTGCATGAAGCAACACCATTTCCATTTAAAGTGCAGTATATACTAAATGTCCTAAAGATACCTGAGCAGTATGTATTTTTTCTTTGCATTAAAAAATGTACATTATTCCTAAATAACCAAACTATTATTACTTAATTTCAGAGCAATATTTAATATTAAAAAAGAGAAAACCTGTAATTAGATAACATGGCTACAAATTAAAATACATTCTTTAAAAAGGCAATACAAATTAATTAAAGAAAACCTTTTAAGAATCTTTGGGGGTTGACTTAATTTCTTAATCACAGCTTCTAATTTTCTAGGGTTTATTATTTTCTTTGATTTCTTTGTTTTCTTTCTTCTTGGGAAAACAGTGTGTTTAATCCCAGCCTTTTGAGGTCGCTCCACAAGAACAATGTCATTCTCAGTATCCTCTTGTCCACTCAAAGTACGCATTTTTTCTACTGGTATGTCTGTCTGCATTGACTGAGGATCATCACAGATTTGATTCAATAGATGCTTGGTAGGGGAGCTTTTCCCGATCTCTGTCTCAACCTCTGGCTCAGCTATCTGTTGCTTCATAACCTTCAACTCTTTCATGCTGGTTTTGAAATTAGCTGACATATTTAACGTAGTTTCATCTTTGAAAGCAGTCATCTCCAGAGCTGAGACTGATCTTTTAATCAAACTTGTCTGTTAAAAAAGGAAACTTAATTTATTTAGATGTTCATTTATATATCACATTTCCTTAGTTTTAATGGACTGGATTTTATTTTATATAAAATTGTAAAGAAAAAAAGAGCGACACGGGGACTATACTGTTGAAGAAAAATTAGAGTATTTAATGGGAAAAAAGATCTGCATACCTCAGGATATGTGTCAAAGCAAAGAGATCTAAAACATTAATTCAAAGTTCTTTGAAGCTCAAAAAGGGCTAAAATCAATCTTCTCTAAAAAGTATCACAAGAAATTTGAATTAAATACCCCCAGTCCTTGTAGGAAAGTTAAATTTTAAAATCAAAAATGTATGCCACTGGTGGTGACATTTACAAAAAGATGAACTGAGATATATTCATGAACTCAGAAGAAGAGACAGGAGGACTCTGTATAATGTCTGGAAGTACAATTGTATTATATGGAAACACAGTTAATATCTGAATGGAATTAGGCACTCTCATACTTTGTGTCCCCACCCCTGAATCACCTAACGAAATCAAAACCAAAAGAATAATTGTTATCCTCTGATGTTTAATTGTTATTAATTATTAAGCAAGTACTATTTGCAATAACAAATGTATTGCTTCTCAGTCTTTTTGTTAATCCCAGTTCACTAACTTGCACTATAATATTAGGTATAACACAGCTTCGGCGAAGAAATTAAAATGCAAGTTCATGCCCACTGCCTGAAATTTACAGAGGGAAACACTTGTCAGTAATAAATAAAATAAATGAAAAAAATAAATGAAGCATTGAATAATTTTGAAAAATTTTTCGTTAGACCCAAAGAAGCACTTTTTCAATGCTTGGTTACAGATGTCTGCTAAGAATTATTTAATTTATGTATTTATTAGAAAGACACTGCATCAGCCTTTAGTTTATTTTAATAATAATTTAAAGCACTCCATTTAAGTAACTAAATACCTTTCATTCTTTATTTGTGGTAATGCATTATACCCTGTGAAGTTTTGAAAAGATTAAAAAAATCTCAATGTCACAAGTATGCTGCTTTTCTTTAGGAAAATTATATTTTTAAAAAAGCTTCATACTGATTTATTAAAAAGCTGAAACTCAATGTAAAGCTATCATTTATCACTACATGTATCTACCATTAGCTGTCATTTATCACCAGATCAAATAGTTTGACTGCAAATTGCATAAATATTGAATTGTTACTTGATAAATTCTTTTAATGAACTGTGCATAGTTTTGCTAAAGGATTGCTTTCTGAGTTCAACAAGACTACTTCTATTTGAACATGAAACTAGTATTTTAAGAATCAAGCATCAATGCTTAGTTCAAATTGCAAATCTGGTGTTTAAATTTTTTTATTTATCATTGCATACAAACTGCTGCCATCTTTCATGTCCGTCTTTAAAATAACACAGTCACAACATTTTAAGCAGGTCTTTATGGCTATAAAGGAGTTTTAAATAAATACATACTCCTCAAAGTCTTACTCAAAATCAAATTTGTTAATAAAATATTACTTGTATAATGCTATCAAGGTCATCTTTGCACAAGTGTAAAATTTGCAGTTTATTGCTGCTTTATGTATGCTGTGAAACGGCTAACATAACTTCAATAGCCATAAAAGTACATAGCACTTTACAGATTGGAAAGTTGACAACACTGATGCCCTGACGTGTCTGAAATCCAAGGACCTGATACCGCAAAATCTTTACTCAGATATGTTGTTCCACTCATTTCAGGTTAGCTAGAGTACAGACTACTCACACTTATCTCTATCCAAATGCCTGTAAAGTTAACAGGGGTTTTCACTGCAGAGCTATGTTCTCCTATTTAATGTAACCAATCCACTTGAAAAAGACCTTTTAGACTCTCACTTTTGCATCTAATAGGAAAATATTAAGATCAATTCAGTTCAGTGGAAGAATTTCTTCCACAAAATCACAGTTCAGGAACAAATACAAGTAAATATAAAATAATACCTCTGAGATCTCACTGTCAGGAAAATCGGGCAAGGATTGGCATCTTCTCAGTAAACTTTTTGTCTATAGATAAAACAAAAAGTAAAATAAGTCTGAATTAGTCTGAGCCTAACATGAATAGAGCTTTCAGATACATTCTGCTTTTAAAAGCAGAGACTGCCAAAAACGGAGCTAATGTCCAAAGAAATCTGCATTTTCACCAAAAAAAACAACCACACCTTTGCCAGAGTGAAGCAAGGACTGCATTTGTCTGGATTTCTGGATGTCTTAAGCCCATTCTACTGCCAGATGTCCAAAAATCCGCGACACATTCAACATACTCATATAGATTAATGCTAAAGAGCAAGCACAGTCAGTGGACATACTCTATGTATGTGCTGTAGATGCTCCAATCTCAGAGAACATTGTGAATAAGCCATACTGTTGAACACCTAGTGAATTTACTGCATGTATGGAGATGTATTTCCAATGAACATATTTTAAGCCAAACACTTCTTAAAAGTGTCATATTCACTCTGCCTTAAATGACATTAGTCACACACACATTCCTATCTTTGGAATCCCAGACAAAAAATTGGCCACAACATCACCACAACCATAATTTCCAGTGAGACTATTACTTCTTTCTGAGAATCTGTATGCACTTCATCTGTTTTTAATTGTTGTTCTTAATAGTCCTACTTGTACCATAGTAACAGTTTTCTTTTTCAGTAAAAGAGACATTCCCAATAGGTCCACAAGTAAACATGGAATAAAATATAATATTTTAGTAACTGCAGACTTTATTACTTCCAATTATTATATCTAATGGCTCAGTCAACCTGTAGGCAAAGGACTACCAGCACTTTTCATCTCTGCTGGACAATTCTAAATCAGTGTATAGTTACATATACAGCCATAACATCTTTGTGCCTGAAGTCAAACATGATACAAAATTCCAAACAGTTTTTAGCCAAACACAAAATAACTATTTTAAGTTGCTGCTGCCAGAGGATGTAGGAGATGTGCAAAGCTGATCGCAGAATTCTCCCTTTTTGACATACTAAATAAGATTCTCCTCATTATTTCTAGCCAGCTCCTGCAAGAAATGTTCAAACCAGCAAGTGTTCCTTTATCATAATCAAATTTATCTTTTTGTTCCACTTCCATGTCATCTACAAGTCACATACTCTTGAATGACATATTCTCAGATAGCCATAGTCACTATTAAAAAAGCTTCTTTCAAGGACAAAAGCAAGCATGTCCTGCCCAGCATGTTTCACCTTCAAATAGGAAACACGTTATCCAACAGATCTTAACCGCTCTAATAGTCCAAACTTGCAGATGAAGCCCTAAATTTTAATATAAAACAGTGCCTCCAAACACTAAATTATACCTGGGGGCTCAGCTGCAGTAATAATATGCTAGCCTCAGTTTGCCCATTTCTGGCTGCAAATACATTCACTCATGCATTAGTTTTCCTAAGTTCCAGCGGAGGTCTCAGCAACATTGCCGGCCAGTTCCAAGGTTTCAGCTGTGTTTTAGCTACAGGAATACTCAGTTGTACCTCAAATTCTCTGGCAGAGAAATATTTTCAGCTTACTTCCCATGGGATTTGGGGAAGCTTTTACCCACTTCCACTTCCCAGATCTATTCACTTCAAATAGTTAACCCTATGTAAACACATACAACTGAACACCACCATGAGGCACTTCAGGTTCTCTGTGGAGCCTACAGCTCTGATTTCCTACATTGCCTCCACGAACTAGATCAACAGTGTTTGAGACAGTCAGGATTCTGTAACTGGAAAGACCCACACTGCAGCTTAGAACCACACTTCAATCTTTCACTTGCAAATCACCTGCATAGAATTGTTTGCCTATCCTTTAATATTACATTCAGTTAAATTCTAGGTAAAAAAAATTCACACACTTGGAAACATCTTTTTCCCCCTATTCTGCTTCTTGACTCTTGCAGTTTTTTTATATGTCTGGGCATAGTGGAACATCCAGTAAGCTGCTCCACTGAGATGTCATATTACTCAAAGCCTGTTATTTATACCACAGGCCCGCCCCTAAATCATCACCTAATGCTATAATAATGCAAAATAAGAAGCATCTTTAAAATATGCAATGACTCTTTCCAAGCACAGTCTCAAGTTTCAAAAAGTGAGATTTAGCATTTTCTATTAAAAAATGAACAAATATCTAACATAAAACTGTTTCTAGAAGTCAGCTACATAAAAATATTTAGTCTTATGACGAGATCTTCAAACTATGAATTGTTTTGCTAATCTTAATTTTTAGTGTTACATTAAAAAAAATTGTACCGTGATACACACCAGTCCATAATCATAGAAATCATGACCATCTTGCTCAGCTTCTAACTCTTCTTCATGATCAGTGAAAAAGTCTTCAAATACAACATCCTCAATCACATTGCTCTGAAATATTAATACAGTTGCATATTTGAATATGTGCCATACTATTATTTTAGTCAGCTATAGAAAACATAGTAAGATAAATAAATAAAGCCTATAATGTATTTGAGCTAAAGATTTATGACGATCAAGACCAACATCACAGAAGCCATTTATCCTAGACTTCTGATGGAGCACGTTCTTCAATGTGATCAAGAATTACATGGTGCAAAAGGGGCAGAGACCTGAGGAAACTGTCTCTAAAGTTTTTTTCTTTAGCTTTGGTAATTTATGTCAGGTCGCAGCAGTCCATATAGTAACAAGAACACAGCTCTCCATTTGGTCATAGTAA
>NW_008824356.1:4067805-4069582 GCF_000699105.1 Pygoscelis adeliae | reverse complement strand
AATTAATCCATGCATAAGTGTGCTTTATCTCTTGCACAGGAGTGTGAACTGGTCATGAAATGCTAGTTTCTCTGTAACCTTTGCCATATGAAGGTGCAGAGTGCTACAAATACGGGCATAAAATAGGCATGCCCTTTTACATA
This sequence comes from Pygoscelis adeliae, assembly GCF_000699105.1. Lineage (NCBI taxonomy): Eukaryota > Metazoa > Chordata > Aves > Sphenisciformes > Spheniscidae > Pygoscelis > Pygoscelis adeliae. Next base: position 4,069,439 of record NW_008824356.1, on the reverse strand, counting down.
AACAGCTCATCTCTCACAATAATGTAATCACAGTGGAGATCTTACATTTAAAACATTTCAAAACTCAAAAACATTGGCATTTTCTAAAATGGACTTTGTTAAATATATGAAATATTTTATTACATTTTAATAGAAATCCCTGCCAGCATAGCATAGCAGAAGAAAAAGTATGCAAAAGTAGCTTTCAACATAAATGTAAATACATTAAGCAAGATAATATAATAGCAAGTGGTAATTAAGAATAATTACTACCAGAAACTTTATTATTGTAGAATTTTAAACAATACTATCCAGTACTTATTATTAGAAATTGTACAATGACTTATATACCATGCTTACAATATACAGAAGTGTTAATAAGATAGCAGCATAAAACACAACTATTACAGTTAACAAATATGTTCGAAAAAGACGTATATTTCTGTAAAAGATGGGAAGACTAAAAATACATTTAAAATACTTACCTCATATGTAGGAAATAAAATTTCCTGTAATGAAGAAATTGGAGCAGAGAATTTTGGTGGAGCTGGAGCCCAAAACATTTTTAAAGCTTCTGGATAAATGGAAACCTTCAAAACCAATACAATTCAGTTATCAAATAACATAAACCCAGTTTATAAATGTCTGTACTGAACCTGAACTATTAGGTGATAAAATGCTGTTTTCTGCTAAAAATGGTTTTGTCAAGAACAACCCCATTAAATACAATGAAATCCTGAGACATAGAGGGCTCCCACAGCCTGAATGAACTACCTGTTTTGCTCTTTTAGTGTTTTTGTTTATTATTGATTAGCACATTAGCATATTTTATTACTTCAGAGAAGGAATTAAGAACTGAGACATGAGGTTTCAGAACAACACTCCCCATTGATGAAAAATTCCATATACATTTTTCTATTGCATATTGTCAAATGTTGAAAAGTCAGCAGAACTTCATTTCCAAGGTGTTCTGTTCTTTTGTTGCACGACACAATCAAAAAACCCCCACTTCCCCCCCCCCGGATTTTGTGTCATTTGTAGGATTGTGCACATACAGCACACGTTTATTAAAAGTTCTTACTTTCTCTCCTAACAGGAGCAGCTGTGGCTTTTTAAGACAATATTCAGCTACTTTTTGGCATTCAGTTAGACTTTTTGATGTATGAGGGGGAAGAAAGGGAATCCCATCTGTCCGATTATTCTGGAACTGCTCTGAAATAGGAACTCCTTCATAACAAATTCTGCAGCAACATAAAAGATGAATAAATTACTCTGATTATGTCAGGTATTAACAGCACAGAAATAGCTTAGTAGTTAAAGACAAAGAAAAGTAAGTAAAATTTAAATCAAACTAGAAATAATTTTATAGAAATAAATTATGAATGAAACTTTTTTCTAAACTAAAGATTGAAATTACTTAATATACAATGGAAACCTGGTGCCAAACTTGTAATTTTTGTAGTCACACACCAAGTAATTTTAAAACGACTTTCATGATCAGGTCCATGGTGTATATTATAGAAGTCACAAGAAAAATATAACACTAAGTTCTAAATTAGTAAGAAATGCATTACATGCATAACTTCATGCATGGCAATGGCAAATACACCACTCAAGTGCTGTGCTTACAGTCTGATATACTTAAATGTAAAAGA
>NW_008824356.1:4059480-4067768 GCF_000699105.1 Pygoscelis adeliae | reverse complement strand
TTTTGAACAGCACCTTATGTGATTACTTGGGGATTGGATTCTGATTATTTTTTGTTTGCCCTTTTTTTAAATATATCTACCTATGGCAAACACCTCACAAAAGGAATATTTCACTTTAGAAAGTTATAGTTTGAAGTAATTATACATCCCAATTTCCTATGTATTTACAGTTTCAATTTCCAAAAACAGTAAACACTTTTACGTGACAGTAACTCATAAGTATGTTTATATATGCACGTGCATATATAGATATATATAAAATCCTGTAATAACTGTCCTACCTCTATTTCCTTTGTTCCTGGCACCTCTAAAGGGAAATCCAGATCTGAAGGATCTATTACTACTACCAAGCTGGTAAAACTATTTTAGAGATTAGTAGCAACAACTATTAACATTTATCACTTAAACAGATATTTTAGAGGATTTATATATAAAATTATAATGAATATTTTTATTTAACAGAGAGTAGAAGTTATTCATATTTTTTGCTATTCTTCTTGTAGCTTGTTTTATAGTACAATAATTACTTAAGTTCTCACTTATATAGTTCTTACTGTACTAGCAATTACAAGCACAGAATGTAATAAGTGGTGAGATATGTAATATATATACAAAAGAACAAGAAAAAACACTCAATCTCATATATTCAGGTATCCATATATGTATGTACATTAAAATGCACATTACGTGGAACACGACTTGTCTCAACACATTGGCACATTGGCATATGCCAACACTGACATCTACTGGTGTTAGTCAGGTTTGGGGTAGTTTTTCTGCAAACACTAAATAATGAAGTTTCTTTGTGCATTCACAGAACTAAAGTGTGTAACTTCTATTACCTGCAATTTCACTGCCAGACCTATATCTGTTATAGTGGACTTCATTATCATTTATGCTAATTGCAATGTACTTCCATTTTAAGACCTATTTAAATTATCAGAATACTGTGCAAACGGGGGGGTCTCAACATAATTGAGAACCAGCCATTTGGTTTAGCAAACAAAATGCCTTCTGAAGTACATTTGGACGTTAAAAAAGAATCCTTAAAATGTAGCGCTAGCCCAGAAGTTGTAGTTCTTACACAGAGAGAAAGATTATAGGTCTGGGAGTAGTTCTTGAACTCTTTCTGGAATGTTCCTTTCTTCAAGTGGAAGCTTTGACAAAAGACCTATTTCTTAAAGGGAAAAAAAACAAGAGCTGAAAACCTAACTTTTGACAAGTGTTTGGCCTTCCTAGTTTTTCTTTACATCTAAGTATTTGGTGGTTCTGACTCTTCAAGGTGGGTGTCTGCATAAAAGGAATGTCAAGTGAAGTTATACAAGATACAAAAAGGCATAAACGAATCAAAATATTCCTTAGCATTTGGCAGTTAAAAGTGTTTTAAGTGAACAACATAAAAAGAGCTGTCCACTTTTGTCATAAATAGTTTTCAATTCAAGGAGTTTATAGTAGGTAATCAGCTGTGAGTTAACGTGAAACAACACTCAGACAACATTCAAACAACATTTTCGAAGAGAAGCACCATGGAGGAAAGCTCCGAGTAATAATAATACTGATCAAATAATATTCTGTTTCCATCTGCTGGTAAAAAACTGTAAAATCAGTTTTATTCCTGCATGCAGGAATCTTAACAAACATAACATGAAGCTACAAATCCCGTTAAAATTTTGTAGGATATCTGCCAGGAACAGGTTTGACTATCCATATATAACCTTCATAAAAATATATTTAGCTTAATACTTGTCTTCATGGCAAAAAAGTAGCTTTTTTAACTCTCAGATAACTGATGCCTGTAGAGTATGCCAAGATTCAACACGAGAGCAAAAGCAAGGCACCTTTGCTATCTGATGAAATAAACTTAATACAGTCAATCCCAGGAGAGAGTTGTAGCTGACCTTGGGAAGTTTACATCTGGATAAATTGATACACCCTGCTCCACAAGATGTTTTTTGCAGATGTGAATGAGAAGTTGTATATGTTTTTAAGCCTGTGGATATTTTTCATAGCGAAGACAAGACTTTAAAGCAAGAAAATTGTTGCTTTCTTGATCTGATCTACCATAAAATCCTACCACTGTAGGCTTCTTTGGACTTTGTTACAGTCAAACAAGATTCTTTCAGAGAAGAACTCAGAACTAGTACAAAAAAAATAAAGATAGCTCTATTGCTATTTAAACAGTTGACAAAGTCATTTGAATTTTACTATACACTACACAGAAATCATGCTTACCCCCACATAGATCAATTGCATTTGTGAAATTAGCTCAATGCATGGAATTGGTCAGTAATGAAATGTGAACAGCTTAAACGGACCTAAATTAGTGCCAGGTAAATGATACCTTTGACCTTCAAGGCTCACATAAGGCAACCAGTTTTAAAAATTAAAAACAGAAGATGATGGTAGATGGTGCCGCTAGATGGCAGTGCTCCAAAGAATTCAGTTTTCTAGATTTCGAGGATTAAACAAATTCAACACGGAATTTTGGTATGGGCTTCTTTTTAAACTTTAATTCTCTTCATCTCTGGGAAATGTAGTTCTCAATGTAAAAATTTCTTCCCAAAAATTTCTACTGATTCATAAAGCTCAGACTCACCCTCAATTTCCTCAACCTGTTGGCTACTTCTTGAAAACCAAACCATTTTCTTCTTCAAATCCTGTCCTCCCATAGCTTCTACAATGCATCTCTCCTAGTTCCACTCCCATCTAACTCCTTCAGCTTCCTGGGGTCTGTCCTCTACTCTCTTCTTCCTCTACTCTATTTCTAGTAATGTTCTAGTCAAAGACCATGTACAGGTTCCCTCTCCATGGTAATGAATCAGAGCGTGATTCATCACTCTTGTTCCGCACCAACAAAAATATCAGATGATCTTCCTCTTCGGGATGTCAAGCTGCCAGCGCTAGCCCAGCAAGGCTGAAAGATAAGGATCTTATGAGCCTTTCCCTTTTCAAGCTTCATGGCCTCCCCACTACTTTCTTCATCGTTATGGCTAGCATCCCATCAGTCACACAGGCTCAGAACACAGGTAACATTCACAATATTCTAAAATTAAAGTCTTTTTTTAATCTTTCTACAAAGCTAAAGTCTGGTATCTAATTTCATATCTCCCTTGCTGCAGCATCCGTGACTCCATCACTGTCTTCCTAAGCTTGGGTTTTTTTCCTTTTTGAACATCTTTTTGCCCACCCTCGTGCTGCCTCTCACGTCTGAGAAAAGCTCGCTACAACCATCAATTTATTCTCTCAGAATTTCCCTAATCCTCTTCCACCATGACCTGCAAAACAGCTGGGCTACTGGTATGCTGAAATCCCTGCTTACAATACTGATCAGTGTCCTTATTCTCATTGAGTCCTTATATTCTCTGTCCAACAGACAGAAAATGCTGCTGAATCAAAAGCAAACACCCCAATTATGGCCATGAACGACACTCATATGCTACCCAAATTCCTGACAGAAGCAGAAGCTCACAAAAACCAAAAGGAAACATCAGGGTCTTATCCTGTACCCTGAAATAATGCCATCCTTGATGGCTAGGGTAATCTTGACTACATCAAAAGAATTCAATGACTAAAAACTTTCATAAAGCAATTTATGGATTCATATTTTAAGGTCAGAGAGAAGCATCATGATTACCTAACCTGACCTTCTAAATAATACAGATAATAAAATTTCATCAGTATTCCTGCATCAAGCTCAGAATTTGCTGGGTGAAACTCAGGATATAACTCAGAAAGAAATCCAGGTTTGATTTAAAGGCTGTAAATAATGGATAATTTCAGAAGCTGCTACTTACATTGAAATCTTATAGCTACTGTCAATTTGTCTAGACTGAAACCTCAACTACTGGGTCTGTTGTGTTTTTGTTTAGCAAACCCTCTTGCATCAGGAACTATACCATGCAAGTAACATACTCAAACCAACACTATATCCCTTGTGTAAAAGCAACATAATGATCTTTTAAAATGTCTTAATACAGAACTGGTATTCAAGAAAGAGAGATCGCATACAGGAATCGATAATTCTGCTTGCTGCCCTAGAATGGTACTTGGAACAGTCTGTTAAGTGCATTAAGTGCACAACATTCCTACAAACCTTCATACGGAAGAAGAATCACAGATTTAGCCAACAGGAAATCTGCTGCCCCTCTCTGGAACTTAGATTTTTCAGAGGCTGCAGGCAGAAATTTCCCTCCATTTCAAATCCAGAACATGCAACCCTCTTCTAAGGGTGGATGCATCTATTCTTTCAAGGAAGGGCAAGGTGATTTTTTTTTTTCTTTTATAAACACAAAAAAAAGCAGAGTGGTGATTTCCACCTCTTTATGATAATTCATTATTGAAGCAGGAGGAGCCAGGAAATAAGAATTCATTGCTTATCCGAGGATTCAAACCTCACTCACCATTAGATTATTTGGCCAATCTGGGTACAGGAAGTTGTACTGTTGAGCAGAAAAGAATGCAAAAGTCATGCAGCCAAGAGAGAGAACAAGTGGCGACATGACTATCTCAGTTGTTAGAGCACTCACCTGGAACAGAAAAGCTCTGTATAATATTTCTAATCCCAAAACTTTTTTTCTATATTATTGCTAATGTCTCGCCTCCTTTATTTTAAGGTAAACATGTTTAAATTAAAGTTCAGAGAGTATTACACAGCCATCTTCTGTTGCTTATCTTTCAAGACTGTAAAGCTCCTTTCAGAGTTACTGCTTTTCAGGATACAATCTCCCCTCCTACAAAGGATGACCCTAATTCCCTATTCTTATCCTTATAACCTTGCATTTGGCTGCACTAAAACGCGTGTTTTTCAAGTGAGCCCAAGTTAACAAGCTACACAAATTGCCCTGTAAAACTGACCTAGCCTTATCCTTGTTTACCACTCTACCATTCTTTAGATCACTACAGACTTTATGAGCAATAATTTTATATTTCTGGAGCTGGTGATACACAGAAACTATAAGTAGCAAACTGCCAGGCTGAAAAACCATCAGGAAAAACTTGAGAGTATTAAGGCTCCAATTCTGAACTTTTTGACGTTACTATATGAACTAGAAAGGCACAAAAAAGCAAAAGTGTAACCAAAGTAATAAGCAATGAAAAAAGAACATGCTTCATATTCATTCATATGCACATTATTTTAGTGCAAAACACGTCCAAAAAAAACAAATTAAAAAACCAAACATTTAGGAATTCACTACCATTAAATATAAAAATTGGTAATATAACAATATGATAAAACAGAGTAGGCTTATTCCAAAATCCATTTACATTTCCCAACTACTTCTTATAGAACAGATTTTTTTGACAGATCTCTTTTTACATGCTGCATCAACCTCAGAAAAATTAACTATTATGCATTTTGTTCTCCTTCAGCTCCTCATTCATTAAAGATGCAGGATCCCGCAGTTATCACATGACTACCTTTTACATATGCAATGAATACTTTTGACTACAAGTTTATCTAGGTCCCAGTTCTGTATGTGCTTAACTTTGCGCATGTGTTGAACTCAACAGAACTACACTCGATTACTTAAAGTTATGCTTGTTCCTAAGTGCTTGTAGAATCAGGATTGAGGTAAGATTGTCTCTGTGATAAAGGGCTAGTGGGTGTGCACTTTAAACCTTTCACTATTGCAGAATTTTACATTCACAGAAAGCCTACTCTATTTGCTCAGTATTTCTTCTTATTTCAATGGGACCTCTCATGTGAATAGAATGAAGTATAAAAATTCATGTATTTATAACGTAAATTGTGACACAAAATGTCTACAAAATGCAATTTATTTTTAAAAACAAACAATATATTTTACTTTCTAAGCAAGATATAAGCCTTTTAGTACTCTTGTTCGAATTATTTTAAAACACATCTACCAAATAAGGCATTTTTCAAATCTAGCAATGAAAAAAGAACATGCTTCATATTCATTCATATGCACATTATTTTAGTGCAAAACACGTCCAAAAAAAACAAATTAAAAAACCAAACATTTAGGAATTCACTACCATTAAATATAAAAATTGGTAATATAACAACATGATAAAACAGAGTAGGCTTATTCCAAAATCCATTTACATTTCCCAACTACTTCTTATAGAACAGATTTTTTTGACAGATCTCTTTTTACATGCTGCATCAACCTCAGAAAAATTAACTATTATGCATTTTGTTCTCCTTCAGCTCCTCATTCATTAAAGATGCAGGATCCCGCAGTTATCACATGACTACCTTTTACATATGCAATGAATACTTTTGACTACAAGTTTATCTAGGTCCCAGTTCTGTATGTGCTTAACTTTGTGCATGTGTTGAACTCAACAGAACTACACTCGATTACTTAAAGTTATGCTTGTTCCTAAGTGCTTGTAGAATCAGGATTGAGGTAAGATTGTCTCTGTGATAAAGGGCTAGTGGGTGTGCACTTTAAACCTTTCACTATTGCAGAATTTTACATTCACAGAAAGCCTACTCTATTTGCTCAGTATTTCTTCTTATTTCAGTGGGACCTCTCATGTGAATAGAATGAAGTATAAAAATTCATGTATTTATAACATAAATTGTGACACATAACTTAAAATGTCTACAAAATGCAATTTATTTTTAAAAACAAACAATATATTTTACATTCTAAGCAAGATACAAGCCTTTTAGTTACCTTGTTCGAATTATTTTAAAACACATCTACCAAATAAGGCATTTTTCAAATCTTTTTCTTTGCCACTTCTTTGAAACTACTAAATACTGAGACACCATGAAAGTTATTTCTCAACATATAATCCTTTAAATTACAAAATCAATTAAATCATAGTAACTCTGAAAATAAATAAGTTCATACCTTTTCCTTTCAGCTTGCTCTTTCAAATAAATATATTTGGAACACATTGCTTCTTCCTCCTTATTGTCCGTGTCCTCTGCTGTAAATAAGATATTGTGACCTCTTCTGTCTAAAGTATGATAAACTCGAGAAACCAGTTGTAAATAAGGAGGCAATATAAAACTAGGAAAAGCGGTACACAGACGATGAATGCTTGGATAATGTTGACCTCTAGAAAGGAAAACAAAGAAATCAAGAATCTTAATATCCATTCCCTATATTCTACAGTAGATAGTTTATCAAATACTACATCATGACATACATCAGACCATAGGATATAAATTGCTAACATAAATACTTAGCATAAAGTGCCTGGTAACTTCTACTAGAAGTAGAGATATCATATTATTTAAAAAAGAAAAACAGGTAAAAGCTAAAATGCTGGTAATAATTTTAAAGTAAAAAATAAGTGCAGTAGTCACAATTTTACTTTCCCAACTTAAGTAGAGCTTTCACTTGCTGCACTGAAAACTTAAATCAAGTAATGCAGACTTACAGCTTAAATTGGGTACGTGAATAAATGTTATGTTAAAATATACATTCACCTGCAAACTCTCTCCTGTGACAGAGTATCTTGTAAATACCCTTAAAACTTTGAATTAGTTTTATGATATGCTATCACTTGAACTTCTTCATAGCTTTTCAATTCGGCTGTTGATTTTAGAGGAAACACTGAGTCTTGAATATCTCTGAAAAGTTAGTAACTAAAAAATTCTACCATTTAACCCTCCAATCTAAGTTGTACTGAAGGTGATGAAAGTCTATGGACTTCCACAGGCCATGGATCAAATTCTAAAAACAGTCTCCGGCTACTGTATGAACTCTACAAAGTTAATAAATGTCTAACGTGCAGACAGTTACAATGTGAAGAGCAGTATACAGAAAATGTCTGAGATGTAAAAAACTCAGAAATGGCTCCCCAAATATATGCTACTTTCAATTAAAGTTCATAAGTCCCTTCATATTTTAAGAGAAAATCCCAAATGAAAATGGTTAAAATTCCACTTTGAAATTACACTGAATAGTTTTCAGGTTTAACTATTTTTCTGAGGTTCTCCTGAGACAATGACACTTTCAACAACCTGGATTTTGTTTTACTGAGAACTATGCCTTATGTTACAAACAGATATTACAAAGGGGAAATCAGCAAGAACTACAAAATGAAGTAAGGAAAAACACAACATTGATTTATCATGCAATACATATTCAAATTACAAAAATAATATTTTGTATTTGCTTACATTTTCTGAAAACTAATGACAGCAAAAAAGATAAAAATCACACATGTAAAGAAAAAAAACCACGAAAATCAGTGTAATAACACAGAAATTTGACTCACAATCAAAAAATTTTCACATCAAGTATATACCAGATATATCTCCGTTACATTAATATAGTTTGAATCCTTAAGTTTATAGG
>NW_008824356.1:4056790-4059451 GCF_000699105.1 Pygoscelis adeliae | reverse complement strand
AGTCTTTTTATTTTCCTTAAAACTGCTCAAAATAATTTTTTTAAAGCCATACAACTTTAATATATAGAAAAGAGCCTAGTTACTTTATGCTTCAACAAGACAGTTTCACCAGATCTTACAATCCGAAGTCTCTACTGAAATCAGTGGCATTTTTGCCTGAATGAGAACAGGGTCAAGGTTATGAAATAAAATGTGAAATTCAAACATAAAAATGGAATATCCACTGAAAAGCAACTCAATCACACAATACATGAGACTGATTAGGATTTAAGGCATGCTTACAGCAACCCCATTTAACGCAAAGGATAATTTTTTTTAACTAATTGAATACATTTACAGCATAAATGGAAATAAGTAACTGTTTTGGAGTGTGAAATTAGAGATCAGTGCTTTAATAAGTAGATCACTAATTTAAAATTAGAAAGAAATATTTCACACTGCTTTTTTTAACTCGATAGAGAGTATATAATCTTCATAAATGTTTATAGTAGTTTACCTCAGGATGCTCTAACACAGTTCACTTTCTCTGCAATGCAATTACCACACAATTAAAAAAAATAAAAGTAGATGGCAAACAGTTTAACTTTGAACTTACAACATTTGGAGCGATTTCGATGGCAGGCAAAATAATTTTAAAATTCTCTGGAACTTTTTTCTAAGTTTTGTCATTTATTTTAAATAAATAAAAACAATTTGAATGTTATTTTAATTTCATTATCATTACTGCTCTTGTATAGAAGCTTATCATTTCATTGAATGAACTAACTGAATGTTTTATCAATGTAAACTGAAATATTTGGGGCATGCTGCAGGTAAAGGTGAATGTTTTTACAGCACACACTCTTCTAAAACAGACTATTTATCATTCTTTGAAAAAGGGGACGTGAAAAAACAATACTATGTGTGTGGCCTACATTACCTTCACTTAATGCACTAAACACAGGTTTTTTAGAAAATCGTGCAGTTTCTGCACCATTGATAATCTGACAGTAAGTATTTATTGAAGGTAAAACACTCATTGTCTGTTGACACTATTTGTTTTAATATATAATCTTGCTAACCAAATGATCTTTAAGCAATGCAGATAAGCAGTGGCATGCAAAGGGTCACTTAAATGCCAATTTGACTGTTTCATAAACTTAAGCATTCTTTTCCCATGACTATTCTCAGCTACTTAATTGAAAGTATTATCCATTTACAAACTTTAGGCCTGCCATAAAAAGGCTCTCTTCTGTATCCAATAGACCTTTCAGGACCCTAAGAACAACAAAAGCTAATAATTAAAGCCGCTTCTTTTTTTTCCCCCCTTTTCTCAATAGAGAAGTGAAGAAGCAACCTATGGTACATCTAAACAAAGCTATCTATAAAGATCTTATTAGCAGTGAAGACCATAAAACTGAAGAGTCTCACTTGACATGGGACGGACAGGATCAGTTCAATTAGGATACAGTCTGTACTACTTTTGTAACCTGCACTCCTACTATAGAATGACAGATACAACCTATGACAAGAGCAAGGTAATAAGTAGTTGTCCTTAAATTACAGCTCTCCATGTAAAATCTCCTGAATTTCAGACAAGCACTGACTGTAATACAAATTCAAGTTAATGAATTTTTAATACATCTTCTCTATTTAAAGATGATGACTTACAGCTGGCATTGCTTATATTAAATTTGTGGTATTTTCCATTGTTTGTTTTTAATTATTTTGATTAGATTATGCTTGGAATTGTATGGACAAATTCAACCCCCACATAAGCAACTTCAGTTTCTGCTGCAGTCAAGAGAAGTTTCATCTGCATACAGCAGGACTGAATAGGCCCTCTGGATTTAAAAAAACGTAAATCAGAACTATTTCAAGGAGATACATAGCAAATTAAAACTAGAGATACCAAACTAAACTTGATAATTTAGATAAGAAATCGCAAGTGTTCCGATCCAAATTTGGGGGCATGGCATTATTTCTTCTCCAAACTTAGCTGTCATGCTATGCACTAATAACAATATATTTTCAGTATTTTTCTTATTATAATGAAATAAGATTTAAACATTACTTGACATTTGAAGCCTGAGGAGGCAAGGATTGTGGCAAGTCGTGTTCCTCTTGTAGCTCTTTCTGAACTTCATCTGGTTTAATTTTTGATATTGCTTTTCCTTCCACCTGGAGCACATCCGAGGATGGAGCCTAAAATGTTCATGAACAGAAGATAAACACAGTGTTACAAACTGGTAAGTTATATGGATATTTTCACACCCACTCTAGAGTAGAACTAGAAGCAACGGCACACAAGCAACTCTGACCATCAGAAAACACAATTCAGTTAAACTAGAGTAGTTTAGAACTGCTGTCACTATGCAGATCACAGCAGTGCCCACAGCTATTTAGGATATAGAATAAGCAGAAAAGTGTGATAAAACAAAATTTCCAATGCACCCTACTTAAATTGCATTTCTGAATAGTGTATAAGATGAGTGTATTTCAATACATTACAAAGAGAATAATCAAAAGAGCATCAAAATGATAATATTAATATTCAGAACTATTAAACTTAGAAGAGCATGAACATATCTAAAATCTGTATTTTTAAGCAAATTCAAACAGATACACATAGTTTAAAGAATGATGTTTTTAGAAAAGTTTCTTCAAGGTTATGTTTACTCA
>NW_008824356.1:4043871-4056757 GCF_000699105.1 Pygoscelis adeliae | reverse complement strand
CAGACACAAGGAATTCCTACTGTTTCCACCCACAGCTGCTCATTCCTGTTTCTTAAGAGCACCACCTGCTTAGCTGTGCCAAAAATTATTTTTTCATACTGCAAAATATACCGGATAACTGATCCATGTTGAAAAAAATAGTAAAAAAAGTGTGGAGGGAAGGCAGAAATTAATCTAGATCTCTGATTCCCTTTGTGGAGTGTCCCCACATAGAAATTTTGTTGGGGACAGCTCACTGTAATCCAGGAGCAAAAGCAAACAGCAAGGAAAAGGAATTACTGAAGTCATCATTGCTGCCAAAGTGTCTTCATCTGCTTCATAAAACTCAGCTTCAGAATCTATACCCTTGTGCTGCTTTTTCCATATTGTGATGACCTCTAGAGGTCCCTTCCAACCTCAATCATTCCACAATTCTGTTTCCTGCAAAGTGTTAAACATCTTCCTAAAACAGACTAGCAGTGCCATCAATAAAAAGGATTCTTCTGAACTCCACTTAAAAGCTTGCATACATAACACAATAAAACAGGTTCAAGAAAAGAAAGAGGTATAATCATAGCTTAACAAGGACAGACAGAAACAGAACAACACAGTGGGGAAAACAAATTTTAAAGTGCTTTGTCTTGAAAAAATTTTCTCTCTCAATATGAAAAGTAAGTCCACTTTTTTGCCCAGCTCTTCCTGATACACCATGGTAATTACTTCTGTAAGGCTGGCTAGCTTAGTTTATAGGAACCCAAAGAATACAATTGTTGTGACCAAATGCCTTTCTAATTAAGATTTTCAGTCACATATCTCATTAAATGAATCACAAAAGCATAGGATTTTACTCTTCTTTGTCCACCCACGTTTTATTTATCCAGAATATAACTGGGCACAATGTCTATGCCTACTGATAACTTCAGCAGTATTTAAGTTCTTAGAAGACATCACTGCATGAAAAAATTATGGAAGTTTATAATTCATAAACAAGTATATTAATCACCAAGTAAAAGATACTGAGAACTGTAGAAGATACCTAAATGAGTCACTACCTTCTGAAAAGCCTTATTCAAAATTAAAATGGTTTCATATATTGTTAGTTTACTTTTGAAACCAACACCGCTGTTTATATCAGCACATACATGAAAAAATATGAAGAACCAAAGTCAGATATTTGATGTACCAGAGAAACTGGAAGTCAATCAAAATTTTACATAGAGAAAATAGACTAACAAAAATAAGTAATATATCTACCTGAAAATGTATCATTAAAATGAGCCAAACATAAGACTATGATTTTTGCTTTTGAACGTCAGGTAAATGTTTCTGTCATGATCTCTTGTCCAATTTAAAGAAAAAAAAGTAACCTGATTGAATGCATTGCCATTACCAGCTTTCGGAATGCCCAGATACTCAAATAATTTGAAAAAAATGCCATGTAAGTGATATCCAAAGTAACAGAAGATATTCAACAACATTTGTCAATGTCTTAGACACCAATATGGCTAATGAAAACCTCCAAAACTAAAATTACAGCAGCTACTATTTTACAATCATAAGTCAAAGTTCTGTGATCTCGTCTTTTTTGTGAAACAGATCATGAAGGGGGACTTCAGCACACTCTTGCTAATGAATTATGGAGACTATACTAAGTAGAGGGGAGTTCCTTTAAGCCTAAAATCAAAAAACATTATATTGTTACTTATTGTTAACACACTTATTGTTAGATGGACATTTTAAATGTATATAATCTCATATTATATGTCTTTTTCTTTGTAGAAATACCAGTGGACTAACAACTTTTTAATCAAAATATTTATGTAATTCAGTTACAGATGTAACATAAAATTACAGTAACTAAAGCAAATATCTGCATTTTTTCTTCTGACTGCTTTGTGTATAACCAAATTTGCAAGCTCATCTGCACAATCAACCAATTTACCTTGAAATTGCATGGGCCCTGCAGCCCACTAAGCAAAGCAAAATAATTTCAAAAATAAGATGTCACAAAAACATGCCAATGAATAGTGTTCTATAGAAATACTAATATCCAGTACATTGCCATTACTCTGTATAGAAATAGTTTTGCTAAGGATGCGATAGAGCATTTAGCTTATATATATTAGTTCTTAAAACCTTTTCTCTAAAATTTTGTCTCCATTATTTTTTCCGTGTATAAAACTGAAAGCATGCACTTTCAAATTAAATAATATATTTAAATTATGTAGCACTTGTGTTAAATAGAACCAAATGTATGTTATCTTTTCAGGTGCCAATCTTGCAAACTACTTTGTGTTGTAAGATCACTGAACACGCACTGATGGGTGTTGTTGCAACAATACCACCAGTGCATTACAGAAGTGGCATGCTGCCCAAAATAATACTGTCTAAAAAACATCATCACAGTACCCCAGTACTGTTTAAATAACTGGGAAACTATTCTGTTGGCAAATAGTATATAATTTAGAAGTAATAAATAATCTAACTATATTCTTGAATGTTATAAAAATTACCATCAGTGACATTGTACTGTGCATTGTTTACACATCATTTAGCATATTTGGTTTAGTAACCAACAGATCAACTGACGTTGCAGAGTATACTCTTAAAACTACCTGCAAACATCATTATTAATATTCATTACATAAAACATTATAGCCAAGTACAGATGGCACATGAGTTCAGTTACTGAAGGATTAGAAACATTTCTGACCTATAAACAGACAAATATTGTAAGGAAAAATTCAAAACAATATTTTTTCTAATTTAGCAGAATTTTTAAGAAGTAATATAATTTAATTTTCATCCATTCTCTTCAACAGAAGAACTCTAACAGAAATAATTTTGCTACCACGAAAGTTGCTAGGAAATATGAATCCTTAGCTGTAAAAGAATGCCTGCCAACTGGAACTGCTCAGGCCAGCATCACCATGTCACTTAGGGCTCTACTTCATGTCCACTGTAGCCCCATTGCAGAATGCAGTGCCAGGTCTGATGGGGAGTTTCTGTTGTCTCCCTGTGACTCACTTCCAGAGCTCCCTGTCCCTTAGCTCTTCAGGGTAAGCTGTGCACATCCTTGGTTCTTGGCTATCCTAAAATCTATCAGGAAAGTTGGTTGCTAATGCTCTGGAACTCTAGGCACGTGCCTACCTCTCTCTATCCCTTTCTCCATGCAGCTTGAAGAGACACGGTCGGGGCCAAACTACAGTCAGTGGGAGGAGCAGAAGAAGCAGCTGAAGCAAGGCCCTTAGACATTCAGAAGGTTTCTCATTTTTACTAGACCTCTGCCTTATGATGACTAGACCTTGAAACAACATACTCGCAAATATTGGGCCATCAACAAGCATCCCACAAGTGTGTGTCTCATCCTTTTTTCATTTTGGTCTCTATCTCCTTCTTTTCAACACCTGTATCTGTCTTCCCATGTAGCTTATCCAACCTTTTGTTCATCTCATTTATTTAAATTTAGGCCAAGGCTATCTGGTATCTCTGCACATAACACTGCCTACTGGAAACACATCCCATTCTTGGTTGTCCTTCTCATTATACCATTGTAAACATAATAGTGTTATTCTGTTTTACAATAAGCATATGTAATAACTTTAAGGCAAAGTAATCATTTACATCGAAGCTGCAGAAGCAACTAGGTTAGGGTTTTATTTTAGCATCTAGTTATAGCCTTGAAATACCAGAATGCTAGAAACCGACAACATATGGGAAAAGACGTTATTTGGTCTTAGCAACAAATTTGTCCTCTGTGGTACTATCTCTATAAACTTGATACGTTCTCTATTAAAAATCTAAGCTTTGTAGAGTTGATATCCTAATGACAGTTTTTGTCGTGTGTGAAATATCGCAAAACCAAAAGGATATCGAGCATTATGCCATTTTCCAGGAAGGCATCCACTTATTAAATGTAGATTAGGATTCTATTTATACGTTGTTTCATTTGTAATCTTCTTTCCAATCTCATAAAGAAAAGCCTAACCCAACATCTGACCGAATGAACCTTAATTTGTTTTTTCCTCTAACCTTAAGCTGCAAGACCAGTATGAAGACCTGTTTTATAGAAAATCTTCTTTTAAAGGGCAGGTGGTAAGGAAACAGCTTGCAGACCTCTGTATGCTCTAAAGTACCAAAACCTTAAGCATGGGAAAACTAATACTATCTCACAATAGTACTAAACCTGCTTACCTGCTTCACCTGCTTATTATATGTTAACAACTCATCTTTAGGCCGAGATTCATTTTCTGCTGCTTGAGATTCTTTCTGAACAACTGGTGTCTTCTAGGGGGGGAGAGGGCGGGGAAATCAGTGTAAGAGGTGAATGTACAATATTTTTTTTTAAAACACTTGTGCTCCCTGGCAGGTAATTCAGTACAATATTTATTATATGCAATTATTCTTCCATCATCCATGCATTTTATCAAGCACCTAGAACATTGTATCAATTTTATCTTAAGTCAAATATTTCCTCAACAGCTAACTAGATTTCCAAAAATAAATACAGTAATAGGCAAAGGACCTACAATGATTAACACTAAATAATAATATTTATAGAGATTTCTTATCAAAGATCTGGTCTGCTTCTTCTACAAATTGCACTTGTAAGAAGAAATTGCAAAATGTAAGAAACGTACATCAGAAATTTGTATCAAGAGATCTATGATCCTTTAAAGCAAATAAATCATTAATGCCTCTAAACATTAAGCAATTCCCCAAATGTATCTAAGTTTAAACATTTAAAATTTAAAACCAGTTTGAATCAAAGACATAGAATGATGGGCACATATATATGAATATAGATGAATTGCCCTAATCAGCATGGTACTTAATAAAAGCAAAATTCTTTACATCCAGCAGTTGGAGAATCAAACCCCATAAGGAATGAACAAGAGACACAAATTTTTTTAAAGGTATATTTGTGATTCATGAAGTACCAAAATGTTTTCAAGAACTATTTCGTTTCCTTCCCAGTTTTATCAGTTTAAAATATGAACTACCTATCTTAACAACTCTGCAAGCAAATAGAAGCACTATTAACTTATTATATTTTAACATTCCTAGATAATGCAGAATGTTACCAGGCTTGCTTGGTGAAAACTTGGCAGGACTTGAGATTCAGTTTTTATTTCCTCATGTTCAATTGGTGCCTGTTGTATAAGCAAGAGAAGAAAACTAGTGTCAAACAAGAATGCTAGAAAAATTATGTTATTCGTACTACCTTACAGAACAAAACAACATCAAAACAATATATATGCATAAATTAAAGTCTGGGTCTTCATTACACAAATTAGTTTGAAAGCAACATGTACATTCAGAGACAAATGATCTTAGGCTCATCTTTTGCAAACATTTACACACATGCTTAACCCTTTACTATAACTAACTTCTCCATGGAACTGCTTGTAGTAAAGAAGTTTAAAAGCTGAGTACAATTTTCAATTAATCATTTTCTCTACAGGAGAAAATTATAATTGCTCCACTAGCAGAAAAGCTACTACAAAATTTGAAGTTGTTCTTAGTTCCCAGACATCCTATTCTTTCTCAAAGGAATGCTTTAACAAGTCCCCTTTCGGTTACAATATATCCATACAAAAAAAGCAGAAATAAAACGCAGCAACAACTCTCAAAACAGATGGCAGTTTTAAGGACAGTGTGCTTTCTAAGCACCTGGTTAGCATACATATACGAAACTCAGCACACACGTACTTTACCCTTTGTGCCATATACTGGCTTGAGAAACAAAGTTTTAAAGATAACAGTAACAAACAGAAGTATCACATCTAAAACATTTCATTTTACAATACAGTTCCTTAAAACTGCTACAGAAATATTATCTATTTCTGGGGAAAATATTTCAGAGCCACAAGTTGATGCAAGAATGCTTTAAAGCTATCAGTTGAACATGTGTTAGAAACAGTTTGTCACGTCATGAAAAAAATCCTTTGCTGGCACTGCAAATGTCCATTTGCTCTTTTAATGTAAGAATCTTCCACACAGTAGAATTTTTATTCCATTGAGTGTATTGTCCACCTAGCAATCTAAAAACATTGATTTTTTTTTTTAATGCCTAGGATTTTTTTGCATTTAACTTTAATGCCACATAAGAAGCATATTCTGAACTGTAACATTTTTTTCCTTGCACATTAGAAAATGAAAAGGAAAAAAGAAGTAGTCTCCAGGCCAACACAAAGTGATAGATACATATACTACCCCAAAAATGTAGACTATAAAGCAATAAAAAGCTATGGCCTTGCAGAAGATAGTACACATTGGTGTTTTGCTTTTAACCAAAGCCTTAGTAATTTATCTACCTTTGACAGAAAAGACAGCTTAAGAAAAAAACAATTCATAGTACATATTTTTTTAATCACCATGAGAGCAAGGAACTAAGAGGAATGTAGTACCAACTCAGACTAAAAGGAACAGATTCAGCATTATCTTCAAGCTATACCAAACAACCTTCCTCTTCTCTGCAACACGTGCATATTTTCAAACATGGTGATTACCATGGACTATTAATTACTACAGTCCATCTTAGCCAACTGTAATTCTTTCCCCATGCAATTTATTATCCAATTCGTGGAATCAAAGAGACATTTTCACAAAGCCTTTCATTCAACCAGACTGGATCAACTTACGTTTCCAAATTATTGCATAATACGTAAATTACAATTTTACATATTAATTTTCCTGTTCTGTCAAAACCAACAGAATTATATGAGCAAATATTATCTTAATTTCATTTTAGACACCTGTACATGTTATATGATTGCTTTCCTTTGTTGGGTGCAGTGTTTTCTCTTTTGCCCGCTCTCCATGGGAGAATCGCAGGCACAATGCCATTGTGTTATTTTAATAAAATGATGTGTACTGTCTATATATGTACTATGGGCTGTGTGTTTGCATTAACAAAAACAAGGCCAAAGAGGTGTGGTCTAACTTCAGGAAATAAAAGTGTTGAGAACTGTGGCAACTCTTAATTCCTGTGGCCATCTGTTTTTGAGTGTTCTGCCCATTCTTGAGGAAGCTGTTTCCTGCACTGATATTTTAAACTTGTGATGGAAACTTCTACTGTGCCTTTTAAAAAAAACAGCTTTATTAGCCATTAGCCTTCCTCCTGCAGGTGTAGAAAACTATTTAGGTACCCAAGCACCTTGATAATTCATTAGAAACCATTTTAACATTTTCAGTCATTTTGGTATGTCTGTGGTATCTTTTGTAACTGAAAGACTCAATGTGAGTCCTGACATACAGAAAATTAAGATTTTGTTGTTGTTGTTTGGGTTTGGATTTTTTTTTTTATATTATTACCTCTAAATTTATCTTACTTAAATATTTTCTTCTGGTATTTCTTTGATTCCTCATTTGATAGTTACATGCTATTAAAATAAATTATTTTCCTTTCTGTTTTGACAAGAAAAGTCTCTATCACCAGTGCGGACCCTGATAAATGACAAAACAAAGTCAATCTGGATGTGTGAATATACAAATATTTTAAAGCATTCTTTTAACATGGTGAATTTATACAAATTATTTGTACACAAACATAGCTAATCACCCTGTACCCCTTTGACAAAGCTTGAAACTCTGGGAGATTACAATCTATTTGATTAAAACCAATTTGTTCTCATATTATAACAGCAGCTTACTGACCTAATGAGGATTAGTCTCCCATTTAGTTAGACTTCAGGGTAAAAAGACAGTCCTTGCCCCATAAAGCCTGTAGTGTTTTTAAGACAAGCGGAAATGATGTGGGCCTAATGATCATAAGGAACTGGAAAGTGATTGTTGATAAAATGTAACAAACCGCACAACTGGATTGTTTTTAATTAGTCACTTGCACTGGTAAATGTGAAGAAATAAACAGACAGATTTCAGAAGTCCACACATGTAAAGCATCTACCCAATATCTCTCCCTAGGCAGTTTCTTGCAACATTGTGAAAATAAAACATCTTTTTTTAAAAAAATCTAAAGTTATATGAGTTAACTGTTCCAGAAAAAAATTTTCATGTATCCAGGAGTGATAGTGTCCACCCTTGAAGACTGAGCGGCTCCCTTCAGCAAGTGGCAGGAAGTGCCATAGCCTTTACCATGATTAACCTTATTGAGCGTAGTCAATAATGTGTGTTTCCTGAATTAATAATGTATTAGCAAACTCACAATAAAAAGCATCACGGTCTTGATGGATGCTAAGACCATGAGAAGAACATTCCATAAGCCACTTGCAAGCAGAAAATAAGAAAACCAATAGGAAGAGCTAGGGTTTTCCCACTTAAAGAGAACTAAATGAAAAACTGAAGTCTCTTGTTCATTTCTATGACACTTAGAACACACCTTATAGCACCTAAAGGGAAAAAAAAAAATGAAATATTTTCAATAAGCCTCTTAAAAATACTGTTTTATCAGAAAGCAATATATGATCTGTTGCATAATTTTCATGTCAGCTGAAATATAAAGAACGTATAGAGCAAATAAGTGAGATACTGTAAAGTTATGAACAAATACTTGTTTGTATTTGCTTATAGATATAAAATAAATACAAATCTATCTTTTCTTGAATTTTAACAATAATTAGTCTCCATCAAACCACTTTTGAGAGAGTGTTAATGCATTACAGAGAAAATCTTCTCAAGGCCTCACTATTGAGATTAGCTGACAAGAGCTAGAGATGTTTTTTTAAAACTAAAGTATATTTCATGTTGGCTTCCTGCTAGTATGGTGCACTGTATAGTCCCTGTTTAATAGAAGCATTCAAATTTGATGTTATTTTTTGAGAACAAAAATGTTGTTTGTTTATGTTTTTCACAAGCTCATCCAAGGTACCAAAGAACTGATCTGCTGAAAACAATAACTAAAGATGATGAGCTGCAGGTTCACCACCAAGAAAGCTGAACATCAAGCTGAATACCAAGAAAATGCATTTCTGAAATTAATATAATCACCCTCCTATGGATATAAATCCAACATATAACTCAATAACTCAATATACTTCAGGGGTAGCAACAAGCCTCAAGACAACAAAATTACTCCAGGCATTGGAAATATTATTTTTATAATAAAAATTCTCCTTTTTAACAAAAAATGTGGTAGGAATCATTATTCATAACTGATTTCCCTCAAAGGAAACAGGGCTAAGCACTAATGTCCCACTGAGCTGGCGTTCCATTCCCCAGACAATTCTCTCTTCGATGCTCGGGGAAAAACGGCACTCAGCCCCCACAGCAATATCGTAAGCTATTAATGCTAACCTGTCATTAATGCAAGATCAAGAATAAGATAAAGCGAACAGACTTTTTTTTTTTTTAAACGAAAAACACATTTAATTCTGAGAGCTTGTTTTCATTTTAGTAGTCCTATTCTTTTCCTAGGTATTTCTGTTTCATTCAAAAGAATATATTTCTTACTTCATTAGAGAAGGCAAGCCTTGAAGCTCAGTGTAAAGTAAATAAACCATGCATAATAATAATAAAGAATTGCTAGAGTCTTCATCCTATTTATAAGGTCACTTAAGTTCAAAAGACACCTGCTGCAAATGCCTTTGATTAAAAAGAAAAATGTAATCAGCAAGGGTGTCATTCATCCTCACTAATGTCCATACGTCCATACCTAAAAAAACATTAAACAACAAATAACTGGACCAGAAAGTCATCACCAAGTTCAAATTGTCATTTTACTTTGAACCCGACTGATGTAAGTTTTAGAAATAATTAAACATCACAGTACTCCAGAGGTCAGAGACTTTCAAAGCTCAGAGCCCAGTAGCTCCCACTACAAAGAACAGAAAATCAGTTCTCTTCACTTCAAATTAAGAACATTAGGACTTGCTAGAGGCCAAACTTTTAAAATCTTACCTAGAACATAAGCCATATTTATAAAAGAGTAAGAAAAAACACACAACACAGAAAATGTTACTAATCACTAATAATTATTTTGGGAAAGTTGAACAAGAAATCATTTTCCAGATCCACGATCTTCTTTAGCCCTCTTCCCATCTGCCCTGAAGTATTTTTGTATCCAGCTGGCAAATTTCAACCAAGAAGAACAGTCACAAATTATTACATTCCTAAAATACAAGTCAGGCAATGAAGAGGGATCATCTCAATGCTGCCACACTGAGGAAAGTCTTCTCTGATTTCAACCCCAATTGAAATACACCAGAAAATATACAGAGAGGGGGAGACACTATGAATGCCTCAACCACAGAAACACCTCTCAGAAGAACAGAACAGAAGAAAATCAAATCAGAGGACATAAATCTATTGGAAATGCAGTTTCAGACTATTGCTGCTCATGGACTTACACATTGAAATTAACTCAGTTCAGGATTCTTTTTTCTCCTAACTTTTGTATTTAATCAAAAGAGAGCCAATCTCACATTAAGGGAACGTAAGGTGCTACACTTACATTCTATGAGAGATACTCTATGATCATAAAAGGTAGCATTTTGATAGTTGTGGGAAACAATGTTCTTTATCATCTCCTAAAACACAGGTTCGTATGCTTTTCATCAGTCTTCCATACTTCCTTGCAGAGGGAGTTGCTGCTGAAAAGTAGTTCACCCTCCATGGGTCTATTCATTCCACGGCATCCCTAACAAGTGCTAGCATGAATACCAAGTGTGATAGTGATTTTTGTGACATAAGTTTCAGCCCTCTTGGAACTAGAACAAAACTATCAGTCTGGCTAAGAGAGGACAAAGAGCCATCTGATAGTAAGTTACTAGTCTAGTTAACAAATGAATCAACAACCCTCTGGTGAAAATCTAGGAAAGTTTTCTGCAGCATCTACTTGATGCCTAGTATTAACAATATCTCCTCCTGTAACTGACTGAAGGGACTCTCTTACAGCTGCTTACACAATCTACCTAACTGTGACAAGAAAGAATTTGTCTTATCGAGACTTCACAAGCTAAACAATAACTAAAAGAAGCAATACTTCCAACAATATCCCAAATGCATTTAATGCACTTTTTCATCTCTCAGACTGGAATATGTCATCTTAAAAATGGGGAAGGAGAGTAAAGAAGATGTATTAAACTATAAACAGTATAATAAAAATAACACCCCAAAAGAGCTTCTGTTTTAATATATTTTGATATTGGCTCATTTTCATTTTTAAGGGACATCAAAAAAATTGGCAGAAGAAACAGTAAAGAATATTCTATGATACATTACTGTCTTTATCCATTTGTTTTGTCTGGCTTCTGTGTTGTAACACATTGTAGGAGCTGGAAAAAAAATATACAACTCTTATAAAAGTAATATTTACCCAAGAGAAAAATATTGCTCTTGTTCTGGTTCACCTACTTCCATTTTTATGTTGTAATTCTGGCCAAGAACACCCTCCAGGAGTTCTTTGATCGTCTGGTCCAAGGGAGATGGAGAAGTAGACTGCAGGGAAGCAATTATTTCATCTATAGACCTTGCAACCACTTTCACAGGCAATGCTGGTGTGGAAGTAGGCTCTTCAGGTCTGCTCTGCTGGAAGTTCTTCTCGTATATTTTTGAAGTGTCTGGTCTAGTCACATCTCTTGCCTCTTCCAACTGTTCTCGAGCAGACCTCACACTTGGCTGCTTGCTTCCTTTTCTCAGCACTCTTCCCGATTCAACATCTAAATCTTGTTGCTTTGCTTTTGAAATCACTCTGCTTCTCTTGTTACAGCTTTCCCTGGTGATTTTTCCCTTTCTTGAAATGTTTTTACTTGTATTAGAATCTGTAGAGCTAAATTCATCACTATCTTTAATCACAGTATCTATTTCTTCAGTTTTATCTCTTTTTAAATTCTGGGGATCCATCTGTAGCATACGCACTCTATCCTTTACTTTACCGACAGCTTTTGTCTTTTCTAATGTAGGGGAGCTATTAACATGAAAATTAGACCTGCAGTAACTTGGCTTCTGAGGTGGTGCTGGGTGCTTGACCATTACAATTTTTTTACTGGTACCCGCAAATGATGCTATTACTGGCAGTTTTACAACTGTACTTTCATGACTACAAGTGGCATTTTCTCTGTTAGCTTTTTCAGAGCAACTTCTCTGATTTTTGTCAGCACTGTCTTCTTCCACAGATTTATTTCTGTGAGTCATCACCCTGAGATCAGGAGTTTGTTTCTTCATGTCTCTTACTTCAGAAGATATCCTTACTTTCTGTGAACATCAGAACACCCAGTGAATTAGTTAGGAATATTTTTATTTGTATTCATGACAGGCTTATGTGGACTCTTTGACCTCTGGAGAGGACAATGTTCTTAACTGATGCAATTGATCTGGTGTTAAATCTTCCAATAAGGGCTAAATGCTCACGTTTCTAGGAACAGTAACTATTGCTTGTTTGATTTTCAGACTATCCCACTGAGATTCCCTGCATATAGTCTCATGTTCCTTAATCATATTCAGCTCTTCCACATAACTCGGTCCAAAGGGCTCATGTTTTCTAGCAATTTTCTCCTACTGTATGCAGCCTGTAAATTCAAACAGATATTAGGTTTTGTATTTCATATACCAACAGAGAACCCAATCTTGCAAAGACTACTTCATTTTGCTAAGGGCCCCACTGATTTTAACAAGACTGTTCCGAACATGTATAATTAAGCACCAACAATGGCTATTAGCATTTTACCTGAGGAAACAACTGAACCATTTCTATCTTTGGGAGCATAAATTGGGAGTCGGACAGAAACCCCGAAGAGAGAAAAAACTGAGAAAGGATACAGCTCAACGCTTTCTCAAAGTAACCACAAGAAGTTTTCCGCCTACAAAAACCAATGACCCCTCCAAGACCCAGTTCTCCCCCTCGAGCAGGCAAAGGGCCTCCCTCCCTCCCCTCAGAAAAGTACCTCACAGCCTGCCGCCGGCAGGAGAGGCACGGCACGGGGCAGCGTCCCCGCCACGCACCGACGCA
>NW_008824356.1:4036368-4043542 GCF_000699105.1 Pygoscelis adeliae | reverse complement strand
CGGGGCGCAGGCGGCAGCCGCGGTCGCCCCGCTCTCCCGCCCCGTGGCAGGCGGGGACGTGAAGTCTTTTGCGTGCGGGGCTCTGCTGGGAGTTTACTCCCTTGAGTGAGCTTATATTTTAAGGTCTGCAAGTTTCAGCGTCATCCGGAGACGCGGTCAGAAAGGCGCAAGCGGAACCGCGGGGTTTGGAGGCCGCGGGGTGGCCGGCGTTATTTGCACCGCTGTAGCCTCCTTTCTCTTCTGTGTGTGGCCAGCCTTGTTCTGCTGCCAGTCGCGGGCTCGCTAAAGTTTTGCCCTGAAAACCAAACGTAAGAACGGCGTTGCTGGGGATTTGTGTGCCACGCAATGCGACCGCTTCCTAAATGCAATTACAGGTGCATTTTTCCTGTCAAACTGATTTTCCTAGTTGTCAGAGAGCCAGCTTGGAGATGAACGCCCAACTCAGCTGCGTTTGACTCGTTTATCATC
Source organism: Pygoscelis adeliae (assembly GCF_000699105.1). Lineage (NCBI taxonomy): Eukaryota > Metazoa > Chordata > Aves > Sphenisciformes > Spheniscidae > Pygoscelis > Pygoscelis adeliae. The sequence continues at coordinate 4,043,074 of NW_008824356.1, read as the reverse complement.
ATCAATAAAGTTTCTGTCATCGGTATTAATTTACAATACATGGGATTGCCTGCAACAGGGTAGACTCCACCTCGGACTCCATAAACCGACCAGCTTTGCAGTATTATTAACGGGAGCGAAAATCTGAAACCAGTTCTCTGGGAGGAATCCTGACGCCGCGTCTCACAGTTTTACTAGCCTGTCCTTCAAAGAACAGAGGTATCAAATATATTTGACAGCTGTCTGGTGAAAGTTAAATTTTAACAGTACTTCTTTTCACACATGAAGTATGAAGTAAAAGTGGACCAAGAACATGTATGACCATTTCAGTGTCCAGCAAACGTAGGGATGATAACATGTGCTAAAAATCATCAAACTTCAGGAAAGAAATAAAAAAAATGAACATACAGATTAAAAGAAAATGGGAAAGGTCAAAGTGAATCTACCAAGATGGTTATAACTATGGCACAAACCTGCAAGGTCACATTGACCAGGTTCCCAAGAAGGCTGGTTGTCTAGAACACAGGCAAAGCAAAGCAGCTTATAGCAGTAAGGGGGGGGAGGGAGGGGAGGAGGGGAAAAAAAAAAGGTTTCCCACATATAGTCTGAACTCAAAGCACTGGAATTTCCATGAATCTCTGGGCTGCAACGGTTCACAAAATTATGTTTGTAATCCACTTATGTCCCTTATGGTGGATAAAAATAAAGTCTTTTTTTTTTTTTTCCTTCAGTTTGGGTCCCCAAACACCCGTGAGATAACAAGGAACTGTAGGGACTAACTGCATATATTGGATTCAAATATGTCACTCAACTGATTGAAAGGCTCCACTGATCTAACAGGCAAATGTCTTCTATTATCCTTTCCTTTCTTTGTAGCTTCAGCTACAGCTTTGTAGCTTTTTTTTCCCTACCTAATTGTATTCCTGGAGTTCAAGGGGGTAGCCAGTGTACTTCTTGAAAATGATACTGCTTACACTGGGCTAAATGGCCCACTTTTAGCTTGCTAATGCAACTAAAAACTTGTTGAAGATGAAAAAGTCATCAGCCAATCACATTACATCCCAATTAATAGCAGGTTTTCCTCTTCTGACAGCAAGATAACTGATTAAAGCCCTGTAGTACACCCTAGAAAGCCTATCTATTTGGGGTCTAATTTGCTTCTCCCTCTCTCTAGCAGGAATCCCAGAGTAGTTGGAGGAGCAGAAGGTGGAACATGAAGTAGTTGATCTGTGTTGAAGGATTCCCGTTAGCTGTCCAGGCCATTAGAGCAGTTCAGAACAGGAATGAAGTGTTCAATTGCCTCATTGAAGATGAATCCTATTAGCGGTTCAATGCAGTTGTAAGCCTAGAGAACAGATCCATTTCAAACTGGTTAAACAGTAAGTAAAGCCTCAACAATTTCATTTACCTAGAACAGTTCCTCTCTGCAGGAGTCACAGTGGGATGTGGAAGAAAAGACCCTGCATGTGAAGAGGTATTTGCATCAGGAAGTTCCAGTAAGAAGCCGCTGAATGGCAAGAAGTATTTGCCTCAAAAAAATCTTAGGAAGAAGGAAAAATCCTTAGACATGGGTTTGCTCTTTAGGTTAATAGTTGTAGTAAAATGGAAAAGGAGTATGCTGTGTTATCTTACTGTATCTGTTGCTGTCAGTTCTGCTTGCAGCAGACCAGGGGCTGGCTCCTGGAGAATGTAGTTAGGTTGCAAGAAAGGTTCCGGCCTTGGTTCATAAATGTTTCCTGTTTTACAGCATTTAGACTCTAGGTCTTGTAAGCAAAGGGAGTAAGCACTCAAGGGGAGGTGATGTCAAGTTAAATCCCAAATGCTATATTTTTCCTCTACTAAGCCACACACATTGCTTAGCAGTCATTCCAGGAGTGTGTTGCCAACATATCCTCTAGATCCTCAGCTTGAGCTCCAGAGATGACAGCTGCAGAGATTCTTGTCTCTGATACACAGGAAAACAGGGAAAGCTTTTTCCCCTTTCCCCAGGTATTATTAGCAGGTGTCCCTCTCATAATGATCACAGTGATACTTGAAGCCCGAAGGTGTTTTTTTATTAGCATTAAGTATTTAGTTAAACAGGTTAAGCCCTACCTCTGTAGCTCGCAAAGTCCAAAATTTAATCAGTAGACAAATCCTTATACTCAGCAAATGGATCTAGATTTGGAAAACCTTGTGCAAGTTCAGTGCCTGGGTACACATTATTTTTCTTAATTAGGCCTCACCAGATTACTAAGCTTTCTAATATTGCATAAATTGTATCATCTAAGTTATTAGCCTATTAATGTTACAAGGAAGGTTTTTTTCTTTTTAGAAAGAAAAACGATCATTAAAAAATTGTTCAGTTGATTGGAGAAAGTTGAAAATGCAGTTTCTTTTCTCCTAAATTGGCTGAGTCCATGCCACATAGGAAGTCCCACCCCCAGTGCACATCATTGCCATGATCCAAATTCATGCTGGAATGAGACTGAGATGCACATCCTTTTCTAGCTGGCTGTGAAACTCTTTTCACGTGACATAGTCCAAAGGCCCAGCTGGGAGATGCTGCTCTCTCCCCTTCGGCGTGCTACAGCCAAAGCTCTAGTCTAGTCTGCGTCAAAATGGCAGTACGCTTGCTCAAAACTATTCACCAATGCAATAGTTCTAGCAAGGATAACAGCGTATTTACAAATACAGTTTCACCATGATGCCCAAGTAGCATTATCCCATGTTAGAGACCAGGAGCTAGAACAAGGAGAGTTTGAATGACTTTCGAAAGTCCCCTAGTAGAACCAGTGGCAGATTCATAACTGAGTCTGTGCTTCTGACTGCTAGGAGTTAGAAAATCAGAGGTATGTATCCTCAGGCTACAGGCTACTGTTTGTTCTTTGCATCAACATCTTTGTTTTAATATTTCTGCCACGTGTGTATATAAAATGGCCATAAATACTCAGGGAAAATCAATTAATGATAAGCTAAAATACTGAACTGTGAAGTATGGCCACTGGGAATGTAGCACACAAACTTCTCTGACAGTTACACTGTGGGGGCAGAAGAGTGAAGTAAACAGGTTGGGGGGGAATAATCTCTTAAATCAGACAGTGTCAATACTGAAAAGCTTTTTGGTTAGTTGCAAGGGTTTGATTCAGCTGAGCTGAAGGAAATACTTTTTTTTTCAGTGATCAATCCACATTGAATCCCTTGTGCAGTAAGCAGCCATAGAAAGGTTTTGTGGAATTAGTATTATACATCACACATTCAATCCCTTTGTGAGTGTTGAAAGCATTGTCATTCTTCTAATCACTATATCCTATCTTTGATCCACAACAAATATGCACACCCAGCTCTACTAATCTCCATTATGATTGTGAGGTATCTGTATTTGCCAGTACTATGCCAGCAGAAATAGTTAAAATTTTTCTTCCTCCTATGATTTTGGGCTTTGCTTTTTTTTTTCTCTCCCGATTGAAACACAGTATTTAAATAACAGCATTTCCTTTCTAATTCAAAATAAAAATAAATAAAAAGTTGGAAACAAGATGGAGCCCTTTTATTTAAAACTGTATTTATAATGAGAAAATCATTTGGTCATTTTGAGTGATCATGAATCCCAGATTTATTTTTTAGTATGACATGACTGTAATATTTCCAGATACGTGCCATTTTATTATATAGCCCAAGAGAAATTACATGAGTTACTTCTAGAAGCCCATTACACATAGCCTTTATTATAGGCACAAGGTCAGAGACGCTCCTGGCTTTGAAGAAGGCTGTAAGCAATAAACGGAGAAATTACAGCTAAACACCTGCCGAAGTCTTTGCTGGTCTCAGCCCTTTACTTCTTTTAGTTTTAAAATTTGATCGTATTATCTCTGCTGTCCGTTGTCTTTCAGTTAATACAGCAGATTTTCCAGTTGGCTATTCCAGCCCAACTCTTCTGTTCTCTTAGGACAACAGCTTGACTGTGGATATATAGATGTAGATATATATGTGTGTGTTTGTAGATCTCATAGGTTTCACAGCTAGAAGACTCAGTGTTGCGGGACATAGAAATCCCATTTAATCACAAGAAAAATCTTCACATCTGATCAGTTTCTTCAGCAAAAGGAAATACCCTGCGAAGGGTGAGGAGAGGTGTCTGCGTAGGCTGAAGTTCCAGCTACCTCTAAGGATAATGTTAAAAAAAATTTAAAGGATTTCTGGCACAGGATGGGTGGTGATCCTTGATGTTGATCCTGAAAAGGGGAAAAGGGTTGTTTGTTCAATGGTTAATAGGAAAGCCACCTGATCCAGCTATGAAACTGTTGGGATGGAAGAGAGGATCTCTCTCTTTTGGAGGAACTGAAGGAAAGGTCAGGTGTTGGATTCCCTCCCAGTCATCCCAGCTTAAGTCACTACCTAAAAAGGAGTAAACGTGAAACCACATGCACTGCAGAAATACTTTGGCAGCTGCCTTATTGGCTGGGGAGGGGTGGAGGAGGAATGAATTACATCTGATTCTTCCTTGTCTCACCAGTAGTTACAGAGAGAACTGAGCAAACGTGACAACAGAAGGGAATGCACATGGTGAGCTAAGTGACCTTCCTGATGTCATTCCCTTAAATCTGCTCAGCAGGGAGATTCACCCTTGAAACGCTTGAAGCAGCAGCAGAAGCTTAGGCCAACTGCTGGGAGGACCAACCACTCTCCAAAATACTGGACAGCTGCTGCCCCTGAGGAGTCCTAAAATGTTACCGAATCCAGACCTTCCTCTACTTTCCCATAGACGCTAGTTGACTATCCTATTTTATGGGTCTTGCTTATGGTTTTAGGGTGTTACCAGTTGATATTCACATTCTCAGATTTCAATGTAAACTACAGAACGTGCTACACAGGGCCTCTGGGCATCCTTTTCCAGGGCAAACATCATTTTTGCTATACACAGGTTAGTGTATGTCCCCTGATGGAGTAAATGGCCAAAGTGTTTCTTTATACGTGTGATCGTGCTGCCACACATCCCACGATTGCTGGGTGTCCATGTTAATACAGCTCAAGAAAATGTGTCGTTAATTCAGCCTGAATTAATTTATGCTCTAGGAACTGCAAGCTGGGTAAAGCTGTGGAACTGCTCCCTGGGGAGGAGTTTAAATAAGCCAGCCTTGATTTTGTACATTTGATTCTTCAGAGCTGAAGCCAGGCAAGAAAGCCATTTGTGACGGACACTGGTCTCTCCCAATGCTTTTCCGTAAAACTGCTGTGGAGACAGAGGCAGGGAAATTAATAATTCTTTGCAGGTAAAGGAGAATGGAGCAAACAATTTGAAAATATGGTGTTATGCAGTGAAAGAAGGGTAGCATTCCTCTGCTCTCCATCACTCAAAATCCAAGTTACCAAACCAAGTCCACCTTCTGCATAGGAAGGTCAGTTTGCAGAAGAACTGGAGTATTATATTGGCATGAATATTACAAGCAGTTGATCAGCTTTGCATTTCTTGTCCAGTACAGCGATATTTGGTTTACATGAGTAAAACAGATGTTCTCATAGAGAACTCACTGCAGGTTTTGGAGAAGCAAGACCTGGAGAGTGGAAATACCTTTTGTTCAACCAGCAGGTATTGTTGGGAAAAAAAAAAGGGGGGGCAGACTTTGGTCCATGAAGTCACTTGGGCAACTTTAACAAAGAAATAATTCTAGGATTCATGCAAAAGTGTCTCTCCTACCAAGCTTTGTTTCTTATACCGGTTTATATAGATTAACTGCACTCACTGTCTCAGTTTGCTTTCTTGCTTCCTTATACGTGTATTGCAAAAAATCTGTGTATGTCCTGAAATACCATTTTTGCAATTTGGATAAGATTCTACAAAGTGGGTGCCATTGGTGTATATGTGTTTATCTCTGTGCATAATCGAATTCCCATCTTCCCTGGTACTGTTTCTTCTATGCCATATTACTGCAGTTACTTTAAAACAAAACAAACCACACAAAACTTTAAAAAATATATCGAGTAATTGCATAGGAATTGGCACACTGATTGAAATAAACAACAGAAGCATTTTCATTTCCATTTCAGTAAATCATAACAAATAAAACACCCAATAATTGAAATAAATATATACATGGCTGCTCTTGAGTCAAATGAGAAGTATCAAATGCATTTATTTTTACATAAAGTAAGTCAAACACACTTGGCCAATCACGCACTGCAGTGTGGGCATCCTGCCAACTGGAGTTCTGCAAACAGCACACACACATCTAGCCCTACGAGCAAAAATAAAGCGATTGTATGCAATGCGTTGTGACTTACCTAGTTACGAACTGTTTTGTTACAGTAAAGAGAAAGTAAACAAGACAGCAGAGGTTTCTTTACTCTCATCTCTTCAACCATCGGATATTAACTTGTTTGTAATTTTTCATTTCGTTATTTGTGCTTCTTTCTCCTTTAACTGATCTGATGCATGAGTATTTTCGGGGGGGAGTATTATTTTTTACGTCGGGAGTGTCGTTCAAGTCACTACATGCGGAATGATGCCTAGAAAAATGAAGTGCATTGAATTGCAATGAAATTTAAGGAAAAATAAAATAAAATCCGGCAACGGAAAGTCGCTACTGCAACGAGCCACCCCATGCTTCCGGGGCCTCGTACGGCGCCCATGAAAGGCGCACCCGGAGTGTGACCCGTGAGAGCCCGGCAGGCCTGGCACCCCCCGGGAGCGCGCCCGGCGCCCCGCGGGCGCGGCCCCGGCAGGACTGGGCCTCCGGAGGGGCGACCC
>NW_008824356.1:4035931-4036305 GCF_000699105.1 Pygoscelis adeliae | reverse complement strand
GGCCCGGCTGGTGAGGGGTGCGCCCCCCGACCCTCCCTGCCGGGGACGGGGCAGCGGGAGGGCACGTCCAGTCCGCCCAGGAGGATCCAGACCATGGGTGCCGGGGAGGAGGAGGTGCAGAAAGAAAAGGGGGTGCCCCCCTCCTACCTCGGGTTGGTCGGGGGAAGGGGGTCGCTTGGCTGTGATGGTCGCAGGTAAGAAAAGTTCACGCAGAAAAGGCCCCAAAGCAAGTGTTGACCCCATGCAGTGCCCGCACCTGCCCAGGCGCTGCTCCCGAGCGAGAGGAAGGTAAACGCCACCTTATCGGCTCGTGAACTCCGGGGCCCGGGGGCGCGGGAGCCACCGCCCCGCCGGGGGGTGCTCCGGGCAGCGGG
>NW_008824356.1:4034157-4035091 GCF_000699105.1 Pygoscelis adeliae | reverse complement strand
CGGTGCCCGCTCCGTTCCCCGCGGTGCGGCCGGAGGGCCCTCCCCACGGGCGAGGCCCCTCGCCCCGGCCTGACAGCCGGGACCCCTCAGCGACGCGCTTCCCAAAAAGCGGCCGCTTGCTGAGCGGTCGTTGCGGGGCCCAGCTCTCACTGCCAGCGCTGGTAACACGGGCTCCCGTGGACGTCCTCCCCCCGCTCCACACACACCCAAACCACACACACATACTCTCACCTTTTAGGTCAGTTATTGCGTTTCCTTCCCCGGCCCCGCGCACCGACGGAGCCAGGAGCTGAGACCTCGCTCCCGTTTAGACGGGGAAAATACAGCTCACTTCAGCCTGCGCTCTCCTCCGGGCTGCACAAACAGCTCCCCCTGGGGAAAAAAAAAAAAAAAAAGAAAAAAAGAAAAAAAAGCCAGCGTACAGCTTGATCAGAAACCGGCGCTACTCTAACGAGAGCTGGGGAAAGGCTCTGCGTAAATCGGGCCAGGGCTACCGTCCTGAAGCCTAGAAAACGCATAAGCAGCTAAGCGCGTCTGGAGAGCTCCTGGCTGCAATCGCGCGTCCTCCATCCTAGGCGAGTCCTTTCCCTTCCCGCTGAGCCTGCTGCAAAGGGTACGGACAAATCGCGCTGGACTCTCGGAGCATCGCACACAGGGTTTTCTCAGAGGCTCAAGTGCGGGGCAAGGGCAACTAACCAAAATACCCTCTTTTTCCTGTGGCCGTAGGCAGAGCCGTCAGGACCCTCTTCTTCACACAAGGAAGGCTTTTCTCCACCAGGGCTGCAACAGAGCAACCGGGGCTGAAGGGAATTTCCAGCAGCGGCTGACTCTGCCTCGGGCTTGCTGATTTGTACAGCCAGCCGAAAGGCTCTCTAAGATTACAGGCAGGAGCCCGTCTGTGCTCTCACCTCTGGGAGCAACCTTGGAAAGAGGA
>NW_008824356.1:4031938-4033578 GCF_000699105.1 Pygoscelis adeliae | reverse complement strand
ACGAAGACCTCAATTTTAATGTCTCTCAGATTTTCCACTGGGTTTTGTTCCAATTTCCACGGGTGTAGTTTGACCATTTGAGAAAGTAGGGGTTTAATCCGGTGCTTTTATCTGTTTTATTTCCTTCAAGACACATTTTCATCCCTTGTTCTCGTCTGCTGATTCCAGAGTTTTGTTTGTTTCGAGGATTTGACTTAATTCTGTTGCCAGATTTAAAAAAAGAAGGACGATGAGGGAAAGAACAAAGAAAGGGATAACAGAAAACGCATTTAGAGGACAAGTTAAAACGTATTTGTCGAGGCGGAGATATGCTATATCTCGTCATTTGTATCATGGGTCTCTGTATAAGAAACTTTAAAATCGTGCTTGTGAGGGTGACGTTTTCGCAGATCACTCGAGGACAAATCACTGTGAAAGCAACTGTGATCCTGCCGGACGATAAACATGCCCGGCAGAAATTCAGACTCAGATGTGTATTTTAGTTTGTGTGGTATGACACGCAAGCCTTTTTCAAAATCCCAAGAAACTTTATTTCCCCTTCAAATTCCCATTGCCCGGGAAGTTATTTGGGTTGGGGGTTGTTGGTTGGTTGGTTGGTTGGTTTTGTCTTTTTTTTACTGTCAGGTGATAACAGTTCCAGTACCTAGGTAGGAACAAACTCATAAAAGATAGGGCAGAAAAAACCAGGAAAAGTCTGTGGTCTTGACATAAGCTCGAAGAGCCGGACAGGGCAGGAGCAGAAACAGAAAATGTTCGATCCGTCTGCAAAGACTACGAGATTCCCTCCATAATAATAAAAAGCGTTGTCCAATGTCAATTTGTTTTATCGGTGTTGCCCCTTTTTACCTTCCACCAGCCTGTGTAGATTCCTCCTCCGCTGTTCTTTGCGAGAAATCAGGTTAAAGAGCAAGAAGTTGATCATGAGATACCCGCTACTTATTATTGCTGCTCCTGGGTGCCTGTGGCACCACAGACGGCTTCCAAAGGAGCCTTCTGGGCTAGAGGCTTTCCACAGTAAAGATATAAAATGGTTCCAGTGACTCACCTGATGTTTGCCAAGTGGAGGTTAATATCGGTGGATCCGCATTCAAGCCTCTGTCCGCATTTATTGGGTGCCTGTAGTGTTATGTCTCAGCGCGGTGACTCACATGGTTTCTAAACGTAAGGGCACCAGAAAAGGAATATCATCACCATCTACACAGAACGACAGACCCGTCTGAAGGGCTAGGTTCAGGCCAAGGGGGGATCGGAGGGCTTTGGGGAGCGCGGAGCCGAGCCCTCCTGTTCGCAGCCCGGAGCGCAGAGCCCCGGTCCCCCGGCCCCGCGGGCGCTGGGAGCGGGGGTGCCGCGGAAGGTACCTGCGCGGTAACCAGCTTTGAAGTGAGGGGCGGGAGCCGGGGGGAGCCTGTGGACTGCAGGACTCGGGACTTTGGAGCACGTCCCGGCCATCAAGTTAAAGGAGCATCTACTGGACTTCAGTAAATATTGCCCCTAATCTCAGGGGTTTAAGGCTGGATGGCCTTTTGCATTCTCTTCAAACAGAGGGGGCTGCCCTTCCCTTATCTACCTCATTTCATTTCCACCGATCCCTCCTAGCATTTGTCCTGTCCATCTGAAAGGGTGGGTTCCTCCCCCCCCCC
>NW_008824356.1:4029024-4030602 GCF_000699105.1 Pygoscelis adeliae | reverse complement strand
ACCAGCTCCGTCAGAGGAGAGGGCGCCGGAAGCGCCCGGAGCCCTCCCCGCGGCGCGCCTCGGCCCTGCGGGGGCCCGGGGTTCGGACTCCGCCGCTGCGGCTCTGCAGTGGGCGTCCCCGGGAGAAGCCAGCGCCTAGCAGCACCGCCAGCAGCCCCTCGGGTTCCCGCCCGGGAAGGAGCCGTTTTAAGGAAGTGTGGTAGCGAAGGCAGGCACCTAGGTGTGCGCACCCGGGCATTGCATCAGCACACCCGGACACCCGGCTCCACAGTCCCCACGCCCCGTCCCTGCACCCCGGAGCTGGCACACAGCGCCCATAGGGCCACGCGGGCACAGACAGATACGTGTCGCCCTACTGGCATCTTATTTAATAGAGGAAAGTCGGCTAAGGGCAAATAAGGGTCATCCTAATTATGTGCCGGTTCCAGACTCATTTATCCTCGCCGTAATCATTATCCACAAACATAAAGTTAAGAGACCTTCGCTTTTGCTGTTTTTTAGCCTCAATCTTTTCTCTTCCCCTGCTATTTAATTTGAATCACTGCATGGATGCGAGGTGGGAAACCCATCCGCGTTCTACCATCTCAAATAATTAATGTGATCCTCTAAATTAAAAGCGCACTTACAAGCTCGTGGAATTTGTAGTGAACAGTAATGAATTTTATACATATAACCGTCGCCTAAACCTCCTTTTCTTCGCCGTATTGCCTTTGTTCGAGGTAAACTGGGAACGTCTTTCTCTCTCCTGTTAAATCAGATGCCGTGCTGGAGAGCACAATTTCAGGCTCTCCGGTTCTGCTTTTTTTGAGTTGTGTTATGTGGTAGGGTGCTACAATTTTTGCTCGTCGGGCAATTGAAGAAAATCTCAGGCAGGGAAAGTTCAGGCTTCTCGTACTTTGGGAAAGTTGGGGGTTTTAAACTTTAATTTAAAGACTGACTTCATAGAAAATGCGGACAAGGGGGAAGCTTTCCACAGATAAAATGCGCGGACGTGAGCTCTTGATTTTGATTTTTTTTTTTTTTTTTTTTTGTGACAAGACATTATCGCATCTTGTGTAAGAATAGAAATTTAAATCAGTGCAGGGTGGGAGAGATGCGTGAGTTTATTCTAAGAAAGTGCAGGCAGTTTCTCCTTGGCGCAGACGGTGTACGCCCGTAAATTTCAATAATCTGATGGGCTTAAATATTTAGCTAGCGAGAAGGGACACAAAATCAGCAAAACCGCGGGAATACGCCAGAAGAAAACCTCCTCCCGGGGCAGGTAAAGCCCGCAGCCCAGCTCTGCGGGGGTGCGGAGCTGCTCCGGGAAGGCCGTCGGTCCGTGCGCCCCGGTAATCCCGGCGCAGCCCGCGCAAGCCGCGGCACACCGGTAAAACGGGAGCGCGTCGGGACCGACCACCCCCACCTCCGTGTCTATTTATAAACACGTATAAATATGAATTAGACCTTTTCATGGCGCCAGCGGCCTTTCCGTGCGGCTTTTGGAAAGCGCTTTCCCGGGTGTCGGGGAAGCGGACGGCGTCCCGCGGCAGGACGTTTGCACGGCTCGCTGGGCAGGGCGGACAGGGCGGGCGGATC
>NW_008824356.1:4025906-4027483 GCF_000699105.1 Pygoscelis adeliae | reverse complement strand
TTCTCTCCCCCCTTTCCCTATCCCTGCGACAAACCGAGGTGTTTCCGCACGCTGCGTGCAAAGGACTGTTACTTTTTAATTGTCTCGCAACGCGTTGTTTGTTGTTATGATCCACCACGACCTCCTGCAAAACCGGCCGCGTCCCGCTTGTACATACCCCCTCTCGCCCCCGCCGCCCAGCCCCTCTCCCCGGAGATCCCCCCTAGCCTTTGCAGGGTGTTACTAAAAAGAAGAAAAAATTGTTGAGCTTGTAAACTACTTGTTTGTGCTTGCCGCCCCCCTCGTCTTCCCCCCTTCTGTGCTCTATAATCTCATGTAAGTTTACAGGTATGTGGCAATACTTTAACAATACGGAGATGAAGAAGCGAGTAGACATTTAAGGCTTTTTTTAATTAAAAAGGCTTTGAAGGACAATACTGCTGTGAAGTAGCAAAACACTAAGAGAATCTCTAAGCAACAAGAAGACTATTTACTTTCTCGGATCATCCTTTTGATACTTGCAAAATAAACCTTCGGCTAGTACAACCCGCATACACCCAGATGCTGCGGGCCGGATCCTGCACTCCCGAGGGGACCAGCTGGAGCTTTGGAGTGCAGGATGCGACCCTTATTTTTCTCCAAGTGTTACCTGTCTTGGGATGTAATATAAAGAGGTCACAGCCAGTTGGATATTTTTTTTCCTTCCCATCTGTTACTGAAGATTCTCGTTTATCAGGAACTCTCATCAACATGTGGATGACATGCTTATTTAATTTAAGTGTCTTCATTGTGTACCAGCTAGAACTGTGTATCTATAACAAGGTTATTTTCCCCCTCCCCCAGGAAACGTTGACTATTACACCGACGCAAGGAAAAGAGGAGAGCTCGGTCTCTCTCCCTTTTTCCAACTTGTTTAATAAATTCCACATCCAATTTTTTTTGTGGCCATTTAATTATCGCCATCGTTAGCTTGTTTCATCCAGTGTTAATGCACTTTCCACAGTTTTACACGGTGTTAGCATAGCCAGACGGGTTTTATTTTTATTCCTGTTCGCTGTCTCAATGTTCTTAATTTATTGCATGGTTTATATTTTTTTCTTTCTTTACAGCTGGAAATTGCTTTAAATGACAGTAAAAAAAGAATTACACGTGAATTTAAGAAATTTTGTTAATTTTATAAATGTGATTGTAATTGAAAAAATATTTTGATTTAAAACGATAACTGAGAATTTAATGCGTGGAGTATGTTTTTGATCATTTGCAGTTAAGGACTTTAAATAAATCAAACGTTAACGATGAAAGACTTCCGCTACTTTCTTTCAAAATTTCTGGGGCGGGTTACGGAGGACGCAGCCATGTGCCAGAAAAACAAACGGAGCGCTAAAGCGTGGATGTGCAGAGGAACGGTTTGTACGGCCAAGCTTGCGCGGGGGGAAGGAAGGGGACGCGCCCGCGGGGTGCGTTTGCGGGGCGCTGCGATGCCACCGGCGTGGGCGGGTGCGTATGTGGTGGTGTCTTTTTTTCCTTTTAATTCACGGTGCCGGGGTAGGTTGAGGGAGAGAGGGAGGGAGGGAGAGAGGGAGGGAAAAAGCCATCCG
>NW_008824356.1:4024117-4025022 GCF_000699105.1 Pygoscelis adeliae | reverse complement strand
ACCGACTATTCTATAGAGAATATGCCACTGCAGAGTGGAGACATTGATTTAATGCCTCGGGCTTGTACACAGAAAATATCAATCGGCCGACAGCGATAAGGCAGCAGGTTTCACGTATCAGCTGAGGAGCACAGACCGTGTGTAATGGAAATATTCGGGGCGTGGGTAATAAACGGGTTTAAGCGGACCGACGCGGCTCCAAACCTCTCATAGATAAGGAGCGGAGCCTGTCACGGATACAGCGTGTGCCCCTTCGCCACTCGCCATCAAGATTATATTCCTCCCTTTTCTTCTCGCAGGCAAATGGTGGCTGCGGTGGGCAACGATCCACTGACATAACAGGGATGCGGCTCATGTTCAAAATGCGGGTCCCCGACGCAGAGAGCGCAGCTTTCTGTGATCAGTTTAAGACTTGGCAGTCAACGGGAGGCGGGAGAGTCCCCTGTTTTCTGTCCCGCTCCTAGCTGCCCTGCTGCTGCTTTAATCCTGTGCTCAAGAAGCCCCCGGCCACAGTGCGAAAATAAACTAAAAGTAGGCTCCATAGGAAGAGGGTGCATCCCCCCGCCCCGCAATATGTAGAGGGGAGCTTACGAGCATCTCCTTCCAGGCGGACCGCTCGCTCTGTGCCGGGAGGGAAGGAGCTGGCGGGTGCGGGGGTTTTGCCCGTGTCGGAGGTGGTCTCAGCCCCGCGTACGGGACACAGGCAAAGCGGGGGCCCGCCAGGCTGCGGGCTCCGGCCGCCACCGCAATTTATAGGGGAGCTTCGCCTTTTCCTACACGGCAATTATCTCCGGCCGGCCACGTGCGAGGGAGCGAAAACGGCCCGTTTAACGTCATTAAATACAAGCGGGGAGTAAATCAGGGCGGCGGGGGATCTCTGTAAAGATTTACGCGGAGTTTGGGCG
>NW_008824356.1:4021978-4023884 GCF_000699105.1 Pygoscelis adeliae | reverse complement strand
GGAGGGGGCCCTCGCCCGTGGCACCCCCTCGGAGCACCTGCAAACAGCACTTTCCCTCCGGAGAAGGGAAGAGTCGATGGAATAAAACCAACTTCAGCCGCCCAAATCAGGGGGGAGAAATAAAATCACAAGTGCCTCCTGGGCTGTTTTCTGAGTGCGAACGGACAACACTGACATCTACATCGGCAAACAATCGGAGGGTGCACATTTATTGGAAGGAATTAATTTGAAATGTTCGAGACTGAAAGATGAGAAAAAATATTTCCCGGTCAGTTTTTCCCTCTGAAACTTAGTCGTGTCAATAAATCGTAAAAGAACGGTGCGAGAAAACACTTCAGCCGTTGGCATAGCTTCAAAAATTGTTTTGAAATGTTGAGTAGATATTGAGTACTTGAATGGTTACTGGTCCGACAACATAAACCCGAAATAAATGAATTCCCTTGCTGTAACGCCAACTAGTCTTTAAAAGAGCAATTGAGTCGAGTTTAATTTTACAGCGATATTGTAGATAAAACGCTTGATTGCGATAACAATGCACCTTGTATTATTTCTTTTCTGTTATGATAAAACGGGATCTAGGCATATATGTGTGAGTATATTGGATTAATCACTCTGAAAAAATATTTTAAAACCAGAGACTCAATAAATATATACTTTCGTGTGCATGTTCGTGGCAATTTTAATTCGTGAGGAAGCAAATTATCCTCACATAAACATGGGACAGAAAGTACTCTCGGGAGGCATTTAGATGCATATATTCTATATATTAACATATATATAATTAATATGGTTTTGTTTCCAGGGGAGACAAGTGGAAATATACACAACACACAATGACCAGGCGAAAATCACACCACAATGGTGCACAGAGTGACCGGGGTACGGAATGTACACGTAAGTCCTCGCAAAACTCCCACGCTGCAATATTGTGTTAGGAAATATAGGAGAATGGTTAATAGCTAAAATAAAAATGCAATTAGTTTGATTATTTAAATGTCAAGGGCGGTGCTGCAAAATGGGTCATTTTTTTTCTCTTAATGCAAACCCAGGCTTCTCAGCTACTAGCAAAGGCAGAGTAATAACTAAAAAAACAGATTGTACATTTTCTGCGATTTGCAGTCTCGAAAGGTCTTTTTCAGCGGGAGAAAATAATTGAGGGAAGAGAAGAGTGGAAAACGGGAGGCGATAAGAAAACCTGCCTTTGTTCTCTCCGGTTATTTTCTACTAATTATTCTGCCCATTGTGACAAAGTAGCAGTTAAGGATAGATTAGTGTAAATAACCTCGCATTTCACTCCCAAACCGTGCAACTTTCTGGCCCAAGCCGTGCCATGATGTTTGTGTTTCTCCCCTTCACCTCAAACAGAAACTCATTGAGATTTCAGATCTTTGAACTTTGGACAGATCAAACTGCCAGCGCTCACCTTTGTCTCCAGTCATTAGGGTTTAAAACATATGTAGCCTCATGGCAGAATCCGTTTGTCCCTACCAGGGGAAAAAGTGCAATCTCCTCTCTTCCCCCCACCCCAAAACTCCTACATTTAGTTGAATTCATTGAAACGATCATTTCCCGGAATGGCGCCTCTGCTGCGGGAGCATTGCTCGAACGGCTTTTGCCCAGGCGAGTTATTTTACGGGAAGCTCGTCGTTATTTTGCTACTACTGTTTTACTGTTGGTAATCTAATTTTTCCCATGAAGTGTTCATACACCTGCTCGTTATTCCAAGGGAGAGCTATCGGCAGAATGGGAATAATAATAATAATAACAACAACAATTATTGTTATTGTTATTGTTATTATTCCAGCCAGCAGGCGGAACACGCGCTGAACCCCAGCGTTGCCGTGCCCCGCTGCCCTGGGCGCGCCTCGGAGGTCTCCCCGCGGCGGGGGAAGCTCTGAAGCGGCGC
>NW_008824356.1:4019979-4021522 GCF_000699105.1 Pygoscelis adeliae | reverse complement strand
GCTTGGGGAGGGCTCCAGGAGCTGCCCCACGCCGCTGAGAGTGGGAGCCGCGTGATTCCACCTCACTGCTGGCGGGGCACGGGGGTGCAGACGCGCTCTCGGGCCCCGGCCGGCCCGCAGCGGGCTCTCACCTCGCTCCTAGCCAGCCCGGGCGCCAAGGCGCGGAGCCGCCTGCCCCGGGAGCAGGATCCGGCCCTCTCGCAGCAACCATTTCTATGGCAAACACCGCCTTTGTGCCCGATACCTCTAAGTGCTCCCTAATGAATCATCTACATTTGCTGCAATCTACTGCGCAGTAGCTGAAATATATTCACCCTTTTATTCCTTCTCTTCTCCGAGCCTGCCCGGCGGGTTGCTAACACACATTTCCTCCGGTTATGACCGGCGGAAAATGTAAATATGTTGGTAACTAGGAGGTGGGCCTCATTCTGCAAACCGGGATCTCTCCATAGTGACTCTCAGTAATGACCTCTTTAGCATAATAAAGCCCCGGGGGCGGGGAATCTTTGAACTGTGGGGCAGGAGATTGGAATAAGAGCACGTCTGAACTTATTCAAATGTATGCAACAAGTTTTCTAGTTCTAAGGTTATCTGATGTGACCAACAGACGTTTTCCCTCTTCTTTTTTTCCTTGCCTGGTTGCTTTATCTAAGGCAATACTTTACAAACTTCAGGTATGTCATTACGTTATATGCAATGGAACAACAACAAAAAAAGGCAACAAAACCGCGCCCCGACCCCACATTTAGTGGAAAAAAACAGTAATAGAGAAAGACTCCTGTTTAGAAAGGGGGGATGCCCTCGCCTCCAAATACATGGCAGCAGACCTAACATCACGCCTCGGCCACCGGGGGCCCTGGCAGAACCATCAGAAACTGTGAGCGGAGGGGACTCCGCACATCCCCACCCGCCCACCGGGTCCCCCGTCCCCCCCTCCCGTGTGCCCGGGGCCGCTGCGCACCGCCTCCCCGCCGCTTGGCCCCGCGGACACCCGAGCAACCCAAGAGCCACGGCGCATCTCCTCGGGTCTCCCTTAAAAACACCCCCACCGGGGCATCGGTGTCCAGAGGACGGGGGAAAAAAGAGCCGCTGGCCGGTGCAGAGCAGAGCTCTCCCCCACCCCACCCCCCGGGCAATTGTTCCCTTGAGCCCCTATTAATGCGGGACATATGTTATCCACAGGCAGTAGGCAGCGGTAAGACTTCGCCAGCTAACTTGTTGCTCAACTTACGAGGCGGTTCTCATCTTCTCATCAAAAGCCGCCGGTCTTTCTTCAGCCGTATGGACAAAAATGTGAACAACAATGCCCGCCCCCCTTCACTTCAAAAGCTGCCATCGCGGAGGCTACCCAGAGAATTTTCTCTCTGCCTTTCATTCCCGGTTTGAAAAAAGGCACTACAGGGCCAAGGCGCTCCTAATACTCTTTGATGGGGATTGAATTCATTATCTCCAATAACACAATTGTGCTTGGCCAACGAAAAGAGCAAAGTAATACTCATCTAGAATTAGAGAGCGGGGCTCAGAAGAAAGGGAGCGGGAGGGT
>NW_008824356.1:4014757-4019718 GCF_000699105.1 Pygoscelis adeliae | reverse complement strand
CTGCAGGCGGGGGGGAACCTCCCTGCCCTGGGACACCGGCCCTTGCCCGGGTGCAGCCGCAGCACCTGCGGTCCCCGCCCGCTCACGCTGACTTCGTGGAGACATAGCAGCGATGGGGAACCGCCGCAAGCACAGGGCAGCCAAACAGCCCCCGCCCCCTCCAGGGGACCGCAGGGACACCCAGAAGCCTGTCCTAGCAGGGATCGGGGTGGGGTCTCTCAGCACCATCACACCCCGACGCCGTCCAGGGCAACGGGCGTGCAAACAAGCGCCCTCCCCCCCAGGGGTTAGCAGTGGCAGCAGGCACAGCCCGGGTTACCGCGGATTCGGTCGCGTCGGTGGAGGGCAAGAGATGGAGGATTGAATGAATGACGGAGCGAACGAACGAATGAATGAACGGAGCGAATGAATGAAGAACACACACATAAATAAATAAATAATCGTGCACAAAAATCAACCGATTGGAAAACCGCTGTGTTAATATGAGAGATTAAAATATTTGCCTGTTTGGCTTCCAGCGTAAATGTTTTCTATCGGGTGTTATCCAAACAGGCTAATTTTCAAAGCCAAGCAAAATACAGCGATGAGCGGTTAAAGGCATTGCAGGTATGAGGGGCGGTTACGGGGCCCTGTGCTGGTGGCGTGCGGGTGCGTGTTACACGCGTGTCCGCAGGCACACGAAGCGGCGGCGAGATGGGCTAGAGATGCAAACCTCCGCGTCTCACGTGTCTCTGCGCACCGGCACACACGCGTCCGTCCCACCGCGGAACCCACTCGTGTTTCCCAACTTCCCAGCGCCCACTGCAGGGGCCCCGTAAGACCTTACGCCGGCGCGGAAGACCAAAGGGGAGCCGCCAGGACCGCCAGAGACGCGCCCGCGGAGCGCCGGGGAAAGGCGCGGAGCCCCAGTCTCACACCCTGGGTGTTTGCCACACCTTGCAAATGAGGTCTTCAAAACTGTTTTTCCGAGGCCATGCCCTTCAGGCGTTGGCAGTTACACGGAAGGGGCCCAGCAAAGCGCATCGGTCACCCAGGGACCTCCTGGCTGCTCCGGGGGGGCAGGGGGACACCCCGCTTCCCAGGAGTCAAATTGCGCTCCGGGGAGCAGGAGTCCTCCCACACCACCCTAAACTGGGAGCCGGTAACCCTAAACTGGCCAGCTGAGGAATTGCCTCTGGGAATAAACAATCGCGTCGCCTTCGGTGGGAGGTTTGCCCCAGCAAGGGACACATCGGCCAAAGGGGGAGACAGGAGGAGGGAGAGACGATTTCTTCCAGCCCCTGTGGGGGTTTCCTCATGTGCAATAATGCTGACCCTGCCGCCTTTCCTCTCACAAGACAAAGCTGACCTTGACAGGGCTGGTTTCTGTGGATCCACACTCCTCCTTTTAAAGACTCCCTGGGCAGGGGGTAGGGCTTTTTTTTTTTTTTTCTTTTCCTAATGAGTGTGGACCGAGATTGCACTGACCTCAGCAGAGTCCGAGGTTCAAGGATTTCAGGATATTTCCCACTTTGTAAAGTTCCTTAGGGGTTTATTTTTATTTGAGGGGAGGGGGCTGCTTATTTGTTTAAGAAATTAAAAAAATCTAGAATAAGGTGGTTGTTCCCAGGGAAAGCAGTAGCAAAATACTCTTGTCTTCTGCAGAAGTCAGAGCAAACCTCACGTTGTTTCTGCTGAGGTCTGTTTAGACCAAGCATACATGTTAACTGGCTAACTAAGCATTTTACTGTTTGTAGTTTACCTCCCCGTGCATAATGACTTCTTCAAAGTATACATTAAATGACCACATACTTCATGTCCAAGAATTACTTTTTACAAGTCAGCTTACCTTAACGATCAATGTGGCATTTATACTTTTACACAATAGACTTTAATTGTTACAAGGGAGCCCTTTGGTCTATGAGAAATAATTTGTTTTGTGCCGTAGCACTAACAGAGGATTAGGAGTTCAGGTAAGGAATAAGCAGCAGCAACAACTTAATTCCTAGGCAACAAAGATCCTGCTTTCACGCCAGATTTCTTTCTAGTAAAAAGCAGGACACGGCACCATCTCCAGCTCACTGGACCAGTCAGACATTAGTTAGCCTGCATTTCTTTCTGGTTTAAACCTGTCCAGGGTTTCCCGCCCTTCATCCCTTCCAGAGCCAAAAGTTGCACGTAATGCTATGCAGTGCTAAGTAAAAATAAACAGAAGAGATTCGCCAAATTAAACAGAACTCCTTTTTTTTTTTTTTTTTTAAATATCATGATTTAACAGGCAGAGGTCGAAGGCAGCTCTGTGGATTTGATTTTTAGCATTCCGTATTTCCAGTGAAACCGGTATAAAGGTGATTGGATTTAAAAGTTATCACTTTCATTTGAACTGATGGCTGATTTTTTTTTTTTCCCTGCAATCACCGGCATATCCCAAATTTGGGTAGAAATTGTAAAAACCAACCAGGTTTAGGACGGAGTCCTTCTTTCCCTTCCAGCGGCTGGGCACTGGCAGAGCATCACGGTGGCCTGACCCTCGCCCCTCACCTCCGCGGGGCAGTGGGTGGCTGGGGGGGACACCCCTTGTTTCTGAGTTTCCGTGGGTGTTTCAGCGGAGGTGTCAGCTTGTGCACACGTGGTGGACGAAGCCACTCGGAACATTTTCAGCTTTGGAAACAAACCCAGCGACAAACGGATCCCGAGCTTCCACCCACCAGCTTCAGCCTGTCCCGAAACCAGCCTGGCCGTCGTCTCTGACAGGCGGCCTCGAGCTGGGGGGGGTTGGGGGAGGTCCCATGGGGGAGGCGCCATGTAGGAAGCCATGGGCAGCCTCAGCCCAGCTCCTTCACCCCCAGACACCCCTGCTTTCCCCCTCGCCTTTCTTGGCTATTGGTACCCTTTGACAACAGCGAAAGTGGGAATGGCTCACTCAGACCATGATCTCCTCAAAAATTAAATAAATACAAATGAGGGACATACAAGTTGATGCAGTAAAAACCTTTTGCGTGCCTGTGTGAGTGCAAGCCACTAGGTCAAACCCACTTGAGAACCAAAATGGATAGGAGAGACAGCCAAGCAATACATAGCAATGAAAACAATCTCCAAATGCTTCCTCTTCCCTCAACGCCACCTTTTCTTGACTTCTACTTTAAGAATGAAGCCATCTGAGATCACCCTCCTAACACCACTAAGCAAGGGAAAGGTGTTTAAGGATACCGAAGGATGGCTGGGAGGACTCTGGGCTGCAGGCAGTTTCTACTCTTCCATTATCAGCAGTGTAGATTAGCTGGTGGTTTTCCTTCTGCCGTCTCTAGGAATCTGGGAGAGACCGACCTACTGATGAGTTTCTTCCTCACTGGGACTCAGTCTCACAGACAAGCACACACACACGTACAAGCACAAACACACTCACAACTGGACTCAAAGCATCCCAAGGGGAGAGCTGCACTGAGGGGTCAGCTGCTTAATGCAGGCCCACCGGGAGACAGCTGCGTGGGCCTCTGCCATGCTCAAGCCAAATGAAGGCTGGAAATACCCTAGTGGCAGAAGCCAGGGGCCTTCGGAGGTACTTCCAACCTTTGGTTATCAGCTCTTTAAAACAGGGACCGTTGTTTCACTCTGTTTCAGAGCATGTTACAAATCCATGGGTTACTAGAATGTAGTAAGTAAATAAAACCTAATTAAATAATAGCAGTTCTAAGTGCCTCTAAGAGATGCACAGTTCTTTGCAGGATGGAACTGCAAGAGCCACTCAATATTTTTTAGCAGTACTTTGGATTTTTAAAGCTTGGAGAAACTGTATGTGTTTCCAGACTCAATTTGATGCTATGAAAATATGTTTATTTCACTAAAAATAAAGAAAGGATACAGTATTTTTCACATATTGTCTGATAACAGGGGTTCTTCACATAGTGGTTTTGAACTTTTTGGCAAATACATACTCATCTGATAATCCAGAAGATTTCAGTCTTCTGTACTGGCAGATTTGCCAATACCTTTAAGTTTCTGGTAACATGCAAGACTTTAATATATATTGATATGTTTTCTAAGGCATAAAAGTGTTCCCATTGTATATATTGTCTTCATTCTAGAAATGCTGGAATAGAATAAAAGCTACAGTATATATTAATCAGAAAAGACATTCATGGAAAGAAGTCATTCCTTTTCAAATTTGTAATTTCAGAAGAAGGACAGTCACTGTACTTAACCAGGTGGATTGTTTGTGACAGGGCAATCTAAGAACAAACAATCAATATATATGTTTTGGATCGAATACTTCTTAACAGTCAGGCCCTCCTGACTGCAGGAGTTTGCAGCAAATACAGAGCACGTGTCGATGAGGTGAAGTACAACAGTCCTGTTCCCATGCCATTAACCTTAGTAAGGGAAAAAAAAAAAAAAAAAAGAAGAGGGAAAACCACAGAGAAAACATCAGCTGTCATTATACTTAAAAAAAAAAAAAGAGGAAAAAAAAATCTTTTTCTCAATTTTTCCCTGGAAGTATCAATAACGCCTTTCAATATTGAGCTGCAAACCACAGCCAAAACCCTACGAAAATAGTCAATATCCAGACACACGAAGACACAGAGCTCTTTAATTTACCGAAGGCACAGGCTGGAGCTCTCCTCATCTGCAAGGACCTGTGCTCTATAGGCTTTGCGGTTTGGCTCATGCAACACGCCTAAGCCGGTATGAGCGGAGCAGGATACTTAGAAAATTAAAGATCTACGTGAAAAGAAAAAAAAAAAAAAGACAAATATTTTTTCCAAAATAACACTGGTTTAGTTACAAAATTATTGCCCGGCTTACTAAACACAGGAGCGTTTCAAAAGGATCACAGGAGGAATTAAAGCTCGGGCCGCCGAAAGGCGTTTGCAATTACAGCGGGTGACAGGCTGGTTTGCCCGGCCCCCTCCTCGTCTCGCCGGTTTCAGAGCGGTTAAAGGGGCTTCGCCTCCTTTCGGGGGGCGGGGGGGCTGCCCGGCCGG
>NW_008824356.1:4012905-4014133 GCF_000699105.1 Pygoscelis adeliae | reverse complement strand
GACCCGCGCCCGCGCTCCCTCCGCAGCGCTCCGCGGGGCTGCAGCCGCCTTCGCTCCTCCGTGGGGTCACTTGCGCTTCCAGTCACCGCCGAGGCGCCTGGGCTGCAGTTCCCCGGAGGGTGGGTATCTACTAAAAACTGCCTACCTGCCTGTAAGGTTACTTATTTCTTTTTTTAAGCATGAGTAACTGTTCTTCTGATCAGCAGTTTTCTTAAAAAAATGGACCCCCCCCCCAACCCCCCTCATCTAAGTTGGGCTTAAATATATGCCAGTGGCCCCTGTAATAACCATGAAATCAAGCCACCTCCATGCCAACAGGTTTGCACTACGTGTGTGAAAATGCCAGCCTCATCGAGGGTGGATGTGAAATCTGATCTTGCTTCGGGTTCAACGGAAAGACTGAAATGATTCATGCTTGACCGTGTCCCCTTGATATTTCTTATTTTGATTTTTCCTGCTTCCTCCCTCCCGTCTCCTGGTGCACGCTCATTCCAAGGGGTCCTTTAAACACTCGAGGAGTGTAAGAACAATGCTGTATGCGGTATTTCCTTGAAGGGTTTTATTACTAGGCTATCTAGAATGAAAACAAACGGCATTTCGCAAAACACCTCTTTAAAGGAAAAGCAGCTGGCGGTTGTTAAAAAAGCGGAGGATACATGGCAAGCCACTGGTGCATTTCATAGTATCCTCTCTTTCCTTCTGAGCTGCATGATATTTGGTCTTTATTTCGAGCAGTCATCGTGAATGCCTGATTCCTGCCTTTAGTTTTAAGAAGTTTGCTCCCCAGATGACGGACACCTTTTTTGCTGGGAGGGGTGGCACTGCCCATTGCCCTCTGCCAGGTGTCTGCCACATCTGCCTGCAGGTGAAGGGAAACAGCGCTTGGCAAAAAGGGCCATGGGCTTGGGGAAGCCAGGCTCACGCAAGACCCTGGAGAGCCAGGGAGAGGGCCTGTGACGGTGGAGCATGAGAGTGGGGATGGGAATAACGAGCAATGAGGGCTTGGAGGAAAGATTGAGGACGTGGAAGGAAGGGTTGTAAAGCAGACAGTAAGCGAGGGAAGGTGGACCAAGTGGTCACAAGACAGGAGAAACTGAGGGATGCTGGGAAAGGGAGATGACTGCGGGGAGCAGATGGCTGATAGGGGACAGCATGAAGGTGGACCACACCTGGAGCAGATGTCTGCCTTTTCTAGGAAGTGAAAAGTAATAGGAAAGCAATCTACTGA
>NW_008824356.1:4006182-4012622 GCF_000699105.1 Pygoscelis adeliae | reverse complement strand
CCCGTGCAGACAATAGGAGACATACAGTGGAAGTCCGCCTCTGAACTGCAAACAAGGAAGCTTGCTTTTTTATGTGTGTGTTTAAGGTTGAATTTTGACCCCGACCTGACGTCATGCAAATCAAGGGCTGGGTGCTTCCCTCTAAAGGTAAAAGAAATCCGAGCAATCAGGTTAAAATGAAGAGTTACTGACGTTTAAATATCTCCTGGTTTGGGGTGTAGGGAGAGGCTGACTCAGGGGTTTCAGAAGCTGCTGTCACCTTTGCCAGTGGTCAGGAATAACCACGGCTGTTTATTTGCAGTACGTACCAGGCCCTTTGTAAACCCATGGAAGGACAGTCCCTGCTGCCGCACTGTGCAGTCTAAGGACTTGCAAGATAGGATCATTAGGTGTTTCTTGGTATTATAATGTCACAGTGTCTCCAGGTTGGTTTTAAAGCATGTAAGAGCATGTGGAGCGTACTACTGCAAAAGTTACAAAGCTATAGGCAATAGAGACTCAGGTTAGATAAGGGGCTGGCTGGGTGGAGCTGGTGAACAATGCACGAAAGTGCTTTTCTTTCACTGATCTTGGTTCAAACTAAGGTTAAATTCCAAGGGGAGTGTATTTTTTTTCCTCTCTCAACCTCTCTCTCTCTCCAGGAAGAGATTTTAAAGGGCATCATTTTCAGTTTCAAAAAAAAAAAAAAAAAAAAAAAATCACAAAGAAAGATACATGTTAATACAAATGTAGCATTCCACAGAGGGGAGCTAAGAGCTGCTGGTGTCGCACCCACAGCTTTTATTCCGCCAAAGCGAGTTCAGCAGTTTCAGCACCTGGCAGGAGCAGGATTGATCCTGCTGTCAAGAAATGGCTATAGCAAAAGCAAGACCACATACAAACCACAGAGTCTATACAGAAAAAATGCTAATGTACAGGAGTGGAAGATGGGATTATGAAAATAATACATAGACTTCAAGTAATTTTTACTAAAATGGCACAGTTCTTACTTTGTATGGCTTGGAAATCCATACCTTTACCCTTGGAAAAAAAGTAAATTAAAATCTCACCTATGCAAGTATATAACAGAAGGAAATAGAATATGAATTTTGCTATTAAATCTACAGAATTAGGTACTGTATCTGAAAAAGGCAACAAGGCTTCCAGCTAGAAACTCTGAGACCTGCTTTTGCTGGGGGGAAAAAAAAAAAAAAAGAAAAAAAAAGTTGGATCAGCTTCTTCACAGAGCAAACTTCATAGAATTTGTTTTGCAACCTGTCCATCATTAGTTTTCTGCTTTAGAGCCAATGTTCCAGGGCACTGTAAGAAAGTGCAATAGATTCTGTGTCCTTCCAAAATCTGAAAGCAGAAATGCAGTCTCTCCTGTGATGAGAGCTCCCCAAAGTGCAGGGGCAAAGATGGCACACATTCAGTTCTGGCTTTTCTTTGGTATGACAAGAGCTCTTGAAAATCAAAGGGGAAATCTGTGGTCTTGATCCCGTGAGATAGTACAAGTTTGCTATAGGGGAGTTCTTGGCTTTCAAAGGACTCCACAGGACCTCCGCCCACATACTGCTCTCTAACTAGAGGGGTGCAGCCAGCTCCGCCATGCTCAGGGCCATTTGTCATCCTTGTGACTGCTTTTGTCTTTTAAGAAATATGAGACATCAAAATATGTTACATGCCAGCACAAACTACCATTTCTCCCCTCAGTAATAAGACTTATTTGCCACATACACAGTACATACTACAGAAACACAAAACCAGCCTATCTTTTCTGAGCTGTGCCTCTTTTTCCCATTAAAACAAAATATTTGTCCCATCAGTAAAATGAGTGTTCTTAATATTGACGCTCAGTAGCTCCTCATTATCATAAGAAGGCTGCAGCACAGACTCAAGAAGTGATTGCTTCATGTGTCTTACATGGCTTTACAGTCCATGGTAGCCATGCTCAGTGTATTTCAACCTAGGTGTTAACATTCCTAGGAATACTTTGGTCAAAAACTACTGCCACTCCACACCAGTTGACCTAAATAACATTTCTTTCAAGTGCTGCAGAGCACGCAGCTGTGACAGCATTGCTTAATCAAACAGTAGTGATGTAGTGATGTAGGGTCCATCAGTGCCATAGCTGATGATTGAGTGCAGCCATTACTGATGGACCTGAAAGCTGTTACCAGCTGGATACCCCTCCAGCTGTGAGGGGCAGACACTGCTGTCAGGTAGGGCAAAACTCAAGTGAATTCAAGGATAGATTCCTTGAATAGTGAATTCAATCACATAGATTTTGTGAAGTGTCTGCCAGGGAGGGCGGATGCTCAGCGCTGGCATTCAGCTCTGCAGTTCTGTTCTTGTGATATCCTTCCTTACATCTTTGAGTCCTGTTTTTGACCTCCTCCCTCTTAACCAGCATCAGTGCAGTGTTTCTCACCCCCTTTTCATGGTCAGTGCAGTATCACTCTTCCTATGCAGCAGCTGTCATCCCTCACCGCCAGCCCTGCCTGCCTCTTGGCACTGCTCCCTGTCATGCTCATGCCAAGAACAGCCTCGCCCCCTCCCCGGGAGCAGAGCAATATTCCTGCCCATCAGATCTGCCCCCAAAATAACTTCTTTCCATTCACATTCCACTAACCTCTCCCCAGCCACTATTCTTACCATCCTTTAACTTAGCTCAAATTACAGTGTAATTAAAATCACCATGGAACACAACTAACCCAACAAGATTAACTACACAATCACTTAACTTTTTTTTTTTTTTTTTTTTTTTGTAGCAGCCTTACTAGACATTTACCTGGCTTCAGCTCTTTTGACTTTCAGATGGTTATGACAGGGACCTGTTTCTTTCCATATTGGGGAAGATTCATGGTCCAGCAACAAAAATACAGGACACAGGCATCAGCTTTAATGAAGCAGAGCTCACTGAAATGAGCTTCCTCACTCTATTTTACCATCTTTCTTTCAGCTTACGCCTTCATCATTGTTTTCTGCCTCAGATTATTTTCTGTCTAGTCTCTTCCACATACAGAAAATTTTAGGGAGGAATGGACCACAAATACACCTACTCTGACTCTAGGACTGACACTGAGCATGAGGTCCTGGGGTGATGCTGTGCCTTAGAGAGCAAACATGGTCCTTGGGATCAGGAAAGTACACAGTAAGGGCAGGGAGAGATCAGCTCCATACAGACCATGTCTGAGAGCAGGAAAGGAGTGTTGTGTTCAATTCAAGCATTTGCATGCCCAAGAATTAGAAATGCCTTACTGTCTGAGCAATACCTGATAGGTGATATCGGAAACTCACCCTGTTCAGTTTATCCAAGAGAAGATTCCTATTAATCTGTTCACGATCTCCAATTATCAAAGTGGGGAAGAATTTGGGATAGTAAATTGTTCTTTAAGTTCTCAGGAAAAAAGCAGTTTAATGAGACCTTCTGGTCTGAAGTTGAAAGAAGACAAAGACAGACTAGAAAACAAGTTCAGTAACAGCAGTAGATTCGCCATGGAGTCCTTAGTCAAGGATCTGATTCTCCACACATCTGTAGTTCCACCTGAAGGCCTGGGACCTGCTTTAGGGTCCAGACCAAGGGGTGCTGGAATTAATGCAGTTCTGGTTGGTATCCAGCTTTCCTAAGGTGAGTTCACCAGAAAAGCAACAGTAAATCAAAGAGGAGGAGCCTGCCATGTGGTTTTTATATGTTGAACCATTCTACAGGGTTTCTTACCTTTACAATGCACAACAGCTTTTCAAGCCAAGGAAACCTTTTTCTTTGGGTTGAACTATATTATATGCACATATTGTAATCACCGTAAATCGACACGGTAGCTAGCTAGATACATGTGTTGTATATGAATCACTTAGGTAAAAGAGTAACTGAATAGGAACTAAAGATATAATTTACAGGTTTTGCAAGCAGGGGGGGGGGGGGGGTGGAAGGAGGGAACAGGACATGCCTATGGCAGGTGGTGGTATATATCCTACACATCCTGGGTCAAGAGGGTAATATGTGGTTCAGCCTGCCAGACCTCGGCTCGCTTTACTACTAGTGGAAAGCAATAGTCACAGCACCTAGTTAGACACCTGCAGCAGGTGGTTTTAGAGGAGCTCTAAGAAAATAAAATGTCAATAGCACTGAAAAAAATAATATGACTTCTAATGAGATAGTAGGTAGCAGGTCACCTGATAACAAATGATCGGCTCCTCAGGAAATGAGGCTGTGCGAGGGTGAAGTTCTGGATGAAACACCTCATAACATGTAACGTTGGTCATTTGCAGACCAGATTTCAATGACTGGAAAATTACAAGGATAATGCCTGTCCTGGTTTCGGCAGGGATAGAGTTAATTTCCTTCCTAGTAGCTGGTACAGTGCTGTGCTTTGGATTTAGGAGAAGAATAACGCTGATAACACACCAGTCTTTTAGCTGTTGCTAAGTGGTGCTTACACTAGTCAAGGACTTTTCGGCTTCCCATGCTCTACCGACTGAGAAGGCTGGGGGTGCACAAGAAGCTGGGAGGGGGCACAGCCAGGACAGCTGACCCAAACTGGCCAAAGGGCTATTCCATACCATGTGACGTCATGCTCAGTACATAAACTGGGGGAAAGCTGGTCGGGGGGCCGCTGCTGGGGGATTGGCTGGACGTTGGTTGGCGGGTGGTGAGCAATTGCATCGTGCATCTCTTGCTTTGTATATTTATTATTATTACTACTACTATTTTATTTTATTTCAATTATTAAACTGGTTTTATCTCAACCTATGAATTTTCTCACTTTCACTCTTCCAATTCTCTCCCCCATCCCACTGGGGAGGGGGGGAGTGAGTGAGTGGCTGTGTGATGCTCAGTTGCCGACCGAGGTTAAACCACGACATGCCATTACTGAAATTCAGGGTGGATAGTTGCAATGGGCAGTTGTGGATTTGCTATATAGGACTGTTGAGAAGAGTCCTGTGGGATTTCACAAAAACACATACTGATGAAAGCATATTTTCTCTAGACACAGGCAGTTCAGATTTAGAAGACTCTTACTCTAGTGGCTGTTAGAGCTCTGTGGAAATAAAGTTATCATGAGCAGACAAGCAAAATGTGGAGGAAGCAGGGTATTTAGCTGCTTGAAAAGCAATTAAGCTGAGTTTCTCCATTATGCAATCAAAGAAGAGCAAAACTGTGAAGCTTTCTGGCCTTCGTTCCAGCACATGCTATGGCAGTCGTTGCTCTATTCAGATGTTTGATGCTGTAGTTGTGTAGGTAAGAGCAGTCCCTCTGACTCTGCAGAGGTAACCCTGCACACTGGCGGCACAACTCTTCGTCAAGCCTTTGCTTAACACAAAGCGCAGGGTGAGTTTGCACGTCTTTGTCCTTGCTCCTCCTGCACTTCAGGCTCTCAGGAGGTGAGCAAACTCTAGTCCAAAAGTACTATAAATGGGTGCAGTTAGTCCCATATGCAATGCCTTTGAGTCAGAATGGGGGAATCACAGTCCAGCAGAGTGAGCCCTGCTCTGTGCAAAATGGACGTCTCCAAAGAGCAAATTCCTGAGGCAATTTCACTCAGGATGCATCTACATTTCTCTTTTGGTTTGTGTTAGGGGTGCACTTTAAAAGCCACTCTCCCAGCTGGCTCCACTTTCTGTGCTTTCATTCACTTCCCCAAGCAGTCTCGATGCACTCAGGTTACCACAGAAATGATACTGAAAGATGTGCTTCTATCACCCACTATCAGGCAGCCCAGCCCAGGGACCAGCATGGAGCTAGTCCCAAACACACAGAAGTTGGCTGTGGGGGGCTCCATGTCATCTTTTTGCTCTAGGGATCTGCTTTTCCTGCACTGCCTGCCTAGTAATCTAGACGGGCAGAGGTGCAGCCATCATTTGGGCACAGCCCTGGTTCATGCACCTGTGATGTGTTACTCTAGCAAGGATGTGCAGAAACACTGAATGTACTCAAACAACCAGATTTGGTAAATGGGTTAGGCTGAGATTTGATTGCCTGAATAAAATAGAGGTGACTTCAGGCACAGACAGGAGTTAGCTGTTGTGAAGGGCAGGAATGGTATTAAAAACTTGCTTCTGGTCAACTGTGGACACAGAGGCCAGTGGTTCCCTGTCTGCTGGTACCCCACAGCCAGATGGTATCTCAAGACCCTACAAGGATCTGCAAAGCATGGTCACCCTGCACTGTTCCTCCCTCCCTTTCTGTCTTGACCTCTCCTTCCCCACTTGGCTCACCAGCACATGCAGCACCACCCCTCTTGGTCTCATCAATATTTATTTGGCTGGCTTTTATGGGGACCTGTTGAATTAAGGAAGAACTTACCTTAGTATAGGAGATGTCTGGGCCCAAGTGGTCATATGGTCTGAAGAAGGGCGAAGTGAGCATCTCTACCTTGGCAGTGCACGTGTGTGCACCAGGCAAGGAATCCTGTATCCCTAGGGAAGGGGTCATCTAGTCAGCAGAAGGCATGACCGCC
>NW_008824356.1:3930444-4006122 GCF_000699105.1 Pygoscelis adeliae | reverse complement strand
CCCTTGCGGAAACAGCTGGTCCCCAAGACCACACTAACCTTTCTGAGCCCCATTCCCTATGACAGATCCCCTAGAAACCCACTCACTTTCACAGTATCACCCCTATATCTTTGGATCCCCTGAAACTCCACAGGTTCCCCTTTGCCTCTGAGGGAGCCCCTCTCCCTTCTGCAAAGCTGAACATTGCCACTACTGGCAACAGGGAAAAATAAAATATGTTAGGATGGTAAAATTCAGTTTTGTTGACTCTCCTGGGAAGCTGTAACCAGAGGTTTTTCCATGGCCCAGTAGCCAAACATTAGTCTATAAAGCAGTCCAACAGGGGTATTATTTTTCTTAAAGACTACAAAATTCCTTTTGTACATATAAAATCTGTTGCTGGCATGATTTTATAGCTTGACTTAAAGCAACTACTGAGCAAATATAGGCATATTAAAATTTAAGCCACTGAATGACAACTTTGCTATAGACATGGCCCTTACTTTTATTCATACAGTGGCAACTCATTATCTTGGACTAATAATGGAGACAGCCCAGAATGAATCCCTGAGAGCTGTAGATTAGCAAGGACCAGATCTTCCAGATGCTCCCAGTGGTCACCAGTCTGGCCCACTGAAAAGGCTGCAGCCCCTCTTAGCCCCCTTTTGACTAAGCCAAAATCGGCTAGGTTAACCAAGCCCTGCTCATTCTCTAATCACTTGGACAGAAGAAGCCATGACGTTCTAAGCCAGAGAGTGGGAACCATTAGAAATGTGATAAAGAGCTGTGGATGGCTAGAGGTGGCATTTCACAAGTACACCTGAGCCAGAATCTGGGAGCGCTGCCTGCACCAATAGAGGTGGTAAGATCTGCCTGGAAAATCCTCAGTCTAGTTCAGTCAATTCCAGTCAGGCTCTGAGTGAAGAAATACAACACAGAGTCAAATGCTCATTTAGGCATTTCTTTTACCAGTTTGGGGATAAAGTACTACTGTTATTCATCTTCCTTTTAAATGTGTGCTGAGATTTATTGACTAAAATTGTAGAAGGGATCAGATCCTATTAAATATAATTCAATATTTACTATTTTGATGTCATAACTTTTTGTGTCATATTTATACCAAGAAAACCTTAGCGATAGAACAACTGCCATCTCTATTGCTCAACCTGTGAGAAGTAGAGGGGACACTGCCAATTTTCATATTGATTATACAGTGACCAGAACAGCTAAATGTTAATTAGAAATGTTGTTTTATTTGAAATTTAGAACAAAGGTAACTTGCCCTATCAAACAAGAATTTAGTGAAAAAACTGAACACAACCAAATTTCAACAAATTTCCTAGCCTTATGCTCACACACCAACTCTGACCTCAGTAAGACATCTACTTTCAAATATTACAACAGCTGTATCTTGCTTTGACTTCCATGAAGTTTTCATGACTTCTATGTGTAAGCAAAGCAAAGTATTTGTCACTCGTAACAACTTTTCCTCCTTTTCTACGTCTGAAGCAAGCAAAGCTTCCACACTCATGCGTTTTCGGATTTCACCCAATTCCTTTCTGCTGTTCTGGTCAAAATTTAACTTCTATCTTGCACTTTCTCTGTTACACTGCTTTAGCAACAACAGGGCAGTCCAGGTGTCCTGATTTGTGTCTTCCTTGTCTAATGGGAAGAAGAGTCCAAGTCAAAACTATGATTTACCCACATCTTTCTCAGTTTGCTGACTGGATCACACACTGAGAGCTCATAGCCCTGCGTTTGATATGGTGTTTTGGAGCCCCACAGCTCCATATCGATATCCAGAACTGGTCTGCCATACCACAGTCATAGCTTGAAGCATTTAATTTTCTGCCACTGCCATTTTAAAACAACTGATATAACAAATGCCATAGCTGATCACATTCCTAATCTTTATCTATTCGTGCGTCTCCCTCTCTTGCTTAACCCTACCGGTAATGTTTAGTAACCATTGTCTGTAATATTGATGTTCTCCATGCATTGGTAGAATGTTAGGAGTGAGAGAGAAAATTTTCCCTATATGCAGTGGAAGAAACAAAGCTGATAATTTTATATAGCACGTTAAAGCACCAAATGGGGTGATATTAGTGCTACGAGCATGTGTGGATGGAGACTTCCTACTGTTTGTTACTCTATTTCTAGTCTAGTATACTTTCACAGAAGCTGCATCTGAGTTGAGTATATTCTCCGAATAAGCTAAAATTCCAAGTGAAGAAATTAATTAGTTTTTTGAAAAGCTGATTCTTACTTTCAGATATTTGAAATCTTGCTTCTAAAATTTCAGCTTCTAAGCTGATATCTGTAAGTTGATATCTATATCAATTTAGACACCAGTAACCTCATTTCTCATAGACCGATTTTTGAAAACAGTTTACCTCTTTGGTCACAAAACTTGTGAAATAGTGGCACTACATCAGTGGAAGTCAAATACTAGACTTCCACTGGAAGAACAAAGTCCTGAGGCTTCAGACAATGAAATAGAGTAGCATCAAAGTAGTTTTTAATTTTTGCATCTTAATCTTTTGATTTTCCTTTTTTGCTTTTATAAGTTTGGCTCTGGAATTAGTTCTGCTAATAGCTCCTGAACAAATGCACCATCATTTCCACCCTTTGAATTCTTTGGGAAACCATTACATTTTTCAATTTTATGTGAAATACAGTGTGCACATTCATGTGTGAGTATTAATCATCATAAATTCATGTAATGTATTCTGCAGGGTTTATCATAACCTTGCTTTAGCATGGCCACTGGGAAGCAGTTGTGACCAATTCTACCAGGTATATTGCTGTTTTACCATATGACAACGGATCCGCTTCTGTCATGTTCAGAAGCCATTCAAATAATGATGAACTTTTGTGAATGTGACACTGTTTGGACCTTCAGCCCAAGGTAACCATGGAGGAAACATGCCAAACTCCTCCTGATGACAGCTTCTCAGAAAGGAGTGTGACCCTTTGCAGCCGGTGGCTGGCTGGGCAACACACCAAAGCACATGTACAATTGTAACAGTGTGCTCCAGGAGTTGTTGAACGGGGGTTCTTGCAGGCTTTAAACAAAGTATGGTGGTTTCAATTTATACTTTCTCAACTTTTTAAGTTTTAATACAAGTTTCCGGTTAAAACTTAGAAGAAAATAAAAGGTAATTATTTTTTTTTTTAATGCAAAATTAGACTAAACATTGCCACTGCCCCCCGGCTTCTGCCAAGAGAAGGAAAAGAAAACCAACTCCAGGTGAAAGACAGCTTTTCCTTTTCCTTGAGCTATTCTATTTTATCAGTTCCGTACACCTTTTCAACCTGTTTTCTTTATTGCCTGGCCCTGCACTCACCATCAGGGTTAGTACTTACTCATCACAGCACATAGTATAACTAAGAGTAAAGCACTGCAGGATTTGGACGCTATTCCTGTATTTGATTAATTTTACAATCAAGTCTTGGCTACCAACACGAAGCCCTAAATTCTGAAAACACTTCTGGCGTTGCATTTCTGATGTTCAGTTGAATAGAGTTACCAGGTAAACGTTACCTTAAAATTGATTAAGTTAATGGCAATATTTTACAATTAACAAAAAACCCCCCCAAAACACACAACCCCCAAACGAACTCCTGTTGCAAAGACTATTTTAATAAAGGGATTATAAAATACAAAAGAGAGAGAGACAGGTAACCCGAGATGCAATTTTGGAATGCAAACTTTTAGTTCAAATGTGCAAGCTCAAACTTAACAAATGTTTAAAATATTTGAGTTTTCCAAATGGTGCCAAAATAAACCATGTCTTTTCTAAAGACTACATATTTAGCTAGGCACTGGCAATGTAAATCTTTCAACCATTTCAAGTATTTGTTTAAAAGCCTCCCAGAACACATGTGCTCCCAACAAAACTGAAGAATGAAATGTTTAGACCGTTGAAGCTCAACAGCTGACTTATAATCAACCTAATATGAGAACACCACTTTCGTTTTTTTGGACCTGTGTACATTTTATTTACCAATGCATGAGAAGAACAAACAGAGAAAGTCCAGTTCTGCAGACCTGATGTGAAATGGTACAGCGATAAGAGTCAGTACACGTAACGCTGCGATCATAGCAAGCAGAGTATCAGAGAAACTGCCGGCCAGTGACTTCATGTGCCTCACGGTTTATTCTTGCACGGGAGGAAAATCTTCGGGGGTACAAATTAAAGAGAAAAAAACCAACAAACCTAACAGCCTTCAACTGGAATTATTCGAAATGAAGAAATTAAAGGCACAGAGAAATCCTGACATTTAGATAGCAAGTTCATTTGTGTACGTGGATTAAAGATGTTACAAATTTTGATCACCTGATAAGAATATTTATAAAGCCATTTAATTTGAAAATTAAGGTATCTTGTAAAACGTCCTGTGATTTGGAATAAATAAATAAATGCGCCTGTGAAAACATATTGACATTACTAAACTATTTCAATATGATGGCTTATTTATAAAAGTAGTTTTAATATTCCCCTACATTAATGATTAACTAATGAATCTTACTTTCTTCTGAATATATTTAAAGAGGAATCAAACCAACTTCATCTACAGGATTCCACAACAAGACTGAGCTGGCTCTGAACTTTTCAAATATCAGCAGTTTTCCCAACACTAGTACAGAAAACCGTGCTACCAATTTTGGGCTGTGGGCTGAATGAAAAACAGTACTAAATGACTAAAGGTCCACAGTTCTTCTCTGTTAAAGTTGATTTGTCACAATATTGTTAATTAGTGAGGGCTTAGGGAAGGCTTACTATGAATATAATTACAGTGCTGAAAAGCATTAATAACGCTCTTATCCCGAGCCAACATGATGCTATTTACATATTTTACCCTGGCATATACCAGAAATGGCTCCCAATGCATAACGTGCTGCAGGATCATCAAGAGAAACACACAAAATCTCACAGGGGAAGGACGTTTCTGAGGATCTCAGTGCTCTTCAAGACAGCAGGGACACTGATTTGACCAGTAATTACAACTGTCACCATAAGCATCGCCTAGGTGAGCCACCTTTCATCGTGAACTGCTGTTCCATCAGGAGGGAAATGAATTGCTACTCCTGGTACATAATCTGATGCAATCTCATCCTTCTCTCATAAATTAGGACAGAAGTGACAATTGCATTTGTCTGCTATATAGGGCAGGCTTCTTTTCACCTTCAGAGCTCTGCCTGGACATCAATCAGTTCTCAATGAATAAACTATATGATAAAAGCCAATTAACCCTTGTTATCATTATCACCTATTTCCACATGCCAGACCAGAATTCTTGTGGTCGTTACACTGAAAGGCAAAACTCAGACTGAGTTCAATGGGGCCAGAAATTCACCTGAAGGCACTAAAGGCTGGACCTGCTTTACTGGACCTGTGTGACTTTTGCTGTTCACTTCAACTGGTGAAGAAGCGAAAGTGTTGACGTTAGCCACACAGATGCTTTTGCAAACTCCCCCGAGGAGCCTAGGCACCTCTTCAGGGGCTGCATACCTTTTATGACTGTCACTAAGGGATTTGCCAAAGACCACACACCAGGTTGTTAGCAAGGAAGAGTGAGACCCCAACCGTTTTCAAATCTTCGCCTCTCAGCACAGTAAATTTCCCAAGGTCCTTTTCAAAGAAGACAAACATTTCTAGCTGAATTTTAAAAATCAACACCTAATTTAATTATGATTCAAAGTCATTTATCTACAGGATGATAAAAACCCCCTAACTAAAAAGCTCGCTGACTTTCAGGCTACTTGGTACAAGATATAAGACAAAGTCAGGAAATATTTTTTCGCTTAGGTACAATGTGTCAAAAGGAAAATTATGTAGCAAAATTATCACCTAATTTTACCGACTTGAGTATTACCCACAACCAGATCTATCTGACACTAAGCCTGCTAGACTGCTTTTGTCTGGCCGATCCTACTTTCCTAAACAAAGCCAGCTGACACAAGAGGATGGAGGTCAAACAGTCTTGCTGTATGAAGCCTGCACTCACAAGATCATTCGCTCAGAGGCGGAAAGACTTGGGGCAAGGTGAGGACTTCTCGATGCTCCTAGGGGAAGGAGGAACTTAGCACATTCATGCATGGAAAACAAGCTCTGATTTAGTAAACTTGCATTTCCAAAGTAGCAAACAAGCTTCCTCATCAAAGCTGCCAAAGAGTAAGAGGGAAGATCTTTACATGGAAAAATAAGTAGTTAAAAGTTAGATTAAAACAATGGGTAAGAATAAATGTATCATTTTCAGAGTGAAGGAAAGTTACCTTATTGTCCTACAGGCATCTTTGCCCCAGGTCTTTGCCCATGTTGTTCAACTTAACTAAGAAATCACCTTGAAAAGGGGGTTAATTTGGAGATGGTGATATGAAATATCACCATATTCAGCATGGAGATGCTGATGATACTATGTTACTGTGAGTAGTAAAGATGAGCTGTGAGAAGAGATGGAATAGGAGCTTGTGGTCATCAGGGAATGCACGCTAAAGAAACAGATGACATTCAGTACCCATCAATGCAAAGTTTTGCATTCAGAAAGCAGTTCTGTCTTCATACACCCTATGATGAACTCTGAGCTGAATATTTTAACTGAGGAATGAGATCTAGAGTTGTTGTTATTATTACAGAAATATTAATTCCAAGAAATCATCTGTCATAAAGCAAATCCAATGCTAAAAATGATTACAAATAGCATAGAGAATAAAACAGACAACATCATTATGACAACTGTTAAAGTCACAGTTTGTCCGTATCTTGAATACCAGGCACAAATCTGGTTGTATCTCAGTAAAAACACTGCAGAACTAGAAAAGAAATAGATTAGCATGACAAGGCCAATTAAAAACACAAGACAGCTTCTTTACAAGAGACTAGGGGTTCTTTCTAGAAAAGAGATGGTGGAGGAAGGATGCCAAATACGTAAAATCACAAGGGACATGGAAACAATATGAACAGGGAATGGTTGTTCACCGTTTCTCTAATACAAAAACTAGGTGATAGCAAATGAATAGAGCTGGTTCATAACAAAGAAAAGGAAATATTTCTTCACTCAATGCATCATTAACTGTGTAAGTCCTCGTGACAGGAACAAGTAGATACTAAAAGTTTAAATGGATTAAAAAACAGGTCATGAAAAAATGCTGCTAAATACAGACACCACCTCTGGCTCGGAAAACCCTTAAATAACAAATTGCTGGGAGACCATTTGGGAGAAAGGTCGCTAGTGCTGGCCTGACTTTATACCCTTTCCTAGGCATCTTCTACTGGTTATTGCCAAAGGCAGTCTTTGGGCTAGTTGGACCTTTGGTCTAGCACAGTACGGTAGTCCTTACATTTTTATCTTTATTCCTTCCTCACCACTTCCTTAGAGCAGAAATGGTTCAACAGCACTGACAGCTCAGGAGATCTTGTCTTTCACGTAGTGCACTAAAGCTCAATGAGGACAGTAGGGAAAAGAGCAGCTGAGTCACCCAAGTGCTGGACAGCAGTGCAAAGGGGCTGGGAGCTGGGGGGTGACAGTCCTCTGGTCTGGAAGCATTAAACTTTCTTCCCACTGAGTAAGTGTGGGGGAGAGACTCCAGACTCACTATCTGGCTATCTTAGGATTGACCAAAGGTCAAAAAGGAGCACTTCAGAAGTTTCTGGAAGTGACTTGGGTAAATTTGGCTTGGAGGAATGCTACTCATCTCCCTGCAAGCGGTTAGGTTTGGTTGACTGAAACTAGAAGAAGCTTAGGTCTGCAGATGATGAAGGTTTAACATGGAAGTGCTTGAAAGGAAAAACAGGCATTGAAATGTCTCCCCCTATCCAAAATTAAAATTTCATTTTCTTCAGCTAGACTGCTCTATCATGACATCTATACAAGCAAACATTAAGAGGGAAGACAGCATAACAACATTAAACACAAAGCAGAGTAGGCAAGCAGAAGCCTTAGGAGCTACAGCCACCCTGCCTGAGCTGGCTGGTCCTGGGAGTAGCTTAAAGCCACAGTGCTCCTGAGATTCATTACTGAATTTGGGCTGCTTAGAGATTACAGCTGCCTTCTTGAGCAGGTTTATACGAGTGCCGACCTGACCCTTCTGCTCATCTTTGGTCATGTGACAAAGACATACCAAATACAGGGATATGTTTGGGTCACAAATGTAACTCTAGGTCCGACTCTCCTGTATCTGTAAGGTCTACAAATTTTCCTCCTCCCCCCTCAATTTCTCCCCTCCCTGTAGGAGTCTGTTGAGCGTTTGAGTTCAGTCCCAGGGCACTTCAGGTGTACACAAAGCAGAGGGTTGGCAGTCTGGCCTCAAACCTAACCTGGATGGTACTCCTGCACTGCAGAGCAATCAGAGGTCTAGAAGAAGCAGGCAAAAAGTCTTGTAGGAAAGGGGTGAGTGACCCACCTTACACTGAAAAGGTAAGAGATTTTCTCTCATAGGAAAGGACAGAGGAGTGACTAAAAACAATACAGGAAACCTTCCCCACTGTCTGAGATACTGTACAATGTCACAAGGCTCTCATGTTGTAATTTAGGAAGCTGTACCTCCAGTAAAATCTAACTGTACATTTCTTTTTAATGTACACTGAAAATGCCATGCACTAGCAGTAGCTATTCAACTGTTGTATAATGCTCTACATGTATCTTTCCCTTAAATGTAGCCACAGTCACTAGCTGCAATTCAATGGGCTATGAGTAAGGAGGAAAAAATCTCCACTATACTAGCCAGAGATATTTCTTGAATGTGAACCTACTTTATCAATTAATATATTTAACATACAAATACTGGACTGTTTGCAGTCTCACAAATAATGTAAGGGATTTAAATTTTGAAACTGCTTTGCAGGATTTTGCACCTGAAGCCAGTAGTATTTGAAAACATGATCAAGCTGTGCCTTGCAGCAGACTATAGTCTAGTAACACCGAGAGGACAGACTGTTAAAATAAGCATCTACATCATTTTTCACAGCACACAGTGCCACAATGCATCTGCTTAAAAACAAATATATGTTTGCAGTGAAACATTTCAACAAATCACAGAACTCAGCAGCAAAGTAGTTAAACATTTATGATTTGATTTTATCTCAGCTTGGAATGTCGCTGGAGTGTCCCACTTCTAACAACTGTTTGCTAAGTTAAGGCTTTAGTGTTTACACAGTGCTGAATGAAGCAGCCTGGTCACCAGATGTGAATGCTTCCTTAGACTAGAGCTTTCAATCAGATCACGGTCCTAATGGTCCCTGCTCCAACCTTCTTCCTCAGGACGTCCACCAGCCTTTCCAACCTGAGAGGGGGCAGGGGAGAGGGAGAGGAGAGAAAAAAAAAAGGAAGCTAACGTTAGGAATGTTCTGGCTGAAAGAGACAGTGTTTGCACTGAACCAAGCTGTCCTGGTGGTGGTCACGCTCAGAAACAAAGCACTACTGTAAAAGACAGACATTAAGGGAAAATGCAGACAACTTACAGAAAACTTTTTAACCTACAGCCCAACCCATTTGCAGTCAGTGACATATATCAACTCACTTTTCTTTTGTAGTATATGTAGTATCTGAGGTCCCCGTAAGGCATTAACACAAAACCCTGTGCAGCAATCCTGTGGCACATATACACTTCAGCGTAAGCAGGACATTCAATTCTTGCACTTTTTAAAATATTAGTGGCCCATGGCTCTTGTTAAATGTAACATTTAGCTGTTGTTTCCCCTTAAAAATACCCTGCATGTTATCCAACAGATACTTTTATTGTCCAGTTTATAAATTTATGCCTAAAACCCCATGTGTTTTATGTAAAAAACTTTTTAAAAATACTCAACAAGCCAAGTTTCTGAGGATGCGGACGATGATATTTTCAAGGTGGCCCATATGATTATTATGTCGACACAACTACAGAAAAATTAACAGTCTAAAGAAGTGGGACAGCAAGCCACCTAATCCTCTCTTAGTTTTAAGGCACAGGTTATAAGCATGTCCAGCATCTCACTGGCTTAATTTGTTCTTTCCTTTTGTTAAAGTATGTA
The DNA here is from genome assembly GCF_000699105.1 of Pygoscelis adeliae. NCBI lineage: Eukaryota > Metazoa > Chordata > Aves > Sphenisciformes > Spheniscidae > Pygoscelis > Pygoscelis adeliae. The sequence goes on along the minus strand of NW_008824356.1, from coordinate 3,996,127 downwards.
GGCAAATGCAAAGGGCTAAGTTTGTTCAGGGTTTTCCATTTGCATGCATTTATCTTCAGCACTCCAGTAATCATGCATTCAAGCTATTCCTCCAACTTATCTGTACTTTATGGAATCCTTCAATGAAAGCTCTCCCACAAATAAACTAACTATATAAAAGCAGACACTGTGTGTAGTAGAACACTTTTAGAGCCATGTCCAGCATATTATACACACAACTTCCATAATGGATAAAAAAAGCTGCAGGTTCAAATAGCTGTATTCACTGTTGCAATGTTGATAATTTTTTCTTATCTGAAGAGACAGGTTTTTTTTTTTAATATATTATACAACATGAGCAATGCAGATAGGAAATAAAAATAACACAGCTTTATCAAAACTGCAAAATTCATTTTATCTCATGGATGCATTAGGAACTTCAGTGCAGGAAAACTAGTTAACACGTCTTGGATTTATTGCCACAAGTCATGACTAACGCACATGGTACGTATTGAAAGACTCCTGTTTTCCAGGAACCACCAAGCACCATGAAGCTACACCTTTCATTGTACTCACCAGGTGACTTAATTCCTGAAATGAGATTAAGAATTCACCACCCTAATGTAATTATCAGACACCAGGAAATGTATGTGGAAAGTTCAGCTGTCTCTAGCCGTTGCACAGGGACTCTAAAGGAGTGAAAGCACAGGTGAAAAACTACTGCTTAGCTACTCCTCTCCCTTCAGTTTTCCATGTATCGCTTTTCCTTTTTAACCAACTAGTGCATTTTTCCTGTTTTTGTAACACACATCTACTGCGCTTCTTTGTCTTTATGGAGGCAGCACCCACACAGTCAAAACTCAGTGCAGTAGGTCCATGCAAGCATAAAGTCAGAGCTTTCACAAGGTATTTGCCCCTGAAAGTTTTCTCACAGTGGATAAATCAATGTTTTCTGGGTTCTAAGGGTTTTAACTCAGCTACTGATAGGTCATAGTTTCCTCAGCCTCTCTTACCGAGAAGTTTCCCTGTTAAATCAGTTGTTAGTCCATGTGCAATTTCAGAAAGCAATGGCAGATCAGTCCTCACTTTTAACAGCATGTATGTTCAGAAGCATTGCAGTTTTGTCAGCCACTTTAACTATCACTGGAGGTCTCTTTCTCTCTCACACTAGCACTCTCTCTAATGTGCTTCGGAGACATAAAGCACAGGGGAAACATTTCAAACTGTCTGGACAAACAAGGTTTGGGCTGCAAATTGTTTTCTGGGAGAAAGCAGAAAAATAGTAAAAAATACTAGTAAAAAATGGCTTATTTAAATCACTGTTCAGTTAAAAAGAAATACTGTGTGGCTTATAGAAGTAGGGGAAAAATGACTTCATGAATTGAGGTTTCATTTGGGGAGACATAGGTTGGAGGTCACTGCTTACACACTGTCCTGCAATTGGGCTTAGATGTGCACCACTCTGTGACCAAGCAATGACACTGCACACCAGAGCAGACAAGTTAGCGAAGAGCTTCCCATGTTTGAAGAGAAATACCACTGGGATGAAAGTAGCTGTCTTCTGTTTAACCTTGAAACTGTCAGGCTTCATTGAAAATAATGAGGCTTAACAATCATAGCTTCTGCTTTTCAAATGAATGATGACTGAAATCATCAAAATGAGGTATCCCGCACCAAATACAAACTGTGCAGGGCTTATTTGCCTTTTGTTTCAGCCATGTGTGGATTTGCAAATTTATTTATTCTTTATTAGAAGAAAGAAAAAAAAAAGCTGCAGAGGATTAAGAAACCATACCTTTGAAAGAGATTTAAACAATAATGTAAAAGAGAAACTGTAACAGCTATTTATAAGATAAAATAACAGAGGGCAAAATTCACCCCTACACAGACACAAGACCCAATATACCACTGAAATCCCACTTAAGCCTACAAAATAATGCTATGGGCTGAATCAGTGGTTAATAACTCTTGATACAGGCCTCGGGGGGCTTTTCGGAACGATAATCCTGGACTCTTTGTTCGCCAAGGGCCCAACTCTGCCATCCTGACTCACACTAGGCAACATTTTTCTTTGTGAGTAATAAAAGGCAGCTAACAAGGCCATTCGTGTCAATGAGGTACTACCTGCAAGGGACGAGGGTGGCAGAATCGCCCCTTGTCAATAAGGCTCTGTACCCAGCCTGGCGGGATGCTGCAGGCAGCTCCCTTTGGAGGCTGAGCATTTTTATCTGTGGTAAACTGAAGGAATAGTGTTATACCTCAAGATCAAAGGTAACTTAAATATCTAAACAGACGAATGGGAGGTGGTGGGAACTACCCTAAAAGTCTCAAATACTCTGTTTGCAGAGTTTTATTCAAAATACGGAAGACACTGACCTGAAGAAAGCAACTTTCATTACTTTGTGCAATCATGATGTATCTGCCAATATAATCTCACCGTATTTTACTTAACTGAAAGCAATACTGACTATGTTTGACCGTGTACTAAGACATAGATTTAACAAATGACATTTGTCTTTTTACTTGTAAAGGAAACAGTCGTCATAGTATAAATTAAATGTACAATATGACACTATCTTCTCCTGAGATGTAAGAAAGACACTCACTGAATCTGCATTTCATGAAGCAACCAAACATGTAATTCAAGAAGAAAGTATTTCAGCTGGTGTTTTAGGTCAGACAGAAGAATGATATGGTGGGCAACTCAGCTGCAGTGCTAAAGGTCCAAATATGCAAGGACAGACAGACATGTCTAGGAATGTTCAACAAAGCCTCTTAAGGTCTCACTCCTCAGTCTCACAGATTTCAATTTCTTGCTTAGAGATTTTGGAAAATCCCAGTAGGTGACCTTCGCTATTACTTGGTACTTAAATAATTCTAGAAAGTCTGTCCCTTAACAAATAAATTCTCTCAGCAAATGCCACTTCAGCATTCTCTACACAATTACTGTATGTGTGCATGCAAAATGAGTACAAAATGGCATATAAAATACAGGAACAAACTATGTATTCAGATGGATAGGTACAACTTTGGTTTTATTTATACTGACTTGCACACACCCAAAGTAAAAAAAGTCCTGTGTTTTTCGGGATAGATAGAATTTGCATCCATGAAAAGCACAAAGATGAGAGCTAGAAATATTCTTTATCTACACTACCTACTTCTTTAAAGCTCATCTCAGTGCTTCCAGGAAATGGAAAAATAAAAAAAACCCCACAAATTAGGAAAGGGACATCTGGTCCATCATTATTTTTAAGTTAGCAAAAGACGTATCATTGTGAAGAGTCTTAAATTGCAGTGGCTTGATTCTTCCTCAATACAAATTTGGAATCAATCAGGTGAATCTGTGTTTTAATACAGAAATAAAAATACCTCCTTGAGGGGCTTGATGCTATGGTCTTACCAGTTCGAATATTTACTTTTAAAAGCATTGCTAAACTTTAAGAAGGTCCTCATCTTCACAGGAATGCTACCTAAACGAGAATGTTGCTAGGTGTGTCTTCCCCAACACAAATTCTCAACCATTCTCAACTCCCAGTGATTTCAAATTGTCTTCTCTTGTCACCTATGCATACATCTGACAAAATGCCTGTATGGAGTGCATGTTGTTATATGAGTGTTCTGATGTAGCTCCTGAACTGTCTGATAGTCTGCTTGATTTTTAGCAAAGCCTTACAGAGCTTTACTCCCTTGAGTATAAATAATTTTGGTTTTAGAATCAGTCTCCATAAAGCAGACTTAAAATCCTTACTGACAGAGAAGTTTGTTCCGGGATCCCAGAAGCTGTACGTATAGTTGCAAAAATGTTATGTACTGGTCTCTAGCGCTGACTCTTATGCGCATTTTTGGCTTGCTCTCCTCTTTCACGTATTCTGCTGAAGAAGTCTAGCTCTAAACTGCAGCTTGGGATCAGTAAAAACTCTGCAACTGCGTAAATCCACATAGATGAGTACATCCTCCCACACTGCTCCATCTCTGGCCAAAGGAACTCACCCCAAAGGAGAGCAGTAGCCTTTATCCACAAGTTCTGAATATGACAGAGTTATACAGTCACAGAGTGATCTTCCATGGCATCATGCCCCAGAAATAGCCAAAATGGATACCCAACTGAAAGAAAAGGGCATCCTTCAAGTAGCCTATGTCCTAATCTGCAAAGCAATATATAGACTAGCAGAAAACAATAGCTTCTACCTGCAGATGGAGGAGTTAAGCGATAAAAACAAAACCCTCCTGGATTTTGAAATGCTATATAAAGGCTTATAAACCTAAACTATAACCCTTGGTTATCTTTCCAGTAGATAAGATTAGGCTCAGGCTATGAAGATGGCCTTACTTGCGTGATTTCTGGCTTCTTGTGGAATGTGTTTTGCTAACACTAATTCCCTTTAGAAACCAAGCATTTGAAAATATATTAGGTAAATAAAATGCGTCGGACAAAAGCATTACACACAGTTTAGCAGCAGAGTTCAGTGAATAACTGGCTGTTCAGTGAGTGGTCATAGAAACAAATTCACTTAATTTCATCCCAGAATACAAAAAATCCTTTCCTTTCCTTTTCCTCTCCTTTCCTTCAGTCTTCCTCTTGGATATATTTCATCGAATCCTAAATGGAGTACTTGTTTTCAGGCATTTTCTGTAAAGTCGAGGAAACAAATGACACAGAGAAGAGAGGCTGCCGTGATACTAGTCTCACCCAGAAACCGGTCACTTGGATAGGATCATTTACTCAAGAGGCTGGAGGAAACTGGTTCAGCTCTATTATCTGTACAGGGAAACTGGACTCCGGCTGTTTCCCTCTCAAGGGAGCAGCACTGCGCTAACACTGGGTGCTGGGGTGGCTTGTTCTCAGTTTCAAATGTTGAGACTGCTCCGATATTGAATAAAATGCTTAAATATTCACTGGATCAGAGCCTGGAATGTAAGGGTATGACCTCGCAGTGAGTGGACTATCTACCATGCTACAGAGGCATTGCCCTCTTACCTCTGGGTGGTTCGCTGAATCTTTAATTACTCTTATTCTTCAATTCAGGTATTATTTTTGCCACCTCAAAAGCCTGCCTTTTGAACAATAATAATTTTTGATCGACTCACTAAAAAACATTGCCGGTTGCATTTAACAGTTATACACCAGTCTGTAACAATTCCTTCATAAATCATCACAGTGGTAAAGACTACACGTGGTTCAGATGCACCAGGCTGCCTCTCTCTGCTTAACAAATTCCCTCTGCATCTTTTGGATTGGAGACTGGGCGTCTTTCTAAATGATACGCTGGAGTTCAACAGTGGTTTTGAACCTGATGCAGGAATTACTGAGTAAAATTCGGTGCCCTGTGTTAGACAGGTGGCTGGACTGACCGGTATTAATGGTCCTTTCTGGTCTTAAAACACAAGTCTTAGAGACTGATTTAGCAGCATCAGTGAGCTCTAAACTGTGGTAGACCACAGTGTTGAATCTAATCACTCCAGACACCGCCACCAATTCCTGCCTATGCAACACTGTTTGTAATGTCACTCCAAAAAGTATGTTCCATTAAACTTACAGGCCTTAAATTTGGCAGGGCAAACCATTCTGCCTCTGAAAAGCACTGTCACAAAACAAGCATTCCTATTAAATCCCTTTCAGCGTCTTCTCAACCCAAAAGAGTAATTCTGTATATGATTAATCTTAGAAGTAAATACAGCCAGTTGGGCTCCTGACAGCAGACATATTTCAAAATAAACCTGGCTTACACAGGCCTTTGCTAAAATATTAAGCCTTTATCTGTGGTCCACAATAACTAATCTTGTCAAATTGTTTGCTCTCTACCTTCTGTTTGGAAGATCATGAGCTAGCTCACCATTACTATTCACCTTGTGCCATCACTAGCAGCAGGAAAAGTGAGTGGTAAACACAGTTGGTCTATTTTGACAGCTTTTCACCCTACTTTGCATTGATGTAGATTGCTACGCAGTACAGGATAATACAGAATCAGGACTTTGCACCTATGCTGGATTTAATGCCACCTTGTGAAAGGTATTGCTCCTTTGCTTTCAAATGCTTTCTCAGGACCACATATACTGATTGCCTAAAATAAATGAGCTTATGAGAAAGAAAAATAAACCCTGAAACCACTATGCCATAACCTCATCTGTGTTTCAGTAAATTGACATCAACAACATGCTTATCATTTAGACCAGGCAAAGACTCTTACTGTTGGATGGACCATTCATATCTGAGCATGGGACTGATACGAAAGAGCTAAAAAATTAACAATAATTGAAATAGAGGATATATTGGCATATGATGGCCAAATGATACCGACCGGATTATTTAATCAGATCACAGAATTTCACCTAATTACTCCAGCTTGAGGCTAACAGTTTATATGCAAATTTTATGCAGTTTACTACTTCTATTTGTGCAAGAAAAACCTTTTATATACCTCCTTACATAAGCTTGAATTACTTTTAGCACTGACAGTAACTGTTTCCACTCATTTGGGGTCACAGCTGCTCTCTTTTTTTAGGTGAAATCTTGACATCGAAGCCTACTCCTTATAGTGACAGCATTTCCACAAACTTTGTGCTGATATGAATAGGCAAGGGTCTCCCGGATTTTCTTGCCAAATACTTCCTGGAAGTCTCTGTCATCTGCTTAGGAAAAGCTAGCAGTTTTACCCTACGCTAATATATCTTCCCTATAGAAAGTATTTTGTCACAGTATTTATTCATTTGAAGAGGGCAAAATATTACTTCCTATCAACTCCTGATGAACACTAGTCCTGCCCCTTGGTAATGATGTTCGGTATCATTAGAACGCCATGAATCACAGGCAAGCTTATTCTGTCTCTGAACTGTTGCCCACCTTCTTCCTGAGAGCAATACTACCTCAGAAAAGCAAATATTCTTTGCTTTGAATGCTCATAACATGGAGGGATGGTCAGAACTTTTATGTAAAGTGTTCAAAAGGCAGACATCAGGTCTATTTTGCACTATGTGTATATTGCATGGGGCAAAACAGGGTGCAGGGAAGTGAAATGACTTGCTGAAGCTCAACCAATCAAGAAAACTGAAAAGACCCACAAACTTTTTGTCATGTTTAATTTTACGTATAAGTAGTCTTGAGCTGGACTGAGTTCCTCATGCGCACACACAAAAAAAGTGTAGGCATAAATACCTGCAGAATTATAGCCTAAAACTGTTGGATACAGAGCCCATCTCTCAGCTTCTCAATCCGTGCTCTGGACCATGTCAACTGGTAACAACTAGCCAGTTCTCTTATTCTATATCCAGCTGAGATGTATTTCAGGAGATGGAAAACGGAGATACTTTTTAGAGGATTTTGTTTTGTTCTAAATCCCTCTTCAGGAATATTTAAAAGCAATGTAAAAAATTCATTATCTAAAACAAGTATTATTTCAAACCTGTCCAAAACAAACAGTTAGACAGGATTCCTCATAAAATGCAGGACCAGCAGGTTGATATGCATTTAAGGATCTGTAGAGAATGGGGTTACTAAGAGACTCTAAACTTTAAAAGTATCAGTCTGAAACCACCACATTACACCTTTCTGCATGTTTCAAACAAGCCTTCCTTGTAAGGCCAGGTCTGAACCTCTCAGCTGCCTATTCCAAGCGAGTTCCACCCCTTTTGGGCATGTTCTGGTCAAGTCTTGTTTATAATGAGTTTGGAAAATCGCAAATACTGAGGTACTACTCAGGCTGTTTCCCAAGTACATCCCATCAAAGCACAACTTTGGCAGACTCCTCTTGATAACGTAAACAATAAAGACAACATGAGCTTTTTTCTTGATTCCACAAGTATTTTACAAAACCTGACGCAGACTTGCTGGCTCTAGACAGCTCCCACCCTCCTGACCAAGAGTAATCTGGAGCTTGTGGAGAGAAGATTCCTTCCTATAAACCATCATCAAATCCCTCCACTTTACATTAAAAATAATTGTTTTTACATATGTTTGATGTATTTCAATAGATTTGCCTTCCTGGCGTAACTGATGGGATATGGCCCAAGCTGGAACGCCTTCTACGATATCACTGAGAGATCAAGTAACAATGGAAATGGGTTTGGATGTAAGAGGAAAGCATTTAATTAAGCTCCCACTTGTGAAAAGTCCTTCGTAACGGGCTCAGACTGGTAGGTGAACTCCCCACCCTTCCGGTGTGATCCAGTGGTGCCCACAGACTTCTGGTTTCAGGGCGACTCACGCTTAGTCATGCTTCTGAAAAGTATTTCTAGAAAAAATAAGAGCAGTCTTCCCTCAGTAGTAGACTAGCAAAAAATCCATGGTGAAACATCCTCTCCTTCTCTTAATGTTTGCAATATATTATAGATAGATGTTATGAGCATGAAGCTTGTCTATTACGGTGATGTTGCAACGGGGTCCCCTATGCAGGGATAAAACCAGAAAAGATGCCTAACTGCGCATTTACATATAAAAAATGGGCTTTTAAAATACCAGTTGAGACTTAGCATCACAGACCAAAGTGTCTTCTACACATACGTAGTGCTCCTTAAAATACTTCATAGGCTTTTTACTAAGTCATCAGCCATTTAAGGCCATTAAGGTAAAAACAAGCCTTCCCACTTCTAAGCTTCAGTAACCTTTCTCCAGTAGCCAGCAGACAGTCTCCAACTGTCCTCTGCACCATTCGAGCAAGACAATTCACATGAGATTTTTTTTTTCACTGGCATTCTGGGCCTATTTTGCTCCATGTTCCTGCCATCCAACTGGGAATGAGCTTCTCCTCCTGCTCCTGGGAGGTGAGCGAATTCCCGAGCAGGGCTGACACAGGAGAGAAGCAGTGGACCTTCAGCTCATTTTGAGGACAGCTTTAATTCTTCTGAACTAGTGAGCTTGCAGACTCTGGGCTTGATGGCAATTCTGCCTGGTTGATGTGAATGGGACTGATTGTAGGAGAAAAACCTTTTAATCTCTACTGATGAAAGCATAAAAATCTGGCTTTACATCAAGATTCACGAAATTCTTCAAAAGCATAGAGTAAAATATTTTCTCAGTGTTTAAAATTGGAGATCTGTGAAACATCTTTTGTGTTGAGTTCACCACTTAGGATATCCCTTTTATCAGATGTAGATGTTCATCTGTTACATCCTTCAAATAATTTATATGATTATCTTACCAAATAAAAGATTGAGGTGATAGAGATGGATATATTATGAGGCACAGAATAAAGTGCTAAATATAGTAGTTTTATTATACACGTCTCCAATACCTGCAATGTCTTCCACTCAAAGGCTGAATTCTGATACTTTCTATGGACAAAAATTCAATAATCTGAAGGTGAAATGATAAATTTGGTCCTAAAGATTTACGCCTTCCAACAACTCAGTGTTTAGATCTATATCCTTATACCCACACCACATACAGCAAAAATGTAGAACGGGAAAGCAACTTGCCAATAGAATAGTGGCAATGATGGGGTTAAAGCCGTTGTTAGCTCTCATACCTATAAACACAATTGATGCTGCCTTTCTACAAAATATTGTTTAAAAAATTAAAAGCCTTACAGAAAAATCCGGCTATTAATTAATGACTCAGTATTAGATTAGAAACACGAACTGTAATTTTTTCCTTGGAGAACTAGCCCCTGCTTCAGTAAAGGTACACTTAATTTTAAGCAGTGGAAAAATTTAACTGATTTAAAGTTTGCTTAAAATTAAATGCCTTGCTGGCCTAGTCAGTTATTTCTATTTGTTGCTGTAAAGAACAGTTCCAGCAATTCTCTAAAAGATACGTAATTCAGAAGCTTCAGAAAGTCTGGGGTTTCTTGTTGAGCTTCTGCGCATACATTTACAGTATTCAATCTTTTGCATATGTTAAGAAACAGTATGAGTATTAACAGAAAGAACCGCAAATTTATTTTTATTCCTTCAGCCAAGCCACAAATAAATGACTCTTGCAAACAAACCAAATACTATTTAGTAACGGCAATGTAAATGCCATGGACTTATTTTATTTGGATATAAAATATTAAAGTAAATGATTATTTGCTGTGACACTCGTTTTATTGTCCTGGAAAAAAAAGCAAGTCAGAAAAAGTTTTCTTGCTTTTCTTCAAGGAGCACCCAATCTACTTTTCAAAGTTATTTAATAATTTGTCATAGAATGGTTAACTATAAGCTTACAAATACTGTGTCAGCACGCTTCTTTCTATTGGGCAAACAACTTCAAAATCTAATTTGTTTGTGTTATTGGTCTTACTAAATATTAGTCTTTGCAAGTCTGGTTTACACCATTGATGTTAACTATGCCAACATTCTGATTTTGTTCTGAAGTATTCCACAACAAGCTGATATTATACAATACAAGCCCAAGAGCTAGCCGATCCAGTTTACTGAGTATACTTAGTGTATTTTGCTACTGATAAATCAATAAAACCATGTTGTAATCTACAAACTTCCATCTCTGTGAAGCAGCTATAAGCAAACTGTAAATGAACACACAGGTCAAAAACTGGGATGCTGTGATTATGTTGACTCTGAAAACATTTGACTTTCATAGAATACATTTTAGTGTTTGAGAGAACGAAGTTTCAGCACTGCTTATATTTTCGTGAAAGGCTGAGATGATAAATATTCAAATGATGATAAATATTTGTGTTTATATTGTAACTACCCATACTTTAAGAAAACAATATCTGCACTGCAATCCACAATTTACAGAGGTTAAGTAAATGTAAACCATAGCTACACAAAGAAAATAAATACTTGACTTAGACTGTATGCTCAGTTTTGCATTCTTCATCCATGTGAAACTCCCTGCAGTCAATGGATATCTCGGGTGTGCAAGGAATGCAGGAAAGGCTTACCTGTCATTCCCTTTGGTTGGGATTTTTTGTCTTCATTCTGTTAAGCACACCACTGAACATAATCCTGGCATTGATCATAAACTGTCAGATGCTAAAGGCCTCACTACAATTTATGACAGCCAAAATATCCATGAGAATGATATCCCATAATCTGCTCTGGCAGTATCACACATTATAACTGTATGAGACTTTTGGTACTGATACCACAAACTGCTCTATTAAGGGCCACCTTCAAATGAAAATGAGACGTCAAAAGATACTATGAATCATTAGTACTACAAAGGGTCTCAGCTGCAGTAATTCTGAACATCACCAAATCTGTCTGTCAGGACTCTGGTAATGAGAATGGGATCTGCAGCTCCACGTGTGCTCCGCACTGGTGCATTCCTCCCCCAGACTGCACAGAGAGCATGGCAGCACCTTGGGATGGGATTTGCAACAACTAGTTTAAGGAGAAGGGTGCTCCTAAACTAGCCAAATAGGGTTTTCTGTTCTTTTTTTTTTTTTAAAATCTCAGGCCCCCAGTTTAAGTGTCTTGCTCCAAGCTATCCAGAGGTCCTCAAGCTGCCCTTCTTTAAAACTAACCTGAGGCCACTTGTTTCTTTTAAGGTGACAAAGATAACAGCAGTGCTACCACTCCTCCTTTTTAAAATGAGTATAAAAAACTATACTATCAGCTAGAGCTTTCAGCCAAGCTAAGGAAAACTTGGGTTTAACCCATATCTGCCACTTCTCAGGAGAGCTGTACACTCCAGGGCTGAAGGGTCTTCTCTACTTCTCTTTCTGAAGCTATGAATTTCTACAGAAGAAACATCTGAAATGTTATTAGACCTGAAGGTGTGATTCTGTGGGTGGTGATCGAGGGTGCTCACCTGGAAAATGGGAGATGGGTGTTCTGATACTGGCTGTGTATTTATGTTCAACAGGCATCGGATAAAACTGAGAAAAAGCCCTAAAGGAAAGTGTCAGAACCAGGTCTCACTTCTCAGAGGTGAGTAGCCTACTCACTGCTCTCTGATCTGAGAAGTCCATATTACTTTCTGCTATGTGGTACTACCTCAAGGCAAGGAATAGAGAGCATCCAGACCAAACCTGAGTGGCTGAAACATCCCCCTGAGATACAGGAGATTTGAACCAGGATCTCCTCAGATGGAGGAGGAAACTCAGCTCCATTCTGTCACACCCCAGAGGAGTACCCCTGCTCCCAAACAACCACTTAGAAAACTGAGGTGAGGGTGCACAGATGCCAAGGAAGATTTTGAAGGAAAACGTCTGAGGTCACGCTGCTCTGCGCGGATCTCGGTGCAACCAGCGTGCATTGCTCTGGTTCAGCAAGTGCTTCTCCATTTGGGTCTCCAAGGAATCAGGCAGAAAAGACAAAAAGTCGGTTGTATTTTTTCAGTCAGAAGTTTTCTGCTTATGCTAACCCAGGTCCTCTCTTCTTTGGGCTGGGAGGTTATCATTATTAGTGGTACTAAGTTATCAGGCACTCCCTCCATCACAGCCTGCAAATTTTACCTGGACTGTAACATGGAGTACGCAATTCAAAAATTGGTAAGTGAAATGTCATCCGATAAAGATAATATATAATCCAATGCAGAAAATACATTTCATTACAGCTTTGCAAAAGTGATGTATTTCCTTTTGTACAGCATGAGTAGTAAGTTAGCCTTACCAAAGGAAACAGGATCTGCCTAGTGATATAGAAACACGGTATACCTAAAACAGTGCAGAGAATATGCCACCAGTGACTGAATTTGTTCAGCTCACCTTAGATTTGAATATTTTATTTCAATATTTTATTCCTGCAGACCTAGAAAACTGATTTCACTCTATGTGCTGAATTTCTCTGAGGCTGCACATAACCTCACTGGCTTACTCAAGTCTTTTATTACAACAAACAGGTATTTCTACAAGACTTTCTAATTTATCACTTCACCATGCATATTAATGCAGTCTGAGGGGAATTTTTCTGAGAGGAGTCACTGGCGTTAGCACAGAATTCTAAGTATCTGAATAAATTCTGACCCTACTATGTACTGCTTTCAGTTAGATCACACATGACTTTCTTCACACATTTCAATTAGTCTTAATTCCTCACTAAATTCCTAAAGCAGGCTACTTCCAAGCCTGTTGCCCCTAAATCAAATAAATTCACGCTGCCTGTTATTGCTACCCTAGTTAATGGTAATATTTTCATATATGATATGATGTGATTGTTACTAGATTTTGTGTTTTAGACTTTCTCACGTTCCTATTCATGTCTTGCACGCCAAGGAAACTTTGCATCAGCTCTGCTGCACTCTGCAGAATTCTTCGGGATATGCGGTAGTTTTGCGTGTCTGGGAATCTTCCATCTGGCTAGTGTGGGTTTCCTAAACACCATAAAACCCCGCCTGTGGAGATTGTGTATCTCTTATGGGCCCCATGGAGCTTATAATCTGCTTTTAATCATTGCATGAGGCAGACAACACATTAGTACTCATCAAGCAGTTTTTTCCATGTTGAATCTCCTCTAACAACTTTTGATCCAGTTCTGAAAGTCCAGAACTATTGCTAATCTTCTTTGGTATCTTAGACTGCTACAAGGGTTGTCTTCCTCGGCTCCCCATTTCCTTCCGTACAAACTCTCAAAACCATTGACTTCTGTGGCTTGCTATAGCAAGTAAAAGATTCTTAGTACTTTGCCCTCACTCGCTTGTATTTTGAATGTAGCCACCGGCATCTGTTTCTCAGTAAACTACAGGTCATATCCTTAACTGGGACAAATGAACGTAACTCAGTGCGACAGAGCTAAGCCAATTTGCTGTAACTAAGAAATTAGCTCTACATCTACATTCTTCAACAAGTCACCAGAACTTACTTTGCATTTGAAAATGCCAGCACCAATTAAATTATTCCCTATATGATATTAAAAGATTACCAACTGTTGAATTCCAGCAGAACTTCACAGCAGCAGGCAGCGCAGTGGCTTTCATTAAAAGCAAAATCACTTTTGACATCTGCTAAATTATTTACTGACACAAATCAGTGAAACTATTAATATCTATGAAGCTGTACTCCTAGCCTCCAGTAGTTGACGTGTTGATCTGACATTCACCAGAATACAGTTTCGAAAGTAATAAAAAAAGCAGTCTAGTTTTAATAGGGAAGTCTGAACATCTAAATGTAACATCTTAATAAAGTAAGACATTAAACTGTATTTATTGTTTTGAAATATGAAAATTAAAGAGATGTGTCTCTAAAATTTTAAATAAAGCCAGTTGAGTTATCTGACATTTTGTGGTTCCTCCAAAACAAATAGCTTTAAGTCCCGGTGAATGTAAAACTTGTTTCTTTTGTGCAGTGCTTCTGCCTGCAATGTCTAATTAACTAGCTCCATTCTTATATACAAGGAGTGACTGAAAGCATACAAGCTACAATGTATACTTCAACTAAATATATGTAGGTATGATTTTAAAAGGGAGATAACTAGTTAACAACATTTGCATTTTGCAAAGGGGCTCAATTAGTATAATAATTCAGAACTCTTGCTTTTAGCCTGTTCCCTGCATAGCTGTGTTGTACTGAATACAATCTGCGCACTAAAGATATCATGTTTGCAGTTAAAAATCTCCAGAGACTTTAGACCCATACATAAAGATACTTACTTCACTCTTTTCTGAGACACTGACCTGTATCCTCATTTAAAAATGAACACCACATCTTTATGTTATTAAATCTTTGTTTTCATCTATTAGTATTCACCAAAGTGCCATTTTATACAACCCTGCACTGAATAGGCAAGGCTGGAGGTAACCATCTGCAGCTTTAGAGTCTGCGTTTGAATTGATGAAAAGAGCTTTGTGTTTTCATTGCCAAGTTTGATTCTTCCAGTCATTAGACATTCCCCTCAGATCGCATCAATGAAGCGGACTCTCTTACACCCATGTGTTAAATTCTCTTCTCCTCATGGTTTCCTTTGCCAGCTATACTCCAGAAAGACTACTGGGTCTTAGCCACATTCTTCTCACAGCTGTGTTAAAAAAGAGCATCAGAGCGTCTTCCCAAAATCCATATGTGTATCTGGTCAGTCCCCTGTCGGAGGGTCACCTCACATTGTGGTGTGATTATTCAAATATTCATTCTTGTTCTTGAACTGCACTGCTCGGATCATTCTGGGAAGGATTAGACCCTCCAGCCAGCACTGGAGAACGTCTTGGACGTTGACGTGAAATACACACAGCTCCGGTACTCGGAAGGCAGATTAGTTTTACTTGCAGAGGAGGGGGACTCTAACCACTTCATAAATGCTTGCTCCTTATTTTTTTCCAGTTTTGTTTTCTTTTCAACTTTGTCGAATGCTGGTAAGAACAGTTTGTTTTTGTTGTGTCATCGATCGACTCACTTATCAGCATCAGCTAAGGAACAAAACTAAGTGAGCGACTACGAAAGCAGAGAAAGCGTGTTCAGAAATGCCGGAGGGTAATCCAGGACTACTCAAAAAAAGGGTGTGTTCCAGTAACAATGAAAGTTAGGCGGCCAAAAAATCACACCTTAAGAGGTAAAGCAAATGTTATTAAGGGTAGTATTTCTTTCATGAGAGATAGTAATTTCCTTTGATAAAACTAGCTGCTTATTAAGAAGATTGCTTAGTTTTCTTTTGTATTCAATCCACTGAAGTATTTTATACAAATCTGTAACTCTCCTGACTTCCTCCTTAAAAGAAAAAGAAACCAAAATCAAAAAAGAAGGTGTCTTTAATAAACAGTTAAGGACAAATGAAGTAAGAATTTCTGTTTTTCATCACTTATATATTTGCTTTGTTCATAGTAAGAACTACCTCGACAAAGTGCACAAGCAGCATATTTCTCACCATTTATGCTTATTTTCATGCCTGTATATATTAGCATTGCACCATTACTTTGTGGATTGGTGTTTACTTTTAGAGGATTACATAGAAATTCTACATGCGCACTCTCCACTGCCACCTTACACAGCTATGTGAGTGTGCAAGTGTGACTGTGCTCACACTCAGAGAGCTATGCTTTACTGAGCTAGAGTCATTAAATTGTGAGAAAAAATAGAAGCCCTCAGCAGACAAATTACATTAAAATTCACTCCAGCTGCAAAGCTGTTGCAGAAAAATAGAACATTTCCTGGAAAAAACACATCAAAAGTGGCCTCCACCTTTACTGATAATTGGCTAATATTGATTTGGTATTACATTATAACCTCCTCTGATCTCACTGACATCGGTAGCCACTCCTCAATCCCAGAGGTTCCAGCAGGAAGGACAGTTTTAAAATGTCTTGCTTCCTCTGCTGGCGGAGGCATTAATTAATTCACAGGCTTTTCCAGCCACCTTCTCCAGGTCAGCCCCATTTCCCTGCTGGGGCTGCACCAGCTGGCTCCTGGCTTCTCCGGCAGGACAAACTTGCAGGGGGCCTGTGGCGCTATGCCAACACTCCTGGTGAATTCTGCGCCGCTGTCCTAATTCTTTGTTTGTAACCATGAATTAGAAACATTAATTAAATACAGAAAATTATAGTCATGGCCATTCTACAGAGTATAGGTTAAAAATATTAAGTATAGCGCAGATCATCATAATTTCCTATTGAATAAATACGTACTGCTATGTGTGCGCATACATGTCTTTATTTACATACACCACACAGTTAAAGCGTGTATTTGCTTTATAAACTAGAATAGTGCTCTCTTAAAAGTCTAATCTGCATCTTGTTAATGTTTCAAAATCAAAACAGATTCAAACAAATTCTGCTAAATCTGTGTGGTCACTCTCTGAGCATCAACATTTTCTGTTTCACACCACAAATCATCTTCGCAGGCAAGAGCACACAGTCGCAATTTATATCTCACGCTGCAGTGAGCCGATGTGAGATGTTCACCCTACTTCAGTATAAACAGAATTTTACTATGTCCAAGTTCACTATAAGCAGATTCCAGTATATCCCCCTTCTGGTTCACAGCTGCTGTTTCATGTGGGATAAGATCCAGAAATTTTTTAGATGCTTTGTCTCATGACGGAAAACGCAGGAAAACTATTCTGACTTGGATCTCACGTTTAGAAAGCAACAATTGCAGGTGGGTGCAGAAATGGCTGACATGATGGCAATGCCGTGGAGAAATTACATCTCTATTTCAAGCTCTGCATACGATGCTGAATGCAAACACTGAAGTTTTTAAGAATATTAAAAAATTCTTTAGTGTTGCCAGAGGACAGATTAGCAAAAGCATAGTGAACACCAGTAAATTACATGGTATGAAGATACAAAGTACATCCTTTTTCAACATTATTTTAATTATTCTAATTATGTTCTTTCTTAATGAAGCTCATAATTATTTTCCTCTTCTGATTTTTAACTGTTGCTACATTATTCAGATATTTTACTGAGTAATACTGAGAAACTACTTTATATAACCGCTAAAAATACTTCCTTCGTATGTCAGAATTCAATTTTACTTGAGCATTTAAAAGAAGTCAAGAAAACAGATGTTTTAGAACCCTATTTAGGCTATGAATCGTAGTGTCACATTTTAAATTACAATAAGCATCCTCTTAAGACAGTGCTAATTAAGACTACTGTAATTAATACCAAGAAGCCTTTCTGTTGACCGGTTTATAAATTGTCAGTTCCTTTTTGAAATGTAGAACATCCTACATCTTCGAAATAAAAAGCTAAGCTAACAAATGAGTTCCTGCCTAATTGCCAAACACTGATTTGTATGAAGCGGTTGAGGTTACAAAGAAATTGGGAATTCTCAGCCCGGTTTCCCTGCTGATGAGTACGAACTGTCTGTGTAGCTCTCCCAGAGGTGTCAGAGGAATCTCTATAGTGTCACACAAGGGTTCTTAGCTCAAAGTAAACACACTTTCCACAAACTCAGCTGCTTAATCTGTTTGCAGGTTGAATTATAAGATGGGGGTGGATGACTCCGGGTGCTGGGAAGACGCACAGAGCATTTCCACAGTTTCTTGGTAAAAAGGGCATGCTATTGTCATCAAAAGACTTCACCCAATTGTTTAATTTTGCTATAGGCTCAGTGGTCTGATCTTAGCAATAATGAAAACTAACCTGACCAAAATTTTCCCAAGTAGTTGAGCATGTTAAATTGCGTAAATTCTTTTCGCTATAGCAGTGCATCACCACCACTTTAATTCAGGTTGTGGCTGCACTTCTACTCTAGCCACCCTGGTTACACAGGATTAAAGAAGACTGTTTCACTAAAAAAACACAAAACCAAAACCCAACCTTCACTTAAATATTTATGGTTAGTAAATATTTAGAAATAAAATGAAATGAAATAACAACTTTAAACAATGTACAGAAAGGTTTAGCCAATATTCTCTTTAACATGCTGTAATTATTTTTCGTAGGTTTATTTTTATCAAGCATGCATCTGCTGAAGTTTCAAATATATCTAAGTGTTCAGAATAAAGATTTGAACGATTCTCGAACAACCACTGGATGTTTTTAAAAGATGACTGAAAATACGTATTTTCATATATATACCTATCTTATGTAGTTACAAATAAATTAACAATATAAAAATATAATTTCTTTATTTTTTTAATAGGAGAACTCAGCATGTATTTTTTTAAACAGGAAGAACTCTTGTTAGGTCCTTGCAATATATTATACGCCAATTTCTGGCTACTCTGGAAATACGCTGCAGACGTTAAAGTTGAAGACAAATATGGACAGACGGGAAAATTTGCATCAGTTCAGCATCGACCACCTTGGAAGGGTGAGAGAGGGGTATTTTGCAGCTGATGAATGTACTGCAGAGATGAGAGGTGCCAGACTGTGAAGAGGCTCTGCCTGCACGTTCGCCTATGTCCCTGCAATCAGACTTTCAAAGGCTTATGTGCTAGTAGTAACAAACATGACAATAAGGACTTCAGTGGAGATGAACTTCAGGTTTTCGAGTTCAGTAACCTTTTAACAGGGAATCTTATGATGGGAAAGAGAATACAATCTCTGTTCACCAACTCAGAGACTTCCTGTTGATTTCAGTGAGATTTTGAAGCCACCCCTAAACAACCCCATCAGCACTTACCGTGACATGAAACCTGCCAGATGCGTAACAGACCAAAAATGAGAACCTTAATACTCTACCATGCAATTACAAAGGCAAATACTCTGTTGCCATAGGATTGCCATGGGTAAAAAGACAGTGAAAACCATTCATAGGAGACGGAAACACTTCCTCTGTGCCTTGCACATGTAGAAAGCAGTTTCCATAACAGCAATGACAGGCACGCTGACTTGCATAATACTATAAAACTGTTAAAATGATCGGCTTCACACCGAGTAGGTAACGAGCTGAACGGCTGACAAAGAAGGAATCATTTTAAAGGACCTTTTCTGAGTACTGCCGCACTTTCAGTCATAGACAAAATACCAGAAGAAGCAACGTTTCATTTGGTTTCCAACCGCAATTTTTCTTGAAAGAAGGCAAGTGACTTACTTCTGAACTTTTTCATTGGCCTCCTGTGAAGCCTCCAGGGCTTTCTGGAGCTTCAGCTCTGTGTCCTTTTGCTCTGACCGAGCTTGCTGCAGCTGAGCTGCCAGATCTTCAATCTGGCGATAGGTAAGGGTCACAACATCCCCCCTGCCTTGCAGCCCACCTTCAGAAGTACCGAAAGTACAGTTAAGCTGGTCCTTCAGACTCATTCCTTCAGACAAAGATTTGTATAGGCTGGGAAAACAAAATCATACACGTTACTAAGTTACAGTCTAAGGCTGAGCTGCAAGAATACTACACTCAGTTGAATTAATATTTTTAATATTATCATACATGGATCCACATGCACTAATACCAAAACAAGTTTTATTTCAAAAGTGACAGGTAACAAAAAGAACATCCTGTTTCCATGAGGCTCTTCTAGAAGTATGCAACAACTATCAGAATTTTAAAAAGTAAAAAACCTATCCAATAAAAACTTAAAAGGCAGTATTTTTCATCTGTAGCATCTTCCTGATCACCTTTGAGCTGCAGCAAAAAGTTGTTAGTGTGATTTACATGAAGTTGAATTAACTGGTGTAAGTTACTGACGTGTTATTAACTTGTGTTGCACAGGGCTCTCTTTTAGCAAGCAGAGCCACCAACTACAGGGGGTTTATTGCAATACTGCAGATTTTTCAATATAATGAAAGGAATAAAAATGCTAAAATGCAAAAATTAAAATCATTAAATCAGCAGGATTACTTAAAAATATGAATGATTTGCACATGCTAACCAATTCTGAAGGTCTTTGGTAAATATTTTTGTGAGAGGAAACTTAAATTATTTCTTGATGCTCGTTTAAATAAGCTACTAACACCTAGTATTAGAGTATACTGTGTCTTAAATAGCCTCTCTGTAGTAGACAGAGATAGGTAACCTGCCAGCATCAGGGTTTTATCGCAGGATATTTTAATATCTATAGTGTCCTCACCATAATTTCTTGCAAGGTCCTTTCTGAATGACTGTTTTGGCTTTACTCAGGCAAAAAGTAGGCATGCTTACCATCTATTTCACACTGAAGTGCCATGGATGTATATTCAACCCATTCAGTTTTATACATGATTTTGAGGTATATTCATAGAGATACCAAATCATAGAGCACAAAAATAATACTCTCTCATTGTACAAAGCAGAATACAGTACTACATGTGTTGTATTTGCGTGCCAGAAAATTCTGGACAAATCAAAGGGAGATCAGAAATTAAAAATGAAATTGAATAGGGTCTTAAGGCTAAAAGAAATAAATATGCCTGGATCAGCTAACAATAGCTATGGAAAATAAGCAAAAAGAAGGATATTAGACAGACAGGTTACCTATAAATAATGAGAAGAAAGTGAAAAAAGGAGAATAAAGAAGATGGTGCATCGGGTAAAAAATTCTCAACGAAGCCTGTTTGCTGTGGAATTATTTCCCAAGGAATCAGTAGGTAGCCAGCCGCTTGAGTTATTAAGGTGCAATGGTAGAAATCACATTAATAGCTGATTACTAGGGGAGGAGCCTGCACCAGCAAGCTCTCCATGGAATTAGCAACGATTGCTTCCCATCTCTTCATAGCCATAATTCATTGGTGAATTTTACACCAGTGGAAAATGACACTGGCAGTAGAAGACATTCATGGAAGACATTTATAACAAAAGTGATGGCAACAGGATATCACGATGAGCAGTTTTTAGCTAAATAATTGAAGTAACTTCAAAACAACTTCATGAATATCAGAAGCTCTTGCTGTATTGATGAATCTGGCTCGAGACCATCCCTCTGACTGATGACCATGCAAATATCAAACATTATTTCAGTGTGGATTTCTAGCAGCAGTGCACACTGATTACAATATTCAAGACACAGTCTGCATGACAGCTGCTAGTATGCAATAGCGTATTTTCTTCCTTTCCAGTTTATTAAGGTGTTTGTATGGAAAACACCCTTCATTCCGACAGCCCATAGAGGAAAATCATATACAAACTAAAATATAATATACATGAACAAGCAAAATGTGGATGAACTAATAGAAATCCAGAAGCTAAAAGGTCAGAGTGTTGATATGTCATTACGCCTACTACCTGAGGTTGTCTGAAAATAATGTGAAGAACCTTTTCAATTAAATGAAGACATATTGAAAATATAAATATTTATAAAGGGACATTAAAATCCCTAGAACAGACTCATTAGAAATAAAATTACTTTAACAGTTGCACATAAAATTTACTGACTGAAGTTCCACTATGGTCAAGCATTGATCACCATGGAAAAACACAAAGGTATGCAAATAATGCTGAAAGCAGGTTACCGAAAATACCACTGCTGCCCACTTCTTAAACACGTGGCACAAGATTAAAGAAAAAAAAAAAACAAACAGATCAGAAGCTCAACTGTTCAGTGAATATATGGGTCCCTGATTAAAAAAAAAAAAGAGGATACCCTAAATATTCTAACTTGTCCACACCAGCTGAGGGCTTTTTTTCCAGAACATACGAAAAATGCAGGCATTTATTTAGATTCTAAAATACTGGCCCTGTGTGGCTACAGCTGGGCTCCTTCTCAAAGACTGGCCATGAACAATACACTAGCAATACACTATTACATGTTTTAACTCATAATGATTGCATCTGAGTGATCAACAGATTCTGATAAGCCTATATTTTGTAGCCAGTGTGATTCCTCCAGATAAAGGCACTGTGGCTGATAGATCTTTTAAACTTTTTTTTTCCAAATGCATGCAATTGCCAGATTTCCATCAATATGTGCTTTGCTAAAATACTTTCATTTAGTCCCTTTTGATACTTATTAATTTGAAATTCCTTCATTAAAGTCCCGAAGATTATTTCTGCAAAGAATATTGATGCTATAAATAAAAAATAAATGGGAGTTCTAGGGCTGAAGAATGGGTCCCAGAAGCATTCAAACAGTTCCTTGATTTAAGTAATTCACATGTTATTTATAGTAAGCCTTTTGCTTTACTATGGCAGCACGGCCTCTTTCTTGCTCCAGCTTGGGTCTGAGAGCTTCAAGGGCCCACCTTAACTGTGTCCAGGCAGAAGAAAAAGTGACATGTAATGATGTCCCTTATGCAGCTCCTGCAGAGAGCAAGAGGTTTCCTCAACCCCCAAAGTCAAGAGTAGCTTCAAGCTTGCTAAAAAATTTCACCAGTTGTAACTGCTCCCGGAGGGACTTGACTTTGGCTGAAAATCAACTGTATGAAGTGCTGCTCTTATAACACTTCTCTCGTTGCCAGGCATACTTTTGCTGCAAGGTGGGAAATGATTTTCCACCTGAAGCAATTACTGAACAACATAGAGAAACCTTCCACCTAAAGGAAGAAAAAAACCCCAGCAAAAAACAAACATTCCCTATCCGTCCCCTCCCTCCTCCCCCACCTCAGTGATAAACATATCCAATGTTCCCAAAGGCATGTAGGTCTGACCTTGGTTTTCACCACAAATGTTTCTGACACTCAAGTTCTGGAGACCTCTCAGACCTCAGCCTGCACTCAGGATGGCTTTGAAGAGGGTCCCTTCATAGCGCTGAGTGCACTCAAGGGCCAGGCAGCACTGATACCTTGAAAATACTACCTCAAAGGTGCTCTTAGGAAACACTGCAATAAGACAATATTAAAAAAAAACCCCATAACACCTAGAAGGACTTTGACATTTTGCTGTAAAGTGGAGAATATAAAATGGTCAAGTTTGCATTACATGTGAGTCAGGAGCCTGACAGCTGGTAGACTGGTAACTAGATGGCATTGCCCTACCATAGACAAATATTTTACTAGCCTTCCTTCGTCTCCAATTACATGAGCTAAGAGGACTGTGTTTTCTCTTCAGTACAACCACCCAAACATCTCTCACCAATTTAACCGAAGGTAGCAGCTGTGCTAGACTCTGTGGCACACAGGCCGCAGACCATGTTTTAACAGTAGCACATGTCACGCGTAACGCAGAGTATGTTCTTTGCACTGTCACAGTCCATCACAGAGTGTCACGCTCTCATCTGTGGTGTACCCACGCATTCTTAGCCTAGGATGAGCTCAGGCATCCTCTTTATTTTATATTCTCTCACCAAACTCAATGATAAGCACTTGTTGAACAGAGCTCACCACTGATCTTCTTCTCTGTGGTGGTTAGTGATATAACCTCAGGATTTTACAGGATAACATGTTGACAGATTGGCACTGATCATGCACGTCCATACCATCCAAACTCAATTACATGTGAACATGGATCCACAGTGAGCAGTAGGTTGAGTTTCAGCCTTCTCTCCTGAAACGATCTAGAGAAACCTGTGACCTGTACAAGGGTCCAAACAGCCTGGACACTGGGTGATTCAAGCACAGGTTCATTATCTACAGTGAAAGCTTGAACTGACTATCATCCATGTTAGAACTTCCACATTTCAACAAATACAAATTAAAGGCCACTAGCAAACACATTTTTCCTCCTTGGGCCTCAGTCTCCTCATCTTTAAAAAAGAGCAATCACAATACTACCTTTGCAAGGTGCTCTGAGATTCACTACTGAAAAGAGACCCATCACTGTTGAAAGAGCTAAATTAGATGCAGCACAGTCTGAATTTAGGACAAAACTAAACCCAGATGGTCTTCTGATGAAGCCAAGCAGCAAACATTTTCTTTTGAGCCTCATTTTCACTCTCCAGGACCATTGCAGTGCCCACACCATTCCCCTGTGACTAGCTTGGGAGAGGTAGTAAGGACACGGGGCATGTGATTTAATCATCTGAGCCTTTCTTGAAGTTGAAGGACTGCTGAGACATGCTCAACAAGAAATAATTGGAAACCATACCTCCATTACAAACCCTTCATTTACGGAGTTGCACGGTAATCAAATGTCTCCAGTTCACTTCATGCAGCCACTGGGCAAATTGCTCAGATAGCACAGCCTCACGTGACAGCGATACGCATGCGACAGGCAGCATCACCTATCGTTCCTCACATTCACCACACCATCAAATGGTTCAGGACCCCCACAAAAATAGTTTCTGGATTAATAATGTTTGGTTGGAACAGAGCCAAACATACATGATACTGATGAGTAGGAGACGTTTTTGAGATTTTTCAGCTGTGGTACTATCCTCTTCAGCTAGATCCACAGAGCCACAGTTAATAGCTTGTAGCTAAGAAATGCTCCTGAATTTCCTGAGCACATGATGCACCTAGAGCTGGGGTCTCTGTTGTCTCTAACTGATTAATTAGAGTCTGGAAGATGGTAACTTAGCATTAGCTTTTTTCACACATACATCAACTCTCAGATATAGTGCATCTGAGTTTACAGAAGAGACTACTGTGGATTTTATGCTTTAATCCTGAATATTACTTGATACATGTTAACATTAATTACACATCTTCACGGTTCCACAGTGTACCTGTGTTAATCGCAAGACACAGATTCACAGACTCTCAAATTTCTTCCACGAATTAGAGGACTGTGTTTTCAATACAACAGCAACTATTGTGGATATTTTTCACAGTTTTACTAGACCACATGCTATTCCTAGAACCAAGCTTGCCGTAAAATATTTCTGTCATGTTTTGACAGGGAATTGGCTGTATTAGCATATTCTAGCCTAAGCATTCACAGAGTGCAACTATCCAGCCCTGAAGGCTTGCTTCTAACTAAGTACAATTAATCTGAAATTTAAGAAATAATTTTATTTTGTACGGTGTTTACTTTATCATACTAGAAGTTACAAGAAAGAATTTTGCTATCTTGTATCTGTTCTTTATTGCCAATTCATACGCTTTGGCCATTCTTAAATATTTGCCAATGGCTTTAGTTAACAAAATAACTTTAACTTAGTATTTGTAATACTGTAGTTATTCCCTACAGTAGCAGATTGTTTAGGTAACACTGCAAATACAGAGGGAACCTTATCTATTAATCGAAGACAGAACTGGCATCAAGTCATCAAAAGTAACCTCAGTATTTGAATATAAAGGATGTTTAAGACGGTGCCAGCAACTCCACGTTTCACCACGTATCACAAAACCCCAGCCACTTTCCCCGGGAAGCGGGCGCATCGTAGCAGGGCCAGAGCAGATCCTGGCTCAGCTGCGGGCAGCAGGCGGGGAGGAGGGGCACAGCCGGCTCAAAGACAAGAGGTATTTTCACCTTGCCGGTCCCCGGGCTGAACTGGCAGCCCCTGCGCCTCTCTGCTGGCTGCTGGAGGCCACTCGGTTGACATGGATCACTGAAGGGGTGTGTACGTGGGTGGTGTAGAGCCAGCGACTCTGGCTTCTGGCCAGCAGGGAAATTGCCTATGTCAGGGATTTGCAGAAACACAAACTCAGTGGAAAAGAGACGGAGGATCTTGTCCTAAAGGTCATCGCGGTTTATTTTTTATACTTCGAGTATGTTTTTGACAACATCAGTTTTAAGAACAATGCACCTTTTTCCTCAAAGTTAAACTTAATTAAGAAAGCAGTAACTCTGGTTGTGCGCTAAAATAATAGAGCCGCTGGTATACCAACTAAACCAGGTAGAAAATAGATGCAGTACGTATTACTTTTTTCCTTTTTTTGATGATGCTTGCCAAGAGCTTCATTCTGAACACCGTCTCTTACATGGAAACCAGGGTATTATGGCATAAATGAACATCAGGCCTTCTGAGTAGGTGTTTCAGGATCAGCTCCTACAGCTCCACACATCTACCTACCAACCTGATCCAGACTGCAACCCCTTCAGCTCCCATGGACCTGACAGTACACAGCAAATTGCTGGCTTGAACCTTAACTCTCCAAAATGCCAACCACGGAAATCTTTCCTGAGGACAAAGAATGTGCACATTCAAGGGTCAGGCATTTCTGCTGGGAGACTTAAATGATGTCTCCTGTCACCGTAGTTTGAATTTAGATTTGCCTGCATAACTAACAAAATCTAATAGAGATTTCTCTGCTGGAAATTATGCATGAAGTTAAGGCTAATTTGGTTCGTGCCTTTAGTTTTCTTTGCAGCTTCTCACTGGTAAGGATAATGGCTTCTGACTTCCATTTAATGTGAGTGGCCTACACACAAACAATTTTATTTGAAATGAACAAAATCCTTCTGCAAAAAATAGTAATACTAGTGAATCACCTCTTGTATTAGATAAACTGCAACAATTCAGATGAAACAAATAAGAACCCTGACCCTGAAAGCCGAAACAGTCAGTGAAGCCTCCGCTCAGTGCAAAGGCGTACTTCATATACACATCCATATATACATCTATATAAAATAAATCTGGTAGTACTGATATATATCATAATGCAGGCATCAGAATCACCTGAAAACAAGCTCAATGTAATGACTATGTGCTGTTGACTTTTATTTTTGTCTCCAGGGAATAGTGTTTACTTTGCTTTAAAATTTATATGAGTCATTTTGTTATGTGCCTTTTTTTAATTAGTCTGAAGGAAACAGTCATTTGAGAAAGAGAGCGGAAATCAATTCTGATTCGATACTGATAGCTACTGTGCGATGTAAACTGTGTGTTCTTTCTAATTAAATGTAAACATGTGCAGTTCTAAAGTCCAGCAGTGATGACAACAACTACTAGAAAGGATTGCTTAAGCACTGGTCAACTGATTCTTGTGAACCTTTTGTTCATACCGTAGGTGAGCTTGTGCAATCTGTCGCAGGGTGAACGCCAGTTGTAACTGACTTTATTTTAGGTCATCTTCAGAGAAAAGACTTGACAAGAATGTGGAGTGCTCTGTAATACCT
This sequence comes from Pygoscelis adeliae, assembly GCF_000699105.1. NCBI lineage: Eukaryota > Metazoa > Chordata > Aves > Sphenisciformes > Spheniscidae > Pygoscelis > Pygoscelis adeliae. The sequence goes on along the minus strand of NW_008824356.1, from coordinate 3,969,098 downwards.
CCAGTTACCCATTAACTATGTCCTTCTGATAGCTAATCAATAGCATTGCATGGAGCCAAACACACTGCACTGAACTGCCCCTCTTCCAAAAGCCAAGTCTTGGTAAATATTTAATGGCAGTAAAGGTGTTTTGACTCTTATCAATCTGATATGTTAAAGAACTCTTGAAAGAAACTTTATCTTGCTTCTCTCTGCATAAATAATTTGTTCAGTTACAATTTTAGTCTTATGCAAAAGCACTTAATTTAATGATCTAATGCTTTTAAATCAAGGCTTTGGACAGAGAAAATGTAGTTTCAATCCACATGTCACAAAATAAAGAAAAATCAAGGTTTATTTCCTTGATAAAATGCCAACTAGAAATATACATCAAGGAACCCAGCCCTTTATACTGTCGTAGTAAATACTGCGCCAGACTCGCTCAAAACCTGTTATACAAGTGCACATTTGAGATTTTCTTACAAGGCTTCAGTTTCTGTAAAATTCTTAGCTCTCACTCACATCAAGATGGCGTAGGATTTTTAGCCTCTTTTCACCACGGACAAAAACAACTCTAAAATAGTCATGCTAAGATCCAGAGGCTTTTTGTTCCTGTACAGCAAATATTCCCATCTTCAAGTGGGTATATTCTCAGCTAATGAGTTTCATTAAGCATTTTTCCATTTTCTATTTTTCTGTGCAAAGCAGCTTGCCTAGATCACTAAACACTTTTATCCTGATCCTTTAACATCTAGTGTGTGTACCCCTCTGCTACAGCCAGGTAGGATCCGAACGTCTCCTTAGAGACTTAGATAGGCTTATTCCATGCCTCTGTGCTAATGTCACAGGACGGCGGATGGAGGACTCTCCTGACCTCCTCCCCAGCACAGTATTCCAGCCTTCTCTGCATAATCCAACTTCAGTATGAGCCTAAGTATTTTGAAGAAACTGATTCAGCAGTGGATCCAAGCTTTTTCTTGGAAAATAATCTGGGAATTAAACATTGATAGTGTTTCAGTTTCCAAAACGTGAATCACCATAAATGTTTTCCCAGAAGTATAAGCATTATTTTTTTCCCCAGTGTTTAAATGGCCTCTTTAGTGCTCTTGATGCCATTCAATAGATTTCAAAAATAAAGATCACGGGAATAATTCCCAAACACTGGCATAGATAAACTGACCAGCCTGGAGTTTTCAAATCACGAGTGATTGGCTCTGATGAAAACAGTATTAATTAAAATCATAACGGCATATAAATCAATCAAGCAGTAAAGCGCATGGCACCGTTCAGGAGTGACCAGCTGAAGAAAGCCTGTTACTAATAACCTCAGAAAATATCTTGTACTTAATACAATGCTATCTTTATAAATCAGACATGATCGTGAATTTTATGGCTGTCCTGATTTGCTATTGTGATCGCTTGGCTTAACGCCCCCACTGAACCAGAAAAGCAAGAGACGAAGCTGTCTTGGACCCCGGGCTGGAAGCCAGCCCTGCCTTCCAGCATGGCCAGGAACATCCAGCTGAGTCGATGGAAGAGAAGAGTCTCTCCAGGAGAAGGCAATTAAAAGAAATACAGAGAATGGAAACGTGTTTCAAAGACGGAATAACCAAATACATATGGAATTTGAGAGAGGGGTGATCTCATGGGTGAGCTGAGTAGCGCTAAAGCTAGAAACCCTCAGTGTGACAGACCTGGGAGGGGAATTCACATGGGGCTCTGCCCTCTTGTCATTCCTTTCTTGCTGAATGATTCAGCTGGTTAAAAATCTTCAACTGACTTTTAAAAAAAATTTAAAATATACCATGTTTTTTAATTTAAGGATACTTCCCCCCTGCCCCGGGAAAATAAAACAGAGAGTATTTGAACAGTTTTGTCTGATTTTTCTCAAAGGTGTTACTGAAAAGTATTAAGCAACTCTGACCAAAGGCAAACAAGGTGTCCTGTACTCCAGCACATGCCCAGCTGTGGTCACCAATATGCCAAGAAGTGAGGTACATGGATGAACTCTAGGTGAGTGTGCCTAGCACATGGTTTCCCCACTTTCTTGGTATTGTCCACAGCAACGTGTGCCACTCTGAAATGGCAGGTGAGTCACTAGGATTGCATGTGCTGCAGTCTGAAAACCTTCCTTCAGACTGGTACAGACGCCCATAACGTCTACTTTAAAGCTCTCATGGCTTCTCCCATACAAAAATGCAGTTGGTTTGGGGATTGCTATGCAGATATACACTTAGCAAGTCACCTCCTGAAAGCCACGTAAATGACACAATGGCAACGTATTGCTACTCAGTAAGCCATGTCTTACCTAGCTGCTGCTGCCAAACCCTTATTCATACAAATCATACAGCTCCTTGGACAGTTAAGCGCTATGAAACAAGGCAGTTAAAATGATGGCTTAAATGATAAAGGGAACGCCTGGGAAATTTAATATAGGGGAAGTCTGCTTCCCTATTGTACCAATGCTTACTGAAGCAACTGGGCAGACTTGTCTGGGCCATTCTCCTTAATGCGAAACAAGGACGCATGCTGGGGGAATGATTTAGTGGATTGGGGATCAGAGCTCTTCTATTTCATGTCTTCTGTGTGGTACTGAGCAAGTCACAACATGCAAACCTCAGCCTGCCATGCTGAAACTGGCAGTAAAGTGCCTTTCCCTTGCTTTTTGTCTTCCTTAAATTCTAAGCTTTGGGGGCCCAGGATTGCTTCTTATTACCTACGTGTTCTGTATCTGGAAATCTGAGGCCCCGATCTTGGTTCAAGTCTCAGTGCAAATTATTATTCATGGGAAGATATAAAAGAGCTAATCAACAGTATGTGTGTTGGCAATGCACATCAGCCTGGTTAACCTCAGCAGACAGATCCGGGTTTGGGACCTTTATGGAAAAAACACAACAGTTTCTCACGAGGAGGCAGTTTCTACCTCCCCATTGCCGGTTCAGCCACCATTGCCACCGTGGGGCGCAGGCAGCGATAGCAGCCTCCCATGCTTTGTCGAGCTGCTGTGAGCCCAAGATCCCTGTTACCTGAGAAGATGTTCTTGGCTTCCTCCCAGGCAAAAGGGGCCATCAGCTGGATACAGCCCACCGACTGGAAGCCGAATCACATAACTCGCATACCTCTTGAGAAGTGAGAGATTAGACTGGCGGCTGCTGGAGAAGAATCAGTGAAGAGAGAGCTCCAAAGTGTAGGGGTTGGAAAGTGGCTGAAAACGGATGCTGAATTAATTTCTGTATCCTAAAGCTTTTAAATCAGCTTCTCTCACCTCTCTCTTCTTTTACACTCATGAGTTTTGACCATTGGGCTACTGAAATCAAATCTATAAAAGAATAATATTGTTGTGCACTTTAATTTAGCCTGAGTGAAGAGGAAAACAACAGTTTTAACTTCATGAAGCAGGCGTTCACAAGAAAAACTGCAGCTTTTTCTTTTTACCAGCATACCATTTCTCCATAACCAGCAGGTAAAAGTGAAATACTGTAGCAGGAAATGTATTGGTTGCACTGAACCAAAGAATTAATTATTTTCTCAGGACCTGACAAGGAAACTGAATGAGTATAAAAGCTCTTGTGAAATCTAGCCAACACTGAATTTAACACTGTTCAATTCCTTATTTATTTTTTGAACAGGACAAGATAATTATTAGTATGAATACTGCCTACTGTGCTTATACACATTCAACCGATATTATACTCTCCTCTGAGAGAAGCAGTAACATTGCTTAAGAGGGAGAACTAAATTCCTACACAAGTAGAATTCCTAAATTCTACTGTCACAACTGTAGAAGTATAATACTATATGACTCTTTTGGTAAGGAAGAAGAGCTAAATAGAAGAATAAGTATTTCTGTATCTCCACCAAAGACCTTAGGATGGAAGTCTAGCCTCTGTATTATTCCCTTTTACAAAATATGACTGAAACAAACAGAATATGATGTTAGACGGGCCTGGGTAACATTAAGATCCTGCATAGCTCAGAAGCAAAAGAAAAATAAATCAGATAATGTGAACCTTGTTACCCATCCATCTTCCCACTCCTTTGGGTGAGTGACAAATTCACAGCACTTCTCCTTCCTCTTTGGTGAAAGCTCCTCCCAGTTCAATCTTCTTTAATGACAGCGAAAGTCATTAGTGCATTTCCTTCTGAGGACCAGGAGAAAGCCTAGTAAAGCGTGCCTTGAATTCATTTGTATCAAGAAGCTAAAGGCTGTGGCCATCAGTAGGTGCTTACACCGTTCTGAGTGTCTAGTAGAACTAAATACTTCCTGGAAATCTTACTGCTTCCTCCTGATCTCTGGGAATGGAACACCAGAAGAGAAAGAATGCAAGAAAATATTGCTTTATACATCCAAAAATAGGGGCAAGAAGATAAAGTTCCTTCAAGAGTAAAAAGAAACAATAAATAATCTAGATATTTGAAATTTTGACCTTAAACTTGCTTACCTCAATGACCATGGAATAGGTATGACACAAATCCTTCAGGGCAAATTTTGAATGTGATGCACGGAGTTTTTACCTTAATGAGATATGTAAGATCAGAACCTATGATTCAAGGCTATGATATGCCCCTAAGTTATTTTTTCATGGACAGTGGGTGAGCGGATGTCATTCCTCTGTTTAATCAGGAGTTAAAGCGTGTACAGTAATTCCTTATTTTCACAATATTCCTTCTGACAAAGATAACAACCATAAGAATGGTTCCCAGCTGGCTAAACCTGACATACAGGTTTTGTTAATAAAAAAATGCATGACTTAATTAATGAAACGGATCTATTAAGACTGTCCCCCAATCTACCACAGTGGCCCCACCTACAGCTGAACTTCACATGACCTATCTTATGCAAAAAGAATTGTAATAACTTGCACTGGAAGCTGTTATAGAGGAAAGGTTGCTATGAAGAAAAAAATATGACTCAGAAATGCATACAATGCCCCTAGAGGAGAAAGCTTAGTATTTTCACTTTTACTCAGTGTTTTCTTTTACAGTGAATAATTGAAACGATTTTGCTAAACTGTGTAAAATTATTTCATCAAGAGTAATTACGTTTGATCTATTAGCACCTGATACTATCTACTGTCTAAATTGCTTGCATTCAATCCATGAGTAATGTCAACAGTATTAACGTCCATTATGGAAGCATTAGTTGAGTAAAAATAATTTTTAAGTGTTTGACATTCTTGTAACCTTCCTCCAGCATAATGTCCAAAAGAAGTATCATTATACCAGCATCATCTTGGATTTTTTTAAAGGCATGCCTTAAGTCTGCAAACTCAGGGTCTTTAAACTCACAAACAATTTACCTGTTTTGTTCTGGCAAGCATAAATTTGTAGCAATCTACTCATTTTACATTCTTCTCTGTTCCTGTCTAGCTGTCCCACACTAAATGGCTATCCAAATTCACCTCCATCAACTTTGGCAGGCTCAACACCTCCTTCGTTAAACCAGTTTTTTTCCCCCTCAGTCATAAAGAGCTGCACTGTTACTAACAGAACGAAGGAACTCTGCAACATTTCTACAACAAAGTTATACATATACAAACCCCCCCCCCCCCCCCCCCCACCTGAACTAATACAACTGGACTCACCTACCTGGAAAGCAGATACTTTTTTCTCTCTTGCAGCCTCATCCTTATTTCAAAGGTTTCCAAATTCTTGCTGCCTTTTAGCAGAGAAAATATTATGAACTGTTTGAGATTACATTCTCACTCAAAGCGATGAATGCCACAGTCTTCTCTAGAATAAAAAGCTACTTTCTCTCCTTGGAATAGTAACTTTACAGTAATTTAGAGGAAGCGGGAGAAACAGTTGGTCATTAAACATTAAATGTATTAATGGGGCACTCACAGTGTATGGTTTGTCTGGAAAAGGCAGTTCTGTACTTGCATTTCAGAAGGACTGCTGCAATACAATAGCTACTGTGATAAACTTAGGTTTAGCCCACTTAACATTTAGCAGAATCTAATAACGAAAACTTAAATCGATGTATTTTCCAAAAAAAAAAAGCATGAGTAGCACTATTCACATCTTACAGCTAGGGGAATCGAGAGGCAAAGAAAAAACATTCCAGAAGAGGCCCTTCATTTCCATTCCCCAAATGGAGACCTTTAGGACTTGGTGTTTACAAATTTCAGGGACTTGCAACTCCAGATGAAAACAATGACAAATCAGAATATTCAAAGCAGGAGCCCCCCAAGCATTTCAGCAGCATGTAAAAATCATCCACTTCTCCAGACTCATGTCACTCTTGAAGTCCTGCTCGGTTCTCTGGAAACCTCAGACCTAAGTATATGGATGGAGCATTCAGCAGCATTTTCTCGTTACATGGCATTGTTGGAAATGGAGTTTCTGCAGAGCTCAGAAAAATGATCCAAAAAAGAAGTGTCACTGGCTATGTAGGATACTGGCTTGTTTAATAAAAGGGTTTACGTGATTCCCTGGAGCAGAGGAAAAGTCTGGTACCTTAGGAGATATATAGAGAGACATAATTCCTAAGGAGAGAAATTCTGTCTGCTCCCAAGACACTGTGAATCCGTTCTTTATAGTTTCCTTTCCTAGTGCTAATTCTTCATGATCTATGGAGCCTTAAAATCATAACACTTTGATGAAAGTTTTGTGGACCTCCTTACCCTGAAGTTCTGACTCATTTAGGTGATTAGGTCAACTTCCTAAATTTTAGGAGGCAGAACAGTAATAGAGATAAAGTAACAGGACCACTTCAGAACACACTTAAAGCAATGGGAGAACTCTCGAGTCCAAGGTAAATATATCTGTTCATACGGAACTCCAGAAATGGAGACACTAAAAGAAACAGGCACGTTCACTACATCCTGACCTTTTAGTGTAGACCTTTGTCTTGTGTGGCCTGCTCTGGGGAAAATGAGGTCTTAGTTTTGTCTGAGGAAAAAAATTAGTTTTTCTATTTTCTATTTTCTCCTATGAGAAAACTCACAGGAATTTGAAAAACAGAGGTTAAAAACCTATGCTTGGAGCTATATGCCTAGAGCTACGGAGAATGTGACCCAGTTCAGAAGTCATTTGTAAGAGCAGAGTAGTTGACAGGATTGTTTAGATGGTGGACAAAAAGCTTTGGGACACACAAACCAGGTATTTTACAACAAATGAAAACAAAAATCAGCTCACCAAATAATCAGAACCCAGAATCTGATGTACATTTTTCGAAAGACAGTAACATCTTGCCTATGTTTATGATGAGTAAAATTCACTGGCTGTTCAAGCTGAAGCACAGGCAAACCTTCAGAGGGAGACTATGGGAAAGAGACATGGAGTATGACATTCTCCGAGTAACTATGGTGTGGGAGGGGGAAGAACTTCAGTTGCCGGCCCCAAGTCCTGACAAAAGGAATGGAAGAGCTGTTCCCAAGGTGAAAGAAGACAGGCTGAACAATTTGGCTAATGGGATCACATTGAGCTAATGGGATCACCATGACTTGCTTTGCTTCTGCTGGTGTATGTCAAAAATCTGACGTGTTTTAAAATACATTCTCTTTTAGACAGTAGTGGGCTAAATCTTGAGGCGTTTTTGAGAGAATTTACATATCTTCAGATTTTGAGACTTGTGTGGAAAGAGTCTACAGGGCAAGAACACTTCAAGTTCAGAAGTTTACAAATTATGAGAGCAGTTTCTCCTCTGTCAGAGAAAGAAAGAAAAGAAACAGAAGGCTTGGATCTTATTAAACAGACATTTATTGCTGCTGCCCTCACATAGACATGCAGAGGTCACAGGCACTTCACATTTGCACAAGCCCCCAGTTGCTATCTCTCACAAGCTGAGTGTAGACAAGAGAATGAACCCAACTGCGCTGTAGCACCAAACTCTACTATGGCACGTTCATATTTGGCAAGCACTGACAACACTCAGGAACGCTGTCAGTAATATTACTGATTTCTAGAAGCTCTGGAAAACTTGCTTAATGATCTTGGTTATGGTACCCTGAAAGTATTCTACAGATGTTCCTGGGTCAACCCATTAGGATTTAAAAATAAAATAGAACAGGTCAAAATGATCAAGCTTTGGTGCCTATAGTTAAACTATGCTCCAGTGAGCGACTGGCTTTCCAAAGGGGCACTTGCAGATCCCTTCCCAGCTCCCTAAGTGCAAACTCAGATGCCTAAACTTACGTATCCAAGACTGAAAATTTTGGCCACAGTTTAACAGGCAGATCTGCTGGGAGGCCTCCTGTAACCAGATTTTTTTTCTTAAAGCCTCATATTATTGGACAGATACTGGCCCAAGTCCAATCTGCAACTGCAAATCCAAAGAAACAGCTCAGAGCAAACCAGCAGCCTTATTAGCTTTTAAAGATTTCATTTTCAAGAACTCAAGACTCTTTATTGACTAATGAAAGGTTGGGTCCCCAAGCCCACAGACTGATGTTGCTTGGAACATATTTTAATCATTTTGGAGTGCTAGCAGCCATCTGTCTAAAGAGCTTTGATCGCATAAATGCACTCTGAACTGTAGCTTCTTCTGACTCCAAACCCTTTCCAAAAGCCAAAGGGAACCCACAGGCATGGCAACTTTGAGACAATTCAAGGCCTTGCGATGTGATAAGGCTGCTTTTATTATTTAGCACATCATTAGGCTTAATGACACCACAGATAACAGATACACTAAAAAGATACCATTGTCATCCCCTATCTTGTAACAGTAATATCCAACCGTGACTTCACTTTGTTTCTACCCAACACTTTTTACTTACTATGTTATTTTAAAAGAATAGATAAATGAAATAAAGGGAATTTTTTTTCCTGCTGTAAGCACCAGAAATACTAACAAAATAAACACATAACAAATAAATAATACAAAAGACAAATGAGCACTCTGTTTTTTCACTACTTTCCTACTTTGTTTTTAAAAAAAAAGATACAGAAGACAAGCAAACAAATCCCAAATAAACTACTGTATTTATAGTTTAGGCTATTGGCTTTTGGGCAGATACTGTTTGCACGTACAAGTCTAGTTTGGTCAGCATTGAATACAAATTTACATTGAAAAGAGAGAAATCCCTTGTAGTTACAGCTTTTATTATGTTAACATTTATGAAGAAATTTTACACAATTGCCATAATTATTTCCTACTCTAACTCTTGAAACAACTGGGGAATCTCAAAGCTTATTTTGTGGTGATCAGTGTTTTCGTCCTGGTGTCTACTGAATGGTACAGACACATGCTATTAACCCTGAAAGCTTGGAAGCAACAACAATGTCAAGCGTGAAGAAAAAATATTTAAATTATCAGAGCCAAGAAATTTCTCTCAAAAATGAAAGCAGCAGCCTTAAGAAAGTGGCAAAAACTGCATAAAAATAGCTCTCTGGGTGACGGGAGACATACAATGATGGATTCTGTGTGGCAGACCATGACTTTATTTGCTCCAATCATCAGCAACCTTAGTGGGTTCAACCCTGAGACTACAGGACTTGCAGGTTTCTCTTCCTTCTGAGATCTGATTCTTGGCCCTTTTACTCATTCAGGACACTAGTCACCAGAAGAAAATTTTACTATCACACACTGCAATATTGTATTTTTCAATTCAGGAGCCTTCATACTAAGTGTGGCTAGCTAGCAGTGTGAAGAAGGTGAAAGAAAGAAACACAGCACTTCTGTGTTGCTCATGAAAACATTTGTGGGTGGCCATGCTCTAATCTGTATCACTGATACAGCCCAGATTAAGAGAAAAGAAGACAAAAACAAAACATGAAGTGGCTCAGGTAGGGGAAGAGCTTCTTTAAACTCACTTTGCTGTCAAAGAAAATATACCACTGATGATTCACTCAGCATAACTCCCTCCCTCTCCTTCTGTGGCTTTTCCTTCCAAACTCACAGCCAGAAAAGCTTCTCTGCTAGTGAGACAGCAGCTCCATACCGCTGCTTACGTGCTTTCTTGGTGGAAAAAAACCCCAAGTGCTCTGTGCTAGCTCTCCTTCCTGTCACGACCATACGAACTGCAGCTTATAAAAGCAAACTATTACTAATATGTTACATTTTACTCATATATTTGAGAGGCTCAGAATTGTGCAAATTCCAGCAGGCCCACTTCTTCGCTGGAAAACTGTGGCTGAAGCTTCCAAGTCGGTCCCTACCCTCTCTGAAAATGACAGCCTTCACACCTATGCTGGAAGAATTACCTGTACCAGAGGAGTAACACATCATTACGCAGTGCTGGACACAACGTTAAAAACCTTCAGCTTCCAAAACACAAGCCCTCTATCACATTAGTTAGAAAAGCAGCTTGTGGACGGAATATAAAAATGGCAAATTTTCCAGTAAAAGGCATCAGCACGACATGTAGCAATTTAATAAAAGCTCTAACTTAAAAAAGCAACTGAATAAAGAAAATACCTTACTCTCGGCTTCTCTCTTTGTAAACACAACAGGTGGGTAGCCTTCTGGTTTGTGTTCTGCGACAGGCAGAGAACTTCTCCCGCCACCTGAATTCCTAGATACTTCCTAACAAAAGTTTTCCATTGACTTCACTGCGAGCAGGGTTAAGCTCAAAGTAAGAAAAGCAATGTTATGTCTAGCACTGGCTGAAAATTGCTCATGTGGAAAGTCTTCTCACCAAACAAGTATTTTTTTTTTATTGGGAGATGTAAATTCCAACACAAAAAATATTTTGGCTTCCTGTGGCAAATTTCTAAGAGAAAATTTTCCTTTCACCTTGACAGTTCAACTTGAAATGCTATTTTGTTTCAGTTCTTCAGCTGAAGGGAACTGAACTGAAACACACCACAATGAACATTTTTTTTTATTAGTGACATTTTAACATAAAAACATGTCCTGTGAAAAATCAACAAAAACCAAATGGCATTTAAAGTCCTCCTGACGATGTTATTACTTTATTTCTAAATATCATATTCATAACAAAAGAGATTCCCTTTCATGCAATATTTATAGGGCAAGCCAAATTCTTTTTTTGTAGTTTTAGATTTTCTTCCAAACTTCTCATGGGAAAATTTGTCTTTCAAACAGCTCTTATTACACACAGTTTTCCTGGATTTCTTTAACTTGCTCTAGAGAGGGCTGCTTCTTATCCTGTATCTGTTTTCCTTCACTCATTTTAAAGTAGGAGTATCTGCATTTTCATAGTCATAGATCTCTAACGGTGTTAAGGAAAACGGTAGAACTTCTTACTCAGTTTATACAAATAAAGCAGCTGCAGCAGAGTTTAGTGATGTGATTAATCTATTTTCATCCAGCATTTCAACGGCAGAATCAGAATATGTAGCCTCTGGTCACATACCCTTTCTACCAGGTAACAGATTTCATAATCCTGCATATGCTCTTTATAGATTTTCCAATGTTTCTTTTGAGTATCCTTACATTATACAGAATAGATATTAACTCTACTGATCTCAACGTTCTAATTTTTACAAGTATTTCTACAGGACTAGAATACTTTGTATTACTAATCTACTCCAACCTATCAGCAGAAGTCAGTCGGTTGTTCGCGGGTAGTTCTTCCAGAGACTTTAAACCTTCCTTCCAATAACTCCATTTTATTAGGCTTTAACAAACTTGAAAAACAGTTCCTAGAAACCTCTAGCTATGTACTTATTCCAAAAAGCACAGAACAAAATTACACTTCCTAGACTTTTCAGCTCACTGAGAAACCAAGGAAGTCAATACAGAAAACCACAGAGAGCGGAGGTAAAAGAGAAGGGGAAAGAATCAGCCAGGCGAAGGACAGCTGCTAAGAGAAAGCTAGCAGGGCCGTGTATACAGGGTCATGAGACCATATCAGCATCTGATGGCAAGGAATTCCTTTCTGTCAAGCAAATCCCTGCTCTTACAGAAGAGCAGAAACTCATCTGAAAAGGTCCATCGCAGCAAAAACGACAAGGTAAGCGTTGTTTTAGTTCACGTCACCCCATGACAACAAATAGGTAGGGAGGAAGTCTGCTCATCTCTGATGAAATACAGTATAAGGAGTTGAGGAGTGCTTCTACCTTTAATGTGCTTGGCACAACAAGTGACTGGTTGGTCCTCAACTAATTTTAAAAACTTGAGAAGCAGTAGCAGAATGAGCACAGTACACGGTACAAATTAAAACTGCATCACAGAGCGTGTTGGGCACTTAGGTCCATATTCACGCTGCCCATGTTCCTCCTCAGACCTGCTGCTTAGTGTTTTCTATTGGCAAGGCACCTCTGAAGGCCAAGAGCCAGCCCCTGGAAACGTCAGGCACAAAGATTTCATAAAACGTAAGGCAGACCAATCCATGCCTGAGTCAACAGCAGCACAAGGCAATTTGAGTGTACTACATGCACCTCCGTGCTGGTTGCAGGGGTGGCATGGGGTGGCTTGTTATTCCATCAGGCGGCTGGGATCTCTGACAGTTCAGTGCTTCCTCTCCCTCGAAGTTTTTATAAATCACTAAAGCTGAGCAGGAAATTGTTTTTCCATGCTACATTTTTTTTCCCAGTGAGATGGGAAAATTTTCAAAATCATGTCAGGGCAAAAAGAGAAACATTCAAAAGCAGTTTTTGTGTGTGTCTCTAAATGAATGAGATACAGAGGAAGCTCGGAGACCACTCTGATGGCTAATATTCCATTGGGAGGCAAACAAAAGACATCCCCCACCCCCCTTAACAGGTTCAGATACTGCTTTGCCTTTTCATTGCCTGCCAAACAGGTACCATAAACACCAAGCCTATGGTATACACTGGAGTCTCTCTCTACCATCCCTCTTCTGTGTAAATGGTCAAATATTAATTGGAGTACAGATGCAAGTCTGGTCTGCCACACTCCCAAGAAAGTTCCCTATCCACTGATTTATAAAGTCGGTCTCTCTGACTTTATTATTGCTAGAAAGTAGAGAAAATGCAGAAGGAAAGACAATAATCAATTCCAAGCTAGAGAACAAGAAGTCTGGGAATGGGGCAGGGGGAAGAGGATAATAAATCCAATAAAGGATGAAATACATAAGGATAACAAGGATAACAAGGTAGGGCTCTGCCTCCACTGCTCACCTGCCCCAAGACACTGTGAAATACAGCCATCTCAGTAGACTAGTAAAACTTCTTGCAGCTGCTTTGCCAAAGCAGGGCAGCTTACTGATCTGTTTTCCCCCCTTCAGCTGTCTAATCCAGTTCACGAAACAGCCCCCAAACCCTGGGCTTTTATCTCCTCTAACACTAACAAGAGCTGTGATCACACAAGCAATAAGGAGACAAAGGGAAAGAAGACAGAGGGGCTTACCAGTGGGAAAATGCTTATGGGACTACAGAGTGAGAAAAACCCACCAACCTAAAATCCCAATTCTTTTGGGGCTGCAGCACCCCACTGGAAAGTGGCACGATAACAGAGGAGAATCTTGAACCCGCAGATGCTAAATCCCAGGTCCAAATTACCAGGGTGTTGGCTCCCCTCACCCCCACAAACAGACTAAAATTCACTGAAACCTCCATGGGTTGCTCTGAGAAGGTGTGCTTTTAACCAATCTGACTTAAAAGACAATTAACACCCCACCCCCCCATTTTTGACTAATTTCAGCACTCAGTTCAATAAAGAAACAGGAAGAAAGCATGCGTGTTAAAAAAAAAACCCAAACCAAACCACAAACAAGGGCTAAATCTCCATTCCTTGCACATCCAAATCTCCCACAGAAATCAGCGGGACTTTATATGTAGAGAATAAACTAAGAAATATAGTTTGGATAGTACCTGAGTTTTTTTATAATAATGAAAGACAAACAAAAACCTTAGTGTTCCCTTACAGAGCCGTTGTTTTCCATATGTTGGGCTGTATCGAATTGCAGTGGGTTAGGCTCCTTCACAAGAAGATATATCACACTGTCTCCCACTGTATAATAGATGCAAGCGTCTCATCTCTTTGATATAAAAGAGAATCTCTCCTCTGCTTGGAAGCGGGAAATTTAATTAGCTCAAGATTTGTTTGATGTCAGGTGTCTGGAACTCTTGGATAAAATAGAAGTCACTGTTGCAAGGACAGAGAATACTTAAAACACAACTACCGTCTTCTCCCTGATCTCCCCAAAATCGTTCTGCAAAACGAACAGTAGGTTTACAGTGATATCCTTATCCAGTCATTCTTCTTAATGACTGTAATTATACCATGTTACGTCTAAAGCAACAAATACTGAAACAACGACAGCAACTGCCAGAATAGCAGCGAGCAGACAGGATGAAAAGAGCAGGAAAATGAGTCAACGGCCATAACTGAAAAAGTGAGATAAAAAACCAGCCATGAAAAGACCAGTTCTCTGAGGTAAACTGCAGGGGCAGGTGCTCAAGGTATCCTGCTATTGCTTTAGAGGAAGGACTGAGATCACCACTCTGCACTAGTGGCTGCAGCCTCGCTCATCCCACTGTAAATGGGTTCCAGTTCCTTTGGACTGGGAAGCTGGATGTTAGAGCAGCCCAATCTTCTGCTACACATCATGTCCCCCCGAGAGAAGTCTGGACTGGAGAAATCTCCGAAAAAGACTGAGAGATGGCAGAACAACCATGAAATGTTTGAGCAGGGGTCAGTCAGAGAACAGGAGACTGAATATGTAGGCAGCTGTATTCTGACTTGCTACTGCAGTGGCTGTGAACCACATGGAATACAAGAAGAGGATGAATATTGACATGTTAGGTAGAATAATTTATAGCTTTTAATAGCCCTTAAAACTGGAATGAGAGGAACAGTCTAACAGCAAGAATTACACCATTATATATCCATGCACAGAATCCATGGAGCATGGTTGAAATGGTACCATCTGAGTATTATAGTCCATAACGTCGGCCATGAAACTATAGAATGGAAGTAAATTAAACATGCACCACCGTATTCAGAGCTTGAATAGAAAACAGCCTTTTTTTCCCAGGACTGCAAATAATGCCTTGCAAAGCATCTTTTTTCATCTCTCTCTCTCCTGTTATAGGGTGATGTAGTTCTGTAATTAAAATGAAAATTGAGTTTGTCCCTGTGCTTCTAAGTCTTTAATTTGAGGAAATAATAAAAACCTCTTGGTTCTCTTCTCTTTCATGCCTATCAATTTCAATCTTTAAAAAGATGAACCTCCATGTCATTTTACAAGAGACTTTGTGGGAAAAATATATGGACATCCATAAAACCAACTGTTATTTAGACCGTTCGCTCGTGTCACTTAAACATGAATTCCAATTTAATTGAAGCATCAGGAGCATTAGAAGCTTTTAGATTAAAATTTTATTACACTTCTTCAACAGTTTATAACTTTTTAGAAGTGCTACAACTGGTTAGAGAGCAACAAAACTGCAGTTCTGGTGGAGAAGCTACCCATATTGACTGAATGCCTGATTCTAAAAATATTTATTTCAGGTCACAGTATTTACTATTACAAGGGGTTTCACAGAAGATACTTTTCTATTTCATTACTGAAAACTGTCACATAACTGTAAAATAAGCTTTCTCTCTCACGCTTGTCCTAACTTATAGATTCCAATTACTCTGCAATGTGCAACTCCAGGGACTGTGACAGGCATCTGCCATTAAAACTCCATCTCTCCATGTTACTATGATCTTTCTTTCAGATCTTTACTTCGTCTCAACTTCAGAAGAGTAAAAAATAATTCTAAATTAAATTTCATTTTAACACTGCAAGTTTTTTCAAATGTCTGTTCATTAGGAAATTTGCTGTGATAAATGTAAGTTTCTTCCAGCCTGCAGCTATTTCTGCATCTCACACATTTCAACAGCAAATTGGAAGAACCTTTGGATAAAGATTTTTTGCCAGAAGTTTTCACTGTCCCTCCTCCCCTGTGAACATCAGACTTGGCAAATGTATGGCTTTTAGAGCACTTAATTAAATCACAAAGGACCCTCTTAAATTGTCATTGAAATAACTATTCAAACTTATTAAAAGCATCCCTAAATTTTACCTTAGAGCCTGGACATATCAATTCTTATCCTCAGCAGCTTCGTTCAAAGGTGTGTGAACTAACACAGATGTATGTATCTTACACAACTGGAGAGTAAACAATAACTGTATTGAATTGAGCGTCACTGCATCTGACTCCAACACGAAACCTATCAAAAACATACTTTTAAGTAAGCATAGCCCTGTATTTTTATTTTGCTCTCCTATCTTTCTTTGCAATGGGGTTGATATGTTAGAGGCGTACCTTTTGCTGTACTAGTTAGAAAGTGTTCAAATTATTTGCCTAGGAGAACTCCTGGTGCCAGAGCTTTTCAGTGAAATATTTTTGACTTTAAAAAAAAAAATTGGAAAAATATATACGTACTTCCCTATATAGAGATATATTTCTCATACACAGTTGTACTGTTTTAGCTAATATGTGAAAAATAATCAGTATGCAATAGCATATATCTTTGTCAGCATTTTAACATGTAGAAGTACACTTCTGAAGCATTATTGAAATAGAAGGAAACTGGTTATAAAAATGGACAGACCGCATAACTGAAAAATATGCAAATAAAAAACTTGTGATGATGTTCAAACAACAGAGCTATATGAGAAAGAGGTAGTGGGATTAACACTGCCACATACTTCAAAACTGATTATTTGGATACAGCTTTCTCTGGTCACTGAGGATCTATGATTTGCATTAATCCCTAGCTTAAAGAGTACTGTATTGAAACAATTATATTAGTAAGCTAGAAACTCTATACTGTCCCTAACTGTTATGCAAATTTCTATTTCCCATATGTATTTTTGGGTTACTATCAAGAAAATACAATTTTCTTTTTGAGACATGACACAGAAACAACACAAGAAGAACAAACAGAAGCAGAGAACCTGCCCAACTTTACTCGGGGCCAACTTCCTCTCCCTTCTGTATCTGAACTAGATTCTTCCTCCTTTTCTTTTTCTTCTTTTTCACTTCTCTTTCATTTTAAAGAAGGCTGGAATTGTTCTGGGATGTGCTTTCTTTTCAGAATTCAGATGGAAATCAATGTTCCATCATTTATTCCCCAAAAGCTCATTTTAATTTTGATTTCCACGGAACTCCAGTTTCAGCTAGGATTCACCTTCCACTTCACCTGCAAAGAATTATGGTTTACAACACAGACTCCTTTCACAGTTGGAGAAAAAAATCAAATGGCTTCAAACAGCAGCAGCTACCAGATCACAGAATTGTAGAATAATTCAGGTTGGAAGTGACCGCTGGAGGTCTCTAGTCCAACCAACCTCCCTCTCAAAGTGATATCAACTATGAGATCAGACCAGGTTACTCATGACTTTATCAAGTCAGGCACTGGAAATCTCCAAAGATGGAGATGGCAAAACCTCTCTGGGCAACCTGTTCCAATGATGGACAGTCCTCACGGTGAAAAAGTTTTCCCTTATAACCAGTCTGAAACTCTCTCATTTCAATTCAAGTCTGTTGTCTCTTGCCCTCTTGTCATGCAGCACTGTGAAGAGCCTGTCCTTCTCGATAACCTCCTCATAGACACTGTCAGGCTGCTGTTAGGCCTTCCTGAAGCCACCAAAGAAAGAACTGTTTTTTTTTTCTCCAGGCTGAACAAGAGCAGTACCCTCAGTCTCTCTTTACAGTGCAAATGCTACAGCTTCCTGACCATACTGGTGGCCCTCTGTCAAATTCACTCCAATTTACAGATGTCTTACTTTTACTAGGGACCCAAAACTGGATGCAGTATTCTAGATACCAGGAACTTTTCTCCTGGAGAAAAAAAAAGAGGATTTTTTTTTTTTCCTGAAGGTCTCCACTTGTTTCCCTCCTTTGAGCACGCCTGTGTATACATACAGTTGCACGTTCACACATGCAGATATTCTGCACCTAAATCTCTCTTCCCTAATTTTGTATAATAAAATTATATTTGGCTTTTTCTGGGTTACGCTAATATTAGTGAAAGACTGATCAGTCTTTTACTGATAAAATACACATTTTAATATTACTGTTTACACATGTATGCATTCAAAATTTGTTAATATATGCACACAGTCATTACTTTTATGACCAAACCCCTAAAATGTGGTTGTGCATTAAGGCATGGCTTTAGGTAACCCTTGTACACTTTAAAGTTAGCCTCTAGTATTTGTTTTTTTCCCTTAAATTTGTTTGTCCTAAGTTAAAGGGTGATGTAGAAATCTCAGTTAAAACAAGGAAACAAAGAAGAAAAGTATGAGAAAATGCTTTTTCTAAGGCCAAGGAAGACCTAAGAGCAGAAGGAGAAGGCACCAAATGGAGCCAAAATTCCCAAGCCGCTGTCATGCTGGCACCGCAGAGATGACAGAAGGTGGGAGAAGCTGGCAAAGGGATGAGAGAACAGGAGGTGAAGGGTATGTACACCCTGTGTAATAATGTGTCTCATTGCAGCTCTACAGTTCAGATGAGGAGTGGAGCATGTGTGGAAGCCTATATTTTGCTCACTGGGGAGCTCTGAAGTCCAAAAGAGAAATAACTCCAGGGAAACATAGTCTTGAACAGCAAATCGTCTAGCTAACTCACTTGGATCAAAGCACCAAACTTCCACCTCAGTCCAAAAGAGGCTGTCTGAAAAACACTCTCAGTGCTTACTCTAGATCACCATAGCACGGCAAGCAGTAAAAGGAAATAAAAAGACCCAGTAAACATCTACACAAGCATTCCTTAACTAGTCTCCACATACAAAACAGAGAGTAAATTTTCACTCATTTGGGATGGCCTGGGAAATGCACTCTCTACTTTGTCATTCATGATTATTGTGGCCAGCCCACCCTTGGCCCGATACAGTCCCCGAAGCTTTACGCACACATGCCATATATTCTTTTCTTCATCTACCTCACTTGGCACGTGTTCAAAGTGCTGCCACACTACTGCATGACAGAGGCTGCAGATGTTCATGTAATATATAGGAAACTGTAACTGAAATGTTAAGGTGTTCATAAGAATCCTCATAATGGTGCAATTAATTTCTAACCAAGGCAAAAGATAGGCATGAGACCTCCAACATTGCTACTCATGCACTTATAGGAGCCCTTCTTGAACATGGTGAGGGATGTAAAAGGCAACAATTCCAGGTGGTCTTTGGCTTTCCTATCTGTGTTTCTGCATGCTTGGACAGTGTCTCTATACAGAGAGGTTGTGGAGTCTCCATCCATGGAGATAATCAAAACCCATCTGGACGTGGTCCTGGGCAACTGCTCTCGGTGGCCCTGCCTGAGTAGGGGGGGTGGACAAGATGACCTCCAGAGGTCCCTACCAACCTCAGTCAATCTCTGCCTCTGTGTGTCCACTTCAGAACCCATTACAAAAAAACCCATCCTCTAAGAACAACGAGGTAGGAGATAAAATCTTTCATTTTTGATGTTCTGAACTATTATGTAACTTGTATAACTTAGTAGTGATACAATAGTTCTTGCCCCAGGGGATATTCAGATGAGAATTTCCACACCTTATGACTAAATCTTGCAAAATACCATCATCAAACTTACCATGAAATTCTGCCTGTTCAAATTAAGGGCCATAAGTTAATAACATGGTACATTCTAATGGTGATTTCTGCCAAGTCATTATTGTTAACATTTCTGAAATTTAAAGCACTTACATCAGTAAACTGAGGCTGCTCTCTACTACACTTGTTAAATACCGTATGTTAGTGCAAACTTGACACACTATCTCAAAAACATAGCTCAAAAGTCAGCGAAAAATCTCCTGCAATGTGCAGAGACCAACACAAGCAAACTCTTAATTTCTGAAATATCAATACAAAAATTGCATTTCTGTTTTTAAATTATTCTACAAATCCCATTTAAGTGAGTAATAAGGGCACTATAATAAATTCTTTCTAGCTTGGTAAATCATACCATAATTTGTGCACACACTAAATGCTGACCAAATTCATTAAAAGCAATAATCACAAATTGCTTGGGGTTTCTATTCACTATTAACAGGCTTTAAATAAATGCCTATGAGATTTAGGAACAAAAGTTGTTTTTGAAACTTCCCTCCAGGTTTTAATAAACTTAATGAGAAGGGGAAACTCTAAAAACCTCTAGAAACCTGAGTATTTTTCACTTGTAAATGCTGAAACACTGAAAACACACACAGTTCTGCTACTGCAAATGCTTTTTAGTCATAACTAACTAGTCCTCTTTATTTCCAATGAACATAATATTCACACTACATTTATTATTTACTTCTGCAGCCCACATCCCTCATCACAGACATTCGGCTTTCAGATTCACAATTTTCTGCTGTGTTGATGCCAATTCTCCTGCCTTTAACCTGCTGGCAGCTCTGTATCCCTCTCACACAGGAGGTCAGGATGAAATGAGAGCTGTAACCCAACATCACTCCATAAAACAACCTAACTCCTTCACTGGACCACACAGAGGTTTTCCTTAGGGACTAAAACCCACTGATCCACGCAAATGTTCAGTGCAGCCCACCTAAATTAATGAGAGAATGGCTATTTCTCTCATACTATGTACTGCTACAGAATGTAAGGAATTAAAACGTATATATATTTTAGAATTACGGATTTTATTATTTTAAAATCTTTGTTGATTAAGTTAGGTATGTGCAAACAACCAGGGAAGAAACAAGCACTTATGTCAACTGGTTCTTTTGTCCTCGTGTTTTTAAGTGAATGCATTGCTATAACACAACTTTTTCATTTATATGAGAATCAACTGCCAGCAACCTTCTGCTTCCCTTAGAAGAAACTAATAGAAAACCTAGGCTATAAGAAAAGGACTTCTATTTCAAAGAGAGGGTTGGTGAGCAGTAAAGCAGAAATGCAGGCCTTGATTCATTGATGTATTCACATTTCCAACAAATACCTATTTGATAAGGCCATTTCCTCACTCACAGTCAGACACAGTACAGAAAAATTTCCCCTATGAGTCACTGATTTATATTAGTATTAATTATTTTACCTGTAATAAACACGCAATGTCTGGATTTCTTCTTCTAATTTTTTGCACTGTTGAAGAGCCGCCTCTTTTTCTTGTTGCAAGGCTATCAAGTCTGCCTGCAAAACAATAAACAAAAGATAAACAATTTATTCAGAATATCCATATTCCTTTGAAAACATAACAATCCTTTGTGCATTCATTTAAGTCATGCTTTATTATAATTACCTATATAAAGTTATACTGTCTTGTAATACTGCCTATTTAATTCTTAAGAAAAAATCCTTTCTTGTTCTAGCGTTACAATTTTTTCTAGTTTTTTTTCCCAGCAGGATGATGTTTTGAATGGCTTCCCTTGCGTATATGGTAAACTTTTTGAATGGCTAAGGTTAGACCTCTTCAGTTCAGCCAAGTGTTTCTCGACAAACATATTTCATATTGATATAATATTCCTGTAGTGTTGACCAACATACAGAGAGTGAAGCAAGGCACTCAGCCACAAACTACCGATGCGTGACTCTTGGTCCGCACACGGCTCTCCGGCTGTGAAGCCTGGCTCCTGGGCTGGGAGCCACTGGCTGATGTTACCGGCAGGAGGGTGGCCGGAGAAACCGCAGCCTGAGCGGCGGCAGGCGATGAGCCCGCGGGGACTGCTGAGGCTGGCACTGCTGAGGCTGGCACTGCCGTCTCGCTCTGGGATCTGGGTGCCTTCTCACCCAGGATCTGGTTTCTGGTGGAGCGAGGGAATCCCTGAGAAACCGCTGTCATCTCCCACCTGTGAACCCTCCCGGACGTTCCCCCTCCCGTTGTTTATTCACACCGCGCTGCGAAGGGCTTGTGACCCACGGCCATTATGGAAATTGCAGCATGCGGCTTGTAAGGTCAGGAAGGTAGCCAGCCCCGACACAGCCTTACAGTTAAGGAGGAGGTAGGAGAAATAAGTGCTCAAATATATTTAATATGGCTCTATAGCTTAATCACCATTAATTTTAAAATGTCCAGTTTCAATAGCACTGCAGGGCTCCCTTGAGGGCCCAGGTACCATATAAATTATCTTAAAATCAGCGGATGATTAATTATTGTAACAACAAATAAGACCGGGCTTGCACAGCAATTCTTTGACACATGAGCCTGAGCGTTGGGCTGCTTTCCAATGTTTTTAATTCATGGTGTAAGCTATTAATTGTACAAATTGTAGAGCCCCAAACCAAGAGGCACATGTGTGAGAAATGCTGACTGCGGATTCTGCCAACTCTTCAGGACAGTGTTGTGGAAAAGTTTCTTGGTAAATTAAAGACCTGTTACGTGAGCTACGAACACATGAAGGGAAATGCACAGAGTTCAGCCTCTAGCTCTGCCAGACTCGCTGTATAATCATGAACGACTCTGTCTGTATGCCTCAAAATTTCTCTCCTAAAACAGGGCTCCCACTTGCCTCTGTTTCCTGTTTGTCTGTTAAGACTGTAAGTCTTCAAGGCAGGTGTTTTACTGTTTACTGTCAACTCCCAGTCATCTATGGGCAATTTATTCTGCTGGTTGATTAATCATGTCCTGATACATGGCTGACTCCTGGCAAATTTTATTAAACACTGCATTGCACAAATGCAGCTACACAACCAGTCTCTGCACCGTGCTGCTCAGTGTGTCACACTGCACCCAGAGTTTTGCATTGGTGGGGTACAGGACCCACTGCTGTAATGGGTCCTGTAACAGACATTCTTAAAATTTTAACAGGAAGTTTCCTGGAGAATAAAGACAAACTTTCTTACTACATGGAGGGTTCCTTCAGCTTTAAAAGCAGAAGGCGTTAATGTTTAACCTCTGAGTGACAGTGGTTTAGAGCTTCTGATACTGAAAACAATGTACTGGATGCTGGCAAGCCCTAACTCCTGTCAGCAAGAGGTTAAAATCCTCTGCAGGTGAGCCTCTTGCCCAGTGCTGCTTGCTGCCTTGCAAGCAGAACTCACAGAACACAAGGATGTTAGCCAAACCAAGCTATTTTCTGTAATTATACTGTTCTGTAGGTGAAACAACATTCTTAAAAATTGGAAAACATGCTTGAATCAAAGTAGGTGGTTTGTTCTAGAGGCCAATAATTAACATCCTTGCCAATTTTCAGTGTACTGTGAAGTGTGATTGAAATGGTAGACTGGAAGGAAATGTTTGCAGCTGACACACCTACTCATGGAGAGATTAACGACTTAGTCTCTTTGGAGAACTATCATAAAAAATACACCTTATGTTCCACTTGCTTTTCAGGACAAAAGTCAGAAGGCACTAGAGTCTGAAGACTCTTATTTATGTCAGTTTTTCAGCAGAGAAAACTGCACTTATTTGACTGGGTTTGCATCTGGGTTCGCACCAGTAAAAATGACAGCAGGATCAGGTGCTTTGGATTTAAAAAAAAACAAAACAGCTACAAAAACGGAAAGGAAGAGAAGTAGACATTTGCTAACCTCCTCAGTAGCACGTAGTGGCGTTGATACTAGGGAGCTGCATGAGACCAACAAAAATTCAAGCACAGGAGGTTTTGTGCACAGCATTGCAGCCATGCGACTAAATGACCCATCATTCACAGGCCTGAAGAGTGGTAAACACAAATGACTCAAATATCCTACCAAAAGAGAGATGCCTTCCTTCACTAGAAGAAGGAAAGCAAAACAGTGCCCATCACAAAGTTAAATTGCTAACTAAAATAATGGTGCCTGCACTACTATAAAACATTTGGAAGACTCCTATAATGTGTATTGAAATCCATCCGTAGCGCACATGGCAAAAATCCTACATGAGTTCACCTCTAGTAATAACAATAGCTGCTTGGGAACTTTTTAACAAAATATTATTCCTTTGGAAAAAGTCAAGCTGTGGAAATCAGAACTCTTCACAGAAATCAGTTTTGATTAAATTTTTTTGGTAGGTAGGGTAAAGAAGCAGCAACAAGAAGAAAAAGAATTACACTCAGGTTCCTCTGGTGGAGGTCTTCCCTAAAAAAGTCAATTTAGAGGTGAGGTCGGTCACCACTTTGGTATAGGGGTCACCCTCAGTGAAGTTCCTGTTTAACCCTGAAACGGTATTCTGATCACTGGGATATGGTCTCTTTCTCACAATTTGATTTTGCCCACAAGCTCCTACGCTGTCATATTTGGTTTAATGTGGATAGATCCTTCCCCTTTCTCTGTCCCCCACCCCACTTCCCTGCAAAAGAGAGTTCTTGTTTTTACGCCTCTCCCATTTTGCATTTTAGCAAACAGTTACTTGTTGCAAATTTAAATTTTCCAATTAAATCTAGAAGCTAATTGCTACATATCAAACTTAGAATAGCCAGATCTTGACTAAGAAAATCTCATTACTGATCCTTTTGCTGTAGCTTTTGTTTCAAAATATTTAAATGAACAATGCTATGTGTTTCCTTAATGCGAAGGCTGGAAAAATACAAGAATTAAGCAAAGGAAAACAGAGGGTAAAACTAATTTTTATTTTTTCCTAATTCCTCCAGGGCAAACATGAGCACCCTCAACTCTAATCTAAATGGAAAGAGGTAAGAACACACAGCATCCTATGCTGTCAGGTTCCCTGATTTTTTTCTTACGCATTTATAGAGAGCATATTTCCACCTATATATATTTATAGAAAGCAGGCATTTTTCCTTCTTTACATAGGCTAAACAAACAACCTTTCTGTTACCTCTCACTAAGCAGGCTCTCCATTCTCCTGATCAATTCAAACCCATCTCTCATCAGTACTCTGCTAGCAGTACGTCCTAACTCCAGTGGAAACATCTTACCTGATACATTCTTGCATCCATTTTGCTCACAGTCACCCTCTGATATCTGTCTGTTCTCCTGCCCGCTGGTATTACCCAGCTAACAGTGGAAATTCTAATTCATCCTGAAATGATGATACCTTACACTTGGTACCACTGAATTCCACCCCACTGCTTTTATTTTTCCAGTACTTGAGGCCATTCCAATCTTTCTGGAAGATAGCTTGAACTTACTTTGTATTAATAATATCTCCACTTTATATTAATAATATCTCCCAGCCCTGCATCATCAAGCAATTTCATTGGTACGCTGTTGCTCTTCATGCCAAAGGTTCTCAATGACAGTGTTAAAGAAAACTG
Source organism: Pygoscelis adeliae (assembly GCF_000699105.1). Lineage (NCBI taxonomy): Eukaryota > Metazoa > Chordata > Aves > Sphenisciformes > Spheniscidae > Pygoscelis > Pygoscelis adeliae. Next base: position 3,944,171 of record NW_008824356.1, on the reverse strand, counting down.
GTTCAGCACCAACTGGTGAGAAATTGGAGAGAAATTCCACGAGTGAAATCCTTGGACCTTAACGTTTCTCCTTTCAAAGCTGTTTGCTGTTGCCTTCCTGCTAACTAGTTCCTTATTGCCTTCGACTAATCCCTCATCTCCTTCATGGGTACATGACATTTTGCAGACAGACATGAGCTCAACGTACCCATCCTTCCAAACAAGAGATGCTAGGTGAACCCAGTTAACAGCAAGCAGCATTTCCCACATTAAGCTTGTGCCTGCTTGTAAAATAACAATATACACATTCTCCACTGTAATTAATAATTTTCCATATGGCACCACATATAAGCTTATGTGTCAGCTTATATTTAACAAGTTTCCTTGTCTAAATAACTGGTTATCATACCAAAGAAGAATTCTTGCGTGATCTTACTTGGGTGAAAGTTGTACTTCAATCCACTGTTGATGGATCCATGCTTTAAAACATTTTCCTTCCACATTTACTCTGAAACCTCACAATAAAGACTACCTGGTCTACAATTTTCAGAATTATGTTTTTTGCCCTTCTAAATATAGATGCTGCCTCTGCTAACTCCCTGTCATATTACACCGTACACAGCCTCATAGGATTTATTAAAGAACTTTACTATCATTCCTGCAATTTCAGGTACCAGCTTTTCCAGAATTGGGGATGAAAATTATCCATCCATTATCTCAATCTGAGCACAACAATCTATTGAACAGCTATGACGTACTCCATTTCCATACATTCATTTTTCATACTTGACATCATCATTGCCCAATGCTGAGAGAAAAAAAAAATGAAATCACACACTTTCGGACCTAATCTGGATTATCCTTCATCTCCATGCCATTCTCAGAGAGGTGGCACATTTCCTCTTTCCTTGTTCTCATTTCAGTCATTACACTATTGTTTTAGTTTCCTTTCCAAGGGCCGATTTAGCTTAACCTCTGGCAATTTTCTTTTGTCTCTATATCTCCTGTTTTCTAAGACATAACTTTCTTGCTTAATAAGTACTCTTCTTGTAAAGAGTTATTTTATTCTTATTGAGATTATAATTAACCCAATTAGAACTGACACCCTTCCCGCCCAAAGGATTTTCCCTGGGTTTGACTGAGATACCCGTTAACGTGCAGGTATTCCTTAACTCAGCAATAGTTGCTACCAACAGCTTGCTTTCTACTGATCCAGGATATTTCTATTGATTAGAAGAAGGCTGGATGAGAAGTCTGGAGAGTCTCAAAGGTAATTTCTGCAATTTATGGACTCAATCATTTACACTTGGTAGAGCTGTACAATGGGGAAAGATGGCAATAAGGTGTCTTTCTGCTCCTTTGGTCCTATGTTATCTGGAGTCTGAAATGGAATCTAGCCACAAACGGACAACTGAGAATTGCCCCCATTTCTCGTGGAGCAGAAGTATGTTTCTGGTGATATTAGCAGGCTAGCTGGACAGGAAGAGGTCAGGTGTCTTCTCAGGGCAGCAGGAGACTGGGAGGGGGAACAAAGGTTTCTTTCATTCTGAATTAGTATGAATAAGCAAGAAAAAAACCCCTGGAATAATATTTTAAAACCACTGAAGAAATATTTTTTTATCTTACACTATTTTTAATGCTTTTACATTTTACACATCATGTCAATAAAAGAAGTACGTACCGCATGATAGAGCAGGTCATGTTGTGACACATTATGACATCCAACTTCCAACCATTCTGTTATTTTTACATTAGCAGCTGCTACTTAGTGCAGATTACAACAGCTCATCTTATTTTCTATATCAAAGTGTCAACATATCAAACTGTTCCACCAACAACAGAAGCAGGTGACGCTTTGATCTAGAAAAGAATATAAGCACTTGTCTTATTAATTAGGGGATCAGAGGTTTTCGGGGTCAAGAAAAAGACTCCAGCTAACACGAGGGGACTGAAAATGCCTAGCACTCTAATAACACACTAAGTGATCTCCTTGTTTTTTAAATCACAGTGCTAACGTGTCAAACTGTTTCATTATAATACAAACAGGGGACACGTTGACCTAGAAAATTAGATAAAATGTTTCAACTTGCATTTAAGTATCAGCTGCCCTTGACGATCTTAAAAATGAAAAGTGAAAATTAGAACTGTACTACAGTAGATATTATAAATTATTGACACATCATGAAATACATAATTAACAATAATAAACCCAAATTTAAAATGTAAAATTAAAACTTCATGTTAAATTTTTGAAGTTTGAAATGTAGTTTCAAGTATTTACCAAATACCAACATATCTTCCGGGAGATAAACTTGAGTTGGAAAAGTTTGGAATACTAACTGAAATAATGAGAAATTAATGAAAAGTTGTTTCTCAACACATCATTTTCTAATGGATATAGCTTTTACTAAACCTATCATAACTTTGAGTAAATCAAGCAACTGTATTACTGATCCCTGATGGATCTGTGCTGCTGTGGAGGATCAGTACAGCTGGAAAACTACTCTGAAGAACCGGCTGAGGGTTGTTTGTGTGTGTGACTTTCAGGGTAACAGAGGCGGTAGTGGGAACTCTTAACAGCCTTTGAGCTACATCTTCCCCCAACACACCGCCACAACCACACCCAGGCTGACATTCCCTCTGGGCACAAAGGAAAGGGATCGCAACAGCAAACATGACCTTTACGAGTTTGCATCAGGATCAAACAATTAACCATAATAAGATTTTACTCTACAATTTAATACTACAGTTGGTCAGAATAAATATCAGTTAATGAAACTTTTTTTTTTTCACTTTAACAGTAATGCCCTGTCAAGATGCATTGGTTTAGATGGAAATATTTCTGACGAATGTCAGGCAGAATTTCTGACAGAAGAGAGAACTCCTCCCTAGCCATGTGATCAGGTTATTCGTTTTGGATGCAGAAACCTAATGCTGAGTCCCAGACTCTTGTGTTAACTCACTCTGGATGTGGCAGACTCCCACCAGCGAGAATACTTCCCTGCTCTAAATTCATGTGAATTACCCATGTTTCTGGTGACTTCCATTGGTCTATGTCCTCTCTCTGTGACTGGAACAAAGAATTTTTTATTAAATTGCTAAGTATGTGAAAAGCAGATCCAGACAGAAGATGCATCGTGGGAAAGGAAACTAACTCCACAGCCCAGCCATCAAAATGTTTGAGGGTGCCCAACCTGGATCAGGGAGCTGAAATCAGGGTTTTCACATATACGATGCAAGTGCATCAACACTGGCTTTTTAGCATGTATAGGTGCATCTTTTTCAGTTACTTCACAAAGAATATCTTAATGTTTTCTCTTATTGGAATTAAAAAACGGTCACCCCGTAATCTCCCTCTTATTCCAAAATGGAATTGTCACTTTCAAGAAGTGTTGTGCTGCAAGTCTACCTAATGCCACCTTCCCCAACTCAGTCTTTATGCTACCCCTAATTTAATATTTTTAGGGAGCTTTTCAGAAGACTTGTAAAAGATGTTGCTACCTGAGGTCCAGACTCTTGTCTTCATCACAACAAATTCCCCAGTAAGAATACATGATCATACCATATGAACATTGATTGTATGGACATTCATGAGAGGTCCTGTTGTAACTGGGATGACAGCAACAGGCCACAACAAATATTATGCAGATTGTGCAATCAGAGGGAAAAAAAAATCAAATAGCTTTTTACTGCTCTGTCAAAGAAAATTAAAGGATCCAATAGCATTTTTGCCCAGACTAGGTATGTATCTGGTTCATTTTATTACAATAAGAGCAAACAATATTTACTAATTATCTTAAAGCAATACCAGTTGAACCATTATGACCGAGATGTGAATGCCTCATTCTTGTACTGCATGGTCACACCACACTGGGAAGCGCGCTGTACCAGCAGTATTTGACAAGCAGCTTACTCTTTCACCTAATGATGTGCCCAAACGAGCACATACTACAGGCACATTCAGTCCATTATCACATTATGCAAGAAAGTGTCTATACGAAATGCTCATGATATTTTTCAGTGAGAATTAAGAATTTGCTCATCTAACCTTATATACGATGTTGATACAAAGTTTCTTCATCATCTGCGGTATTATTTTGTAATATTCTATACTTCTTCCAAGCAATATATGGTATATTGAAATTGCAGGAAAAATTAGCTATTCAAAGGACAGTCCAAGGCATGTAATGAGTGTGTGAGACTAATACATGGGACCATTTTATTGTAAAGAATGATTCACAGAGAGAGGAAGATTAATTTGAAATTCTGCCCCTGTGAGGTTGACCCAAAACTGTAATAGACTTCCTAGGGTCAAGATTTCATTTATGGTTTCCATTTGTTTGAGTACCTAGCTAAAAAACCCAGAGATACCATCATACATACCTACTATGTGCATATGGATAACTACTTAAGGATACCACAAAGCTTGTTTCAGGTAAGATATAACCCTAGTGACAACAAAAAGACTCCTGAAAACTTTCAAGGATGACAGGTCCAAAATACTCATTCATAGCTGGATTGGGCTTTGCACATAAATAATGTCATGTGCAGAGGTGCTGACCTTTTAGCAGGAGGGATTTTATTAAGAACACAAGCTGGAGATGCTTTAAAATACCAAGTAGTTAGGTCTCCATATACAGATAGGTAGATACTTGTCTCACTACTAAACCATGATGCACACTGTGAAAAGAAAATCAGAAGAAAACAATCAAGAAGACTGTTTTAATAGCGAAGCAAAAAGCAATTTACAACAGTTATTTTTGCATAGTAGCTATGGCTTTAGAATCTATATGAAAATAACAAAAGTAAGTTAACTCCTTTACAACTCAGATTAAAGGCTGCTTGCAGCTGCAGGCATGTGGAAAGGGCACATTTCTCCATGTTCTGTAATTCAGGTTTGGCCTTGGTGACATCACACACTGTTTCTGATCTAAAAATCAGTTGGAAAAAATGCAATTTCAAATAAATAATGGAAAGACATAAGCAATACAGAGAAACTTGTCTTATTTGAAGGGAAAATAAAGCACAGTGGGCATGGTGTTTATTGTTTATCTGAGGAAGCCTTCTTATGTCCCTCTTCACGGCTGCATAGGTAACTGGACTAGAAAACAGACACATCCCTTCTAAGGCAGACCAGATCATCAAATATAAGCTTAAAACAAAGAAGAAAAAACCTCTCTGATCTACTTTAATAACAGGCATGTTTCCCTCAATTCTGAGGGACCATGAAGACTACTACACTTTATAACAAACTTTACTGGCAATCTCCTTAGGGGAAATCAAGAAGGAAATGACCATGTAGGCTGGAGTGAGAAGCCTTCCAGGTAGTGTCTGAGACCTACTGGCAGATTACTCTGGGAAAGCTTCAAACATCAGCGCCCATGATAAACGCACTGTCCACGCAAATGACTTTGGCCACTTACGATATCAAGTCAGTATCTGCCACAAACAGCAAGTTGTCAGCACAGGATCCAAGAGATAGTGTTGTAATGTTGTCTCAGAAGCTTTGCGGTAACAAAGACCCTATTCAATAAAAACAATGTTCCCCTCAGCCCCAAAAGTGTCCTATCCAGTTCGAAGCGGAACTGAACTGGCAGAAGAACAGAAGAAAGTTCGTGTTACAGCCAGACATGTTTTATCTGTGCTGCAGCCAGAAACTGTGTGCTCTTTCAGGGCTCTCTGTCCGGTACACTTTCAGGCTCCACTAACAGACCCCAAACTGACCGCAGCAGTCACCTCTCTATTGCTGAAAAGAATCAGCCAGAAACCATGCTCCAGCTTTGAGATCTACTGGCATGACCTGCCTTGTGTTACCATGTCAAAAGCTTTCTTCCATCCACCCCTAAAAGGAAGGGCTGCTAACTCCAGGTTGTCTAAGGGGAATAGGCCCTGGTACACAGTATCGTTCAAAGGATACCCACTCCAGAAGAGTGGGTTAAAACCGTGCCAGGGAGCTTTCTAACAGAAAGCATAGATGATTGCATGACACTGCATGCAAGCCCATGCCCTGATCCTATTTTCGTTACTAGAGTAGGTACAGATAAATGGTCCTGTCAACTAATAAGGGCTTAATTAACTTGACCAAGATTGATAAACCTGACTTATATGAGAGTTTGACTTACCATTTGCTTCTCTCACTCCCAGTAGGCTGGTGAGGCACTCTTGACTGCTCAACAGGTGTCACCCACAGCTCCATTCCAAGGATGCAGGAATAATTCTTGCTCAGGTAAATCTTTCCAACCTTACTTCACTACCCAACCTCTATTGCAGACTCTCCCTTATAGTAAAGTCCTTGGCTTTGACCTTTGACCAGCCATTGACCATGCCCTTCCATGGCCGTTTGGACTTGGTTACTTGGACTTTGGCTTCTCTCTTATGAGACATTCACTTACTACAGTTCCTTACCCCCGATTTCAGCATGACGCTTAGTCCAACTGAGACACTCTGCAACACTTCACAGGTCTCTTTTCCGTAAGAAAATATGTACATTGAAATAGTTCATACTTCATAAAAGGGGCAGAAAAAAGCTTGCAAGGCAGTAACTTGAGCAAAAAAGGAGTTAACAATTTACGCTCCAAAGCTTATAACTGATGCTAAGTGATAATATACTCCAAATTATAACCTTTCATGCAAAGAGACAGAATGACTGTTAGTTACCTCTTGACAGACAGTACTTCTGCAGAAGGCAGCAGTGTCCAATTCCACTATCATAATTAAACTACAAATCTTTCATAAAAGCCATGAGTCTGTACAGGAGTATAAAAATGAATTGTCCCAATGACTTCAGTGGGACTGCTTAGGTCTGTAACTCTTCCAGGATTTGGAAGGAAAGGCAGGGAAGAGCTTGAGTTAGTACTTCACCTTGTGGTCTTCACATTATGGAAAATGAATTACTAGCAGGTACACACACTCAAATTTATCTGATATTTTCATACACACAGAAACCCAGAATCAAAGTGCTCAGTTCAACAGCAACTGTTACACTTAAGAAAAGAATAAATCATTATTGAATAAATGTATCTGCTAGCAGGAAAATTAGGAATAAGAAAGAATCCATGGGTATATGACCCACACTGACATGTCCAGACCTTGACTACCACGACATTCTCAAACCAACTTTGAATCTGGCAAGCCTATTAGTGCTTCTCCTTCGATATCTGAAGTTCTCATCAGACAATGTAGCAAGACAATTCCGGCTCTTTCTCCAGCTGGATTAATGTTGTGCCTAGCACTTTTGGGAAAAAGACAAGGCTGCATGCCTGCTCCTGAGGCTGGCTGCAGGCTTCACTACCTTGAGCTGCTTGTGCAACTGGGGTGACCATGAATTTCTGGGACACTGTGAACAAGCTACCATCATGTCTCCTATGATGGGAGGATCCTCAACAGATAATGTAAAACAGTTTCACTCTCAATCTGGATGTGTAAAAGGGATCAATCATACCAAGTCTGAATAGCTGGTGCTGATTTTGACCAGAACAACCCCCTGAATCCTGCTTTCTCAACAAACTTACTGCAATGTTTTCCATCCACGTAGAACTCAGACTAAGAATTTAAAATTGAAGTAAGAAAAGCGAATAGAGGTGTTTGTGAGAACATACGTTTAAGTCTTTATAGGAACCATCTGTCTGATGGAAAAAGTACCGGAGAGGATTCAATAGATGGCACCTTCCTATTGAAATCAGCAGGGGATGGACGCCTCCATGGATTGTTATGGATGCTATACTGTTGGATAAGATCTGTTGATATAGGTGAGTTACCTTCACTCAGGACTCAAAAGTACATTCTGATACTAAAGATTTCTGGTCCTTTCTGCTAAAAATCTATTTACTAAATTTTATACGAGGTAATCATATTTCCCCCTACTGCCTATCTATTTGATTAGATTCTATTAGATCTTTGCCTTGGGCAAAAGCATTCTTTTCATTTCCTGCCTAAGTTTTGGTGCATAGTTGCAGAACATGTCTAAATTTCTGTTGCAACTCACTCAGACACAACTACATTTCAACTGGAAAAAAAGATAGTTGCTGCCTATCTGATAATTCTTGTAATCTTCAGAGGAAGGAAGAGGAAGGGACGGGAATGAGAAGACTGATACGTTACCCACAGTCATTTTCTTTAAAATCGTAACTTGCAAAATGAAACAAAATAACCCACTGAAAAGATAAACATTTTTGTCAACTACCAAATGCTCCAGCAATTTTCCACAGGATAATCTAATGCAGAAGGTGTATTTCCTTCCTCTTATTTGTGCAAGACAAAAGAAACCATTTCAATCACCAAAGACTCTTGTGTACAAAAATCATGTCCTGATAAACCCAGACAGTGAACGCTTCTCTACGTTACTATCTTACAGCTAGAATTTTAGCCAACGCTTTTGTTTTTATTTGTTCAAAGCATATCTTACACTTTTTCACTGTACCTATTATACATTTCTTCACTTGAACACCTGTTGAACTGAACTTGTCTTGCCAGAATATTTTAAATTATGCAATCTGTATTCTGCCAATGGCAAGCACTTGGGTAGAATTTCTTATATACCTTTCAACATAGCCAGCAGACAATTAAGAACTCAGTGTACAGGAATATTTGCCAACTGAAATGTTAGTGAGACAAGTTAAATCAAGTGATCTTGACTAACTTTTAGCAAAGATTCACAATTTTTTCATCATCAGTTTACTGCTTCAGAATACCACTTTAAATGCTCTTTCTTCGAAATTTTTATTGACCCAGTGATTCATACAGTCTGCAATACATGCCTGACTTGGATAATACTTCAGGCAATATTTCCATTAATACTGGAACACTTTCTTTTCATGGGTAGCATGAAATGCTAAATTTATCTCCAGCTTTTAAGAAAATTTGGTTTTGCAGGGAAAATCCCGACCCGTTGAAGCCAACAGAAGTTCACTGTTGTCTTCAATGGGATTAACATTTCCTTGTATTTGTATACATGCATTCTCTCTATTTAGTGATGAGTATTCCAATCACATGTGTGCTGTACACAAGGATAAGACACAGAATAAGTCTAATTAAATGAAATGTCTTTGACTTTGTATTTGCTGACTGATGCTATAAATGTAGATATTTAGACAAGCATTGTGCAGAATCTTCTCCAATTCTGTAATGATGAAATGGTGAGATATTTGTGCAGTGCAAGGTGCCACCTGGCATTTGCTTTTAAATTGACCACCATATGCAGGTTTCATCAGAGGAAGGAAAAAACACCATCTGTGCAACAAATTTTGCGAAGGATCTGAATAGCAGTAATAAAATTCTTCAAATAACCACCACTTTCAGAACGATGACACCTTTTTTGGGAAGGGGTGCAGGGCTATTAAACTCATACACAAACGGGGAAACCCATTACTTTCTTTTGGAGGCTGCTGGATTGGCAGCCCTATTGCGTAGGCATACTGCTGCGGATTGTAGCTGTTGTATGAAACTTCACAAAACACTTTTGATCCGTTTTATCTTGCAACTTAGCAAAGAAATGTTGCAATAAGAAACACCAACAAAGATCTAAAAAACTTAAGCTCTGGATTACCATATTGTGTTCTCCTGCCATTCAATGTGTCAGACAAAGGCAGTGGTGTTCAAAGTAGAAAAAGAAAAAGAAAAAAGAAACTGGTCACAGAAAGTGCAGGGCACAGAGTAAATAATATTCCTCCACATCCCCACTCTTTCATAGATTTGTTGTTAAAAGAGTTGCAGCAATTAGGCTTTTGTTAATTACCAGCTGTTGAAACAGATGTGTTGACTGTCCTTATTAGCCAACAGCTGGGACAGGAGAACAATTGATGCTCTCTAAAACCAACAGCCAGCTGCTTTGCAGTAATTATCTCCTATCGATAATACAGGTGATAAAGGCAGCAAAAAGGTTATGAGCTTCAATAACCAAGGTACTGTTATTGAATATCACTGGAATTTATGGTTAATTTTAGAAAATGAGTAGGACAGTAAGTTGCTACGTCTGCTTCCTATCTGCACTGTGTCACGGTCAAGCAATATGCAAATAATAGGAGAAATACAACCAGACCCCCCCCTCCCCCACAATTTACTTTTTTTTTTTTTTTTTAACCCTCTTACTATATTTCAAATGTCTCGCTGATCTTTAAGGAATACTTTCTCTTTCAGGTGGCTATGACTAGATGTCATTCATCATTACCTCAGTTTCCCCATATGCCTTTCCTTGCATTCAATTTTACCATAAAAGGCTTTTTGGAATGTGCACATGGCTATTTCTACCTGTTGGGAAATTTTATTACATAGTATGTAATAAGATATGATAAACAAGTGATTAAAAAGGGGGGCCCTCCCTCTAGAGAATTAGGTTCTAGTCTCAGGCATGCCATCAATTCTTAAGGAAATTCACTTCACTTCTTGGAATTCAGTTTCCCTAGTGCTAAAATGGGAGAACTATTTTTATCTTGATCGATCACTTTGTGATTGATGACTTTAACATACTATTTAAATGTAAAGTAATGCTTGCATCACACATTACTGTAACAGGAAAAAAAAATGCATTCTTTTCTAGTATTGATATACGTCAAAGGTTATAAAATGAATAGTGCTTTTAGAAGCACAGGGCCAGATTTCCACAAACGGAAGCCACAAGCGTAACTGCTAATATCTAAATGGAATATATCAACATAGGTAGTCGGATGGTTTGTATTTACTTTTGCTCCTGCTTTGATTTATATTTTCTCATCTCCATACCCTATTAAAGTGCATTAAAAGAAAAGCAAAGCAGAGATTTTAAACCATTTCTATTAGCTGCTCAGTTCATCTCAAGCCAACAAAAGACATGTCTACAAGAATCTACAACCATGTCTATTCACTAATTAGCCTGCACTTAAAGACACTGCCTTACTGAAAACACGGATTAAGGCTGGTTGAATACTCTCCCTTTCATAGACCTCCCTTATGTCTCTGTTGGGTCATCATAAGCAGCTTGTTCTCTGAGCTTTAAGTAGGGAAGCTTGACAATCAGTTCTGGGCTCATCAGTAGGCACTGGGGCAATTAACAGGAGCTACCAACATTTCATGGGACATGTAAAGAAATCAACTAGCCAAAAAGTTTCAACAACAGGGATGGGTAAAAATGTATCATACTCCCATGGCAGCTATGTTTTAAGAAAGATACATTGCAGGATACATTATTTTTTATTCTGAAATAAAGCAAAACAATGTACTTCTCTGTTGCCACTTCAGATTCAAAAGAAAAAACCTCATCATTATAGCAGGAAAATTGACATGGATCCTTGTACACACATCCTCACATCTATTAACAGGAATCCACAGCACGCTATAAAAGAAACAGAGAACTTGAGCCTAAGTTGTCAGTTTTCTACTTTTGGAAGAATGCTAATGAAAATGGGAAAAGGGAAGGAGAAGGAATGGTTTTAAGCAGCGGCTTTTCATTTGCTTTTCATTCTTTCCTTATTTCTCCAGCTGCTTCTCTCTACCCTTGCAGTGTTTTCAGGCCGTTACACTGGGTTTTCCCCTGCAAGGCAAAACTTGGCTCTTTGCCTTTTGTTTGTCATCCATGAATGAGTTGGGGGCGGGGGGAGGGGGGGGAGTTGGGGAGAGGGGGAAAGTGGTTTAGTTTTGGTCTCACTCTGCTTTGGTCTACCAACGGAAAGTTAACATTTAGACTGTGCCAACGTGGAACTAATTTGAGCAATGGACAATACAGGGCTCCTCTGCCTTAGGAAGAGAGCTGAAGAAAGGTTTGTATCCAATGTGGAAAGATATTAACTAAATTCAGGATAAAAAAATCAGGAAATTCTTCAGAGCTGGTGTTCTGCATGGGTTTCCATGGCAGAAACTACCACAAAGCAAGCAGGAACTTGAAGCCTTGAAGAAGAAAATGACGGTGAACATTGTTTCACCTCGGCCAAGACATACTCTAGGGAACTTTCAAACTGCATGAATGCAGCAAGGGCCTCCGCTGCCTAAATCCTGCAGTTGGGATGACCATTTCAAGCCTGTGAATTGGTCACAACTGGAAGCGTATCTCTGCAGAATTAACCACCAGCCCCTACTCTAAGAGCAGAAAAGCACCCTAGGGTGTGTACTGCGTGGCCACTGGCATGCTGTCAGAGAGCTGAAAGCACCTGGACTTTGGTCTCTTGTCTTGCAACAGTCACAGTCTGGTAACACACAGCTTCACCGGACTCACCATCTAATTACAGCAACGTTTACCAGCCCAAAAACAGACCTAAGATCATCTGAATTAACACATGAAGCAGACACATTCTGTCTGCTGAGCCCCTCGTGACCCTCTACTGCACAAGGGCCACAGCAAATCTGTCCCAGTGAATTTAATCCAATATATTTCAATGTCTTGGTATCTACCTTGCTAACAAAACCTACTGTACGTAACCTGGAACAAACACACAGTGCGTTTCCCTTCGTATTTTGTTTTCAAATAAAACATCTAGAGACAGCACAGGCCGGTTCCCTGACAATGTAAAGTTGAAGACTGCTGCCTGAAACAAAACTATTCTGATATCTCATAAAATCTTTGTAAATGTGACAATCAAGCGCTCAAGAAAATTCACCTGGCAACAGCTGCATTGAAACAAAGTTACTGCAGCAACAAGTAACGTCACAGTGTTAATAATTGACATGGAAAGAATGAAAAGGTGAGCAAGGGATAAAGAGGACAAAGAAAAGATTTCAGTATAAACTGCTGCTGGTAAGTAATCAATCAAAATTAAGATTGAAAGAGTCGGTATGTACGTTATATTGAAAACTAAAGCGAGTTTGATATCTTGGACTGCTGAATGGGGCTTGTAAAACTCCATTTTCTGCAGCCTGATTTGCAAAATTTGACAAACAAATCCCCCACTGATTTGAATCTACTTTCATTCAATTCCCCCAAGAAACTAAAGCAAACGCAGGAACAGTGGCTTCTCATGTTTGCTGTATGCAGGAAAAGCACTGTGCGATTCCTGGTTCTGCAGGTTAAGGCAGGAATTAGCAATGCAGCGGTAATGAATGAGTTTCTTGATTTACATAATCTAACAAAAGACCACTCCCCTTGGAGGGAGGAACTACATCCTAGAGACACTGTTTAGAAGAAGCTGTTTCAGATGACTAAATTATCAACAGCCTCGGGAGAAATGGACTGCTATCTTAACATCCACCACTACTACCGCTAGAGGCCAAAGCAGCAGGAAAAATTTTCGAGAATACACGTTAAAGTTAAATATTAAGAAATCAAGATTTATTTCCTCAAATCACGTTTTTTCTGTATTCCATAATATGACCGACTTTTGATTTTTATATTAAAAACTATAAATTATCACTGTTTCATTTATACCAATATTGCTTTGCCCTTTGCCCAGAATCCTGGCAGCTGGTAAAATTTAACTGTTTTCTACAAAAGATATTCCCTAAATTTAATTCAAGTATCAGAGTTAATAAAACGAATACCTCATACACTAAAATACTCCAAAAGAGTATACTCACAAAATTAAGGAATTTGCAAGTTCAGCCCTAAAGATACTGTTTTTCAGTGAAGTTGGTAGCCAGTCTCGGTTCATGATTTGTGAAGATACACTGAAGTCCCACCATTTCTCAAAGATGGAAATCCAGCCGTGCTGCACCTCTTGAAGGGAAAGAAAGTACTAATTCATACCAGCTCTTAGGGCTGTAACTGTCAAAATTATGTCACAGGAATAGTTACCGTTCACTGGACTTAATTACACAGGGCCCAACGCTGCTCCCACTGAAGTCAATAA
>NW_008824356.1:3927450-3930416 GCF_000699105.1 Pygoscelis adeliae | reverse complement strand
CAGTAAGGGAAGCAGGGACGAGGGGTTTCTTTCTGGTCTAGTCACTAACAAGTTGTCACTGTTGGTAAGAATTAATGAACTTCTTATTTCCTACAAAGATTAATTAATTTTCAGGCTTCATGAAAATGATACTTCTACAGTCAAAGAAGCATTATTTAATACTCAGACTGTCTGCTGAGGCTTCACAGTGTGACACAAATGTAAAATACAACGTATTATAAAACCTACATTTCTTTTTAATTTACTGCACTGTGGTATTCTGAAAACTTCTGAGAACTTTATCCAGCATCTAGGTGATATATAACCTTCCACAAAGAGTCTTACTTTTTACTTCAACGAGACTGCAGTTGAATTGCCAGTTTCTCTGAAAATAAGCCCTTTTATATAAAACAAAATTTCTCTCTCTCCTAGATAAACTGCTAGCTCAGAGTCCGTAATCAGCAATGGTTTTTCAACTCTAGGTAACTACTCCTTTGACTGAGTTACCAGCTAACCCCTTTGCTTGTCCTACTCTTTTAAAAAAATCTTTATTTTACAGATGTATTATTTTTTAAGGATTTTTCTGTAATCCTCCTTATATTATACTTTGGAGAACTATGGTCAGGAATAATTGCTTCCTAGTAGCTACAAATATCATCATCGTTATCGTAATTTAGCATTTAGGTTGAAATATTTGTTGCCACAAACACTGAAACTAACTGCTGGTATCTACAATAAGTTTCACAGCTCAGTAAAAAACCCACAGTAAGTAAATATTGATTCACAAATTCAAAGGATATTTGATAATAAAAGTATCTTGCTATTTCATTATTGCCGCACTGAACCGAATTATTATTTTAAAAAAATATAACTTTCCAAAAGTGTGTAAAAAAATACAATAATTTAAACTAACCATTCATAATCTTCCCTACAGCATAACAGTAACATACACATTTTGCAGTTATTATTCCACAGGAAGAAAATAAGTAACACTACTAAGGAACAAAGATTAAATCAAGAATATTGATTAGAAAAATCTCCTATGCCAACACGCATTTTAGGAATTTAATTTTATGAAGAACATTTTGTTAAGAAGGTTAAGTAATGGCTTTACACTTAATATTTTTACATACAAGAAAGGGAAGGACAATGCTAGGGAACCTGTCTCAAGGTTAGCCTAATCTCCTAAACACGTATCTTAAAAAAGTAGATATCATTAGCAACTGATTAAGGAAAAAAATAAACATACCCCTGGATTTCCAGGGAACACATCTTTACCCTGTTTCATTATAAACAATGAAGGACAAAAGTCAGACAACCTCTCACTGTTCAATGCGTTATCAAGCTTTTGACAGAAGCCCATTAAACACACCACGTCTGGAGAAGTTCTCGGCTCATTCGAAGGGGAAGGAGCCGCTCTTTACCAACCAGAGTCACCTCCGTATCATTGCTATATGTATAACACATTTTTACTGAGATGATCTGGGGGACACGACTACTAGCTCTCATCAGCGACTAACAAAGCAAATTAAGACCTGGTCCAAATTCAGTAGCCCAATTCAGAAATGCAACTTTAACACACCTGAGGCTTGATTTAAGATTTATTTTGAAGTACTATAAGTAGAGGAGAAACACAGTATTATGTACAGCTACATGTTAACACTGTATATATATGGGTGTATAGGGCCACACATACCTAAACCCATCTGTGAGTGTACCTTTCCACACAGACCTATGTGTATAATTATACACACAAATACTACACACAGAGAAATGATGCCATTTGTCTCCCCTACCTTTAGCCACCTAAAGTTTAAGCGAACCAGGCACTTCCAAAGAACGTTTCACCTATCTTCTGCATTTATCTTTAGGGAAGAAGAACTGCCTTGTAGCGATATGTCCCCCTCTTTGTATTGACTATATGGAGCCCCGACAAGTGGCAGCTAAAGCGGGGTGAGTGAATCCCTTCCTTGGCAGGACATCAATAAGGTCATGAAGTCAAGTACGGAGATATTAGGAAATGCCAGAGCTAGGGTTACCAGTACACATGCATCATGATGCTACTTTTAACTGCATGATCTTTTTTTTCCCCAGACTTCTTTCTAATTGTTGCACGGGGTGGACCTATACCTGGGCATGAATCATCCCTGTCCAGTGAAAGTGCCTGTTACCTGTTTATTCCTGTTTCTTTTGTTGCAGGCATTGGAATGGGACCGCAGTAAGAGAGCAAATACGCTTCATATTTAATGGAGCTGAATGCTGCTCAGCAGTTGTGGATTCTATCTGTCCTTTGGTCAAGGCACCTTAGCATGAATTAACTGAAAGTTTTCAGAGGGATTCACAGTATGTTACCCATTTTCTGACTGTGCAAGATAAATCCCTCATGCCTAATCTGCAGAAGTACCGTGCACTCACAGCTGCAACTGAAGTCAACGGGAGACAGAACATAAATGCTATATAATGCCTCCACATCACACCTCAGATGAAATTACTGAAGGCTTCAACTGCATTGAAAACAATTAAGAGGAAAAATAAAATGTAAGTGGCTATCCACAGTTATCACAAGTGAGAAAGTTTATTTCCAGCATTTTCTGCCTGTCATCCATGACTGAAAAGAAGCAGATTTTGATCCGTGAAACAGCACATCAGTGAAAGAAGGGACTGTATGAACAGGACGGCCTACACCACACAAGTAGGAGGCTAATCTTCTCAGTTGGAAACTAGCTGGAGCAGCCAGGATATTAAATCAGCAACACAAGGGGAGGTTATTTGGAAGGCAAATGAGGTACATGCTCAAATTCAGCACCTAACGAGCAAGTTGAACCAATGTGGCAAAGAATATAATGAAAAGAATCTCTTCAATTGTTTATGTATTGATCCTAGGAATCTGGGTAAGCAGCAAGAGGAAACTCTCTTTGATGGGAATAAATTTTATATAACCAGCATTACTAAAACCTGGTGGACAACTGGCATGTTAAAATCTCCGA
>NW_008824356.1:3924672-3927420 GCF_000699105.1 Pygoscelis adeliae | reverse complement strand
CACGACACGCACCCTACCCCCCCCCCCCCCCCCATGACATTAGTCCTTTTAGAGTGATCAGTAACACAGGACCACAGCTCTTGAATACAGGTCAATATGCTAACTAACATAACTGCTGAAAGACTTGCTGGTCAGCAAATTAACTAGGGCACAGGACAAGCTTTTCTTCAACACTTATCTATAATCTTTGGAAAGGAAAATAATGATGCTATAGGGGAACTTCAGTTTAGGACACGTATTCTGAGAGTCTTGTGTGAACAATTATAAACTAGTATCATATACTTTCAAAACCCATATATTATTTATGAGCATGAGGTAAACAATCTCATTATAACACAAGAGATGTTAATCACTGTACTGGAGATTGATAAATACTTAGAGATATGTGATAATAAACCAATTGAATTCCACATGGGAAAAAACAACCAGAATCTTTACATGCACAGAAACACTCGAAAAAGTATACAAAGTACTTCAGATTGGGAGGAAAAAGGATAGAAGAATATGATAGAAAACTGGGGAGCCCTTTAAGGGTGGCTATAAAGAAAAAATCTGACCTCACAACTAAGCAAAAGTAGAACTCCTTTTTCATGTAGAAAGTAAATAAAGCAAATGTATGATAAAAAGTCACAAAGCTACAGAGGAAAAAAGTACAAATACATTGTAAAAGGTAGAAGTTTTGAAGCAATGCCAATTGATAAGAGTAGCTAAAGGCATCAAGGACAAACACATAATTGGCAGGACTACAGATAATAAGGATTTTTAATTATGAGAGGAACAGTGAATGTGTAAGCCCATTCCAAGTTTGGAATACCTATACCATAAATTGTAATGCACAAAAACCCCAGGAGTGTTCAGTATATAAGTTGGTCTGTCTTTGGAAAAAACAGGGTGATATAGTTACAGTTTATGTAGAATTACTAAGCACTTTTCAGTTTATTAGAAATCAAGGAGGGATAAGTTTTACCTTTACAGATTCAGACAATTTTCACTTTAGGTGTCGCAAGGTTGTTAGAGAAGATGGCTGTTAATCCATCTTAAAATACTAGGACATTCCCAAAGACTGGAAGAGCATTAATAATGTGTCAATCTTAAAAAAAAAGACTAGTGGGATTAAAACTGGGCCAGATAAGTGAAAACACTGAATTCAATTAATACAGATTTTAATGAAAGAATATAATTACTCCCAGTCAACATGTTTTTGTGTAAAATAGGTCTTGCCAAACAAATCTGATTTCCTTCTTTGGTGAGATTACAAGCGGATGTTGTACAGAGATTTGTCAGGCTTTGACTTGTCAGAGATAACAGACTGATAAAAAATAAAGTCACTATGCACCACCAAGAAAAAACTTCTTAAGTGGGTTCAGAATGGGCTGACAGTTAAAAATTGCCCATGTTCCAAGAGGCAATTGTCACTGAGTAATACTAGAATACTAGTAAGGTACTAAGTACTATCAGTACTAGGCTACTCTGACTCAACATATCCTTCATTACTTGGAACCAGCTAGACAAGGCTAGTGATGTTCATGAACAACAAAGAAAGTAAGTAAGTAATGATGATGAAACAATGTTCTGGGCCATGTGGTAGCTACGCCTATTCAAATCAAGTGTATTTTAATAAAACCAAATGCAAAACTCAGTCTAAGAACAGCGAACACAGTCTACACTTACAGAAAGGGTAACCATACTCTGAAAAGCACTGAATCTGAAAAAGGTCTGGGACTTCAATACAAGGTGACAGTATAATGCTGTGGAAAAACTGGGAAAATTCAATCTTTTGGTGTACACACAGTAAAATAGTAAGTATCTCCATGAAGCAATTAAGGTGATTTTACTTTACGTATGACACTGAGAAACAAGGATATAAAAATGCATATGCATCCATGTCCACATTCTAAAACAAAAGGATGTTAAAAACCCAGAGAAGGTGTGGAAAAGAGCCATACTGGTAATGCAAGCACTAGAGAAAAAGGCATGTAGTGAAAGAGCTTATTCTGTTCAGATTATAAAAACCCCTGAGGATACGCCTACTCAGTAAAGATCTACAGAGATACATGTGCTAATTCTGAACAAGGTAAATCAAGTACCAGGAATGGAATAGTTTTGTGTTGCTACTGATTCTCATTGTCCCTCGATAAATGGACAGAAAGTACAGGATATGAAAGAATTTTTATCTAGTTGAGTAAGGGTAACTTGAATGACTGGAACAAACTATCAAAGAAAAATGGTGGTCTCCCCACCTCTTAGAATTTTTACATCAGACCTAGATACCTTTCTGCAAAGCAGGTTTAAACAAACATAAATTTCTGGGCTCAATACAGGGACAACTGGTGAAATCAACAGTCTGTGATATTCAGAAGACCAATTAAGTTACATAAAAATATATTCTGGGCTTGGCCTTAAATGCTAGGAACTTATAAATGATAAGTATTCTAAAAGGCAAAGTCTTGTACGTCTCAAATAGGCATGCAAAATTTGTGGGTACTTTTAACCTTAATTTCATCATGCTTTGGTTTCCCCATGAAGCATGAAGAAAACACTCCTGCAAGAATACATTAAATCATTGTTTATTAAACCTTTGGTTCTTATAACATTGAATACTACAGAAAATCCCCATGATGGTTACTCAAAATTCTGTTTTCAGGGAAAGGTTTGAACAGTATCCAGTAAACAAGGGATTGGCACACATAATGAACAAAGAAGATAAAAAAAATATATTGATTGGCTGTTCTCTGGATACTGTGTGGA
>NW_008824356.1:3903941-3924658 GCF_000699105.1 Pygoscelis adeliae | reverse complement strand
CTGTGAAATAAAGCACACATGATCCTGTAATGAAAAATGTTAACATACTGTTTCAGGGGAAAGGGGAGTAAATGAAGATGCTCGCTTCAGAAATGCCAGCACTGAGGTTAACTCTTGATTAACCGGCTACTTCAGTGTAGCTTTTTGCATGTATAGCAAATAACACTGTACAATTGTGCATGTACACAATACTCATAATTATTTTCTAAATAACCTGCCTTCCTGAAAGGACAAATGTTCTGATGAATAACTTTGCTGAAAGCAAGACCATTTGCTTGCCCTATCATGCACTCCTTAAATCCCCTGCAATTTGTCAACTTTGAATGCAATACTTCTCCAGGGGCTACCAATGAGCTTTTCACATCTTGCTCATGTCATCCATTTTCTGCTTGATTAGTGGGGACCTGAAGTAATCCTTCTGCTTCACAGAACAACTAAAGCCAACATACACGAAAATACCAGTATCTTAGGTACAGCTCTTAGCATGGGACAAAGGTCTTTGGGGATGTTCAGGCTCTTGTTGGCCCAATGAAGTGGCTGAGACAGAAGAGGAAGAAACAAACATCCAGGCTGGAAAAAGGAAGGGTAAGTTAGGAACACAATGAGGGAAGACAAAAGAAAATATTTTTGAGTATGTGGAATAGAAGAAAGCTGCGTGATGTTGAACGTATGGTGTAAGATGTGAGAAGAGAAAAGGAATAACTTGTATAGAAACATGGAAGAGAAGAATGCAAAGGTCAATGTACTTTTCAGAGGTAGGTCAAAAGATGGAAGGAGCAGAACACAGTTTAAGAATAAAAATAAAGATAAATATTTTTTCATATCCCATTTTCTTTTATGTAACAAAATTTCTGTGATTTTTTTTTATATTTAGTTTTTTTGAACCTTTCTGTTTTGAAGTACTTGCGTGTATCTAAAAAGGTTTTAATATTGAAATATTAAACAGATTATTATTCTAAAGAGAAATAAGTTAAATAATTCTAAGTATCTGAAAATAAGTCTCACTTCTCTTTGACTTTGTTAAAAATACAAAAAAATACTTTTTAATATTTTTTTCCAAGTCAGAAGTGTCACTGAATGAATCTTTGACCACAAAAGTGAATGAGTTTAAAACTATGAGAGGCGTTTTTGGTGCCAGTATCTTTTCAACATCAACTTAATTCAAGTACCATCTCTTTTAATCTTCGCTACTCCCCCCAAAACTGCCAGAGATCAGTTGGTGTTCATGCTATTAAAAACTAATGAAAGGCGTAGACTTTAATTTGATAAGTTAAAACCCCTTCAAGGCTTAATGTCATCACTTTAAATGTAGCATAAAAAGAGCAACAGAGAGAAATGATTGAAGCTCTTCACCATGGCTGTATTACTCTTGATAGATTTAAAATTAGCAGTTCTGCTACTAGATGCAGTATTTTGATATATAGAAGAAAAAAAAAGAAGAAAAAAGTTTATATTGACATTAAATTGTTTGTAATTCCTTGGACAAAAGGATCCCCTTAAAAAAAGTATAAAAATCAAGTAAGTTCTTCTGTACTGGCAATACTAATAAAGCTCTGTCTCTTTCTCTCTCTCTCTCTCTCTCTCTCTCTCTCTCTCTCACTTCCCTCCTACCACCTTTCCTTGTAATAACCACCTCATATTCTTTCCAATGTCCTCATAAAATTAATGGATTCTACCTACATCCTTTATAGCTTTCTACTACAATACCTCCAGCCCACTCTACTTAACTTTTTTGTCCATCATTTGGACAGTAGTAATACCCTGTTGCACAGCTGTCTCCTGCTAAACAGTAATGGCTACTGATAAAGTTCTCCTCGACTTTTCCTTGAGTGGGACATTAGGAGTTTCATGAAAATTGGCAACTGAATAGAAGAGAGAAACCCTGTTAAGGATCCAACCATTATTATTCTGTCAGATTTGGCTGAAAGTAGCTAAAAATCAGAAGGTGAAAACAAAGACTGCATAATCATATATCCCTTATTTTCTTAGGGAAACGAGGCTAAAAAACCTGCTTGCTAGATACTTCATACAAAATCTTTGCTCTTTTTTTTCCATATTAAAATTAAAGTACATTCTCATGCAGTGTTCTCTTGAGAAATCATTTCTATCCAGAAGAGTCTGTGATCTAAAGACCACAGAGAGCTTCCAGTCACATTGGTACACAGGAAAAGAACAGAACAATGAAAGGTCATCAAGAAGATGAAGATGAGCCTCATATTTGCAAACCAGGACATTTTTAAACAGTTGTTTCCCATTGACTGTACGTACAATTGCTGCAAACACAGGCATAAATGTGGAGCATATGTGAACCTCTCCACCTCTTTTTGTTCTTGTTTAGAGTCTCTGACTGAAAAGTGAAAAAGGCAGATGGATTTTTGAGTTTTTACAGCGAGTGGAAGACCCATAGCTTCTATAAATTAAGTATATACACCAGTAAAGACTTTGCAGGTGGCAACCTCCCTGGGAGGATCAGAGGTAGTAGCTGATGTATCAGGTGGTTAAGAACGCAACTTTCCCAAATCAGGTACTGAATGGAGAAACCAAATCCACCGCATGATGTTTACAAATAAGAATGGCTTTGCAAATCTCAGGTATTGACAGTATATAAACTGTTTGGCTTCCCTCCAACTGCACCTTGAATAAGACCAGGTGAGACAACACCATATGGTTCATGCAGAACCAGATGCACTACTGCCTGACACTTGTACACCCTTCTGAGGATGTGATATCCCCTGGAAACATAGGTGGTGCTGAGGCTGACGAAAATGTATCCTACCTTTAAGATGCTTCCTTACCCCTGGATCAGAAAGGTGTAAAGTGACTAAACGCAAGATGCTACAAGCAATCTTGCCAGCACACAGGCCTTGACCAAGCTGAAGGGAGGGAATCCATGATATTTCAGTTGTAGCAAGATATGCATGATCTGTGGTATCAAACGCACTGTTGAGTAGGATGAAAAAAAAAAAGCTGCAGAGACTGTAACTTCTGTATTTGTCCCTTTTTGGCTGTATTTTCTTAAGATGGAAGTGTTCCTTCAATATTGATGTGATTCCAGTACAGGAACAGGAAAAGTGCAAAGTCTGGTAAATTTAGAGGGGGTCCCAAAAACCTGTTTTGCAGACTCACTACAAATGGCCACTACAAAAAGCTCGAGAGTCTACGTGAAAGTATTCTGAGGTGAGATGCTAGGTATCATGCGTTGGATTCAGTACCACCCTAACGCTGCTACACAGCCTAGACCAGAGACAGCCAATCTATGACTGGTCTGAGCAACCACGTGAGCAACTGTACCCATTTGTGTACACATCCCTAACAGGACAATTGGTCTACAGCTCACATAATTATGCCTTTTCTAGTTGGCCAATTTTGTCTTACATCTGTAATGAATGTGTAGAGACTCAACGGTATTTCACAGATATTTTAATGCTAAAAATCCCCAAGTGAACAGCTAGAGTGACTTAGTAGATGGTCACAAGCATGAACTGAATAAACATATTTCATAGAGGCAATTCCATTTTTAAGGTCACTCAAACTTTAACTGCTAGGAAACTGCTGTCTTTAATTTTGTTCTTATTTAACTATCAGCTTTTACAGGGAGCAGGGAGTAATTTTAACAGAGGTCAAAAAGTGAACAGACAATCAGATTTTTAGAGGTGCTGAGGCAGCTCAAGATAGGTACTTAGCGGGACTCAAAATACTGTAAGTGAGTTAGATACCTAAAAAACATTAAAAGTCTTGAGAGGTAGGCATCCAAACCACATCCAAACCAGACATATTTTGAATATTAGCTCCCTATTTACCTCTTTCTTATCAAGATCTCAGTGTTGCCTTCAGAAAAACAGTTACATTCACAAAGCTTTTTCTTCCCCTTTCATATATTGACATTATCCAGCTTGCTTTTAAAACACATCTGTTTTTTAATTACACATGGTAATTTAATAAATGTGACAACTTCCCTATCTTTTAGAGATATCATTTAATTACCTTTACAGCCCCCTGGAAAAATTCTGTGAACTCTTTAGATCTCTTGTGCCCCCGATTTCTTAGCCGAGGTACCGGCTTATGTCCTTTACTGATACAAAAGAGCACTACTATGTGGATTTCAGTGATACTACTGTGCAGATACTCAGGTGGGGATCTAGCTCACAAGGTCTTTGTGTTCAAAGCTGATTCAGATTAATATCCTCCAAATTTTCTAGTTGAATCACTGAAAAAGGGAGACGTTAAAACGCCACTATTTTCTGAGCACCCTTCCTTGCAGTCAGTTGAGAGTGCGCTGTGTGCTCTGCAGAAGGCAGCTTCGTCAGAGCACGCACCCGTACCGCTTTTCCTACCCCTTGGGGAAAGCTGTGGAAAGGTAGCTGCTCTGCTGCCTATCACAAAGGAAGATCATTCTGGCACAATTTCTCAGTTTATTAGAGGTGCCCGATCTGGAGGGGATTGGCATGTTCCCAGTTTGCTCTGTCAAGTCATCATGTTAGACCAACAGTATTAAAGTAATTGTGCTCCAGTTAGGCTACGTATCTTGGTTAAGAGGTTTCATGTTGTTCATCCCCATACACCGACCTTGAATTTGTCTGTTAAGCTCACAGTTCTAAGAAGAAATAGGTCTAAGGGAGAAATCACCTGTGCTCCTGTATCAGCTCTATATTTTCTTTTGCTTTTTTTTCCTACCTCCAGAAAACAAAACCTGACCTACACTGAGTGATCCATAAGGAAAAACAAACATAACTGTGAAGTAGACATATTTTTATAAACAGGAATGTCAGGCATGTCATCTGGACTAGAAGGTGCAAGAGATGTTACATCAATTAAAAAATACTAGAAAAAGCAGCTGAGGTTTTCTTAAAAAGCCAAAAAAGTTTGTAAGACTTGAACAAATTTTAAAGGTAATAATAAATAAATTTGGAGCAGTAGTAAAAAATATGCCTCTCATCAGATGAGTATCTTAAATACTGACCCAGGAATGATTTTAAAATTTCTAAGCAAGCACTGAAAACATATGATATCTCAGCTTGCTTTTTTTTAAAAAAAAAAACCAACATACAATCTCCATTTTACCCAGTTTTCAAGAGATGTCTATTTTACACCTAACTTAACTCTATAACCCACTGCAGGACAAGGTATTTACATGATCAAATGCAAGCTAGCACATTACAGAAAGTTAATACATATCAAATACTAGGATTTTATGACGCAAAACTCTACTCAGAAAAGAGTTGTAAGATGAGTTTCTTTTTTTCAGGGAGGGCTGTGCCTGTTCTTTTTTTTTTTAATTGGAGTATTGGTACACCTATTTCCAAATATTGGAATGAAATATCACTTTGCAACAAAAGTACCAATTTTTGTTATTATTATTTACCACTAAAAAACCCCACAAACCAACACTAAGTTGATTTTATTTTTGCTAGAAAATAAAATAGCAAAGATAAAAATTTAGCTTAATAGATTAAGAAAAAAATACAGGCACTATCTGATAGACTATAAAAATTTAGAAAAGTTCCAAATGTTTTCAGCTAGGCACAAAAATGCAGTTAATGATTAGCCGCATAACAAGAGATTTATCTCTGTCTTTTTTTCCTTTCTTTTGTGTGTGTGTGTGTGTGTGTGTGTTGCAAAGGCAACACAGCCATACTGCAGGTCTGTCTGTGCCATTCTTAGGCCACTTTCAGGCCGATTGAGAAAAGCTGGAAAGTAAACACAGGTGTTTTAAAACTGGAGCCGCTGTCATGGACAACCACAAACACCCTTAACTCTGATGTGGCAACGCCTCTTTCCCGCCCTCTCTTTTTTTAAAGCATTGCCCACAAAGAACATGTCAAATGTTTCACCTTTCACCACCTCAAAATAACTTGGAGCTTATAACATTGTTTGGCAAATCTCAAGCAAAGAGATCATTTTTTCATTCCTTTTCAGATGTAGCTAACTCTAAATCAGTCACATAAAATAAAGAGCCATTCTATTTCTAATTATTTTATTTTCAGTGTCCACTGATTTACCTGCAAGCACCATGTTTCAAGTTGAACATTTCCTTCCTCGAATGTAATTCAGACTCCTTGTTTTCATGATTCAGGTTCAACTAAAAAGACAGCGAGGGGATTTTGCAATAACTAAACAAGAGATTTAATCCAGTGGATAAGAGGATAAATAAAAAAACAAAACAAAACAAAAAAGGCGCCACAAATCCCCCAAACCAAAAGAATAAAATTTGGTTTTTTGATTATTGTGCAAGAATACGTACGAAACTGAAAAAGTACTCGCTTGTAAATTAGCTGTTCCAGGAAACAGCACATCCTGTTTAACAGCCATGAAGTACTGACTAGCTAGAGAAAAAGTATGGAAAGCAAAAGCAAAACAAATCCCCAGAAATTATGTAGTCACTCTTCACTTATGCAGTTGATGTGCGAGGGTGGGGGGGGAAAGTAATGTATTAACAAAAATGAAACAGCTACTGACAGTTACAATTCAGTTCTGAAAAACTGGTAAACTAAACAGAGGTGGTTGCTCTTGGACTGAAACGAACAGCCCCAGCAACACTCCTTACCCCAAAATGCTGAATTATAGCAAGTATGCTAAATTATAGCATATTTGCTATAATTTAAATAGCAAAATCTAGATCCAGCAAAAAATCCTGAAATTTTATATTCAAAGCGGTGCGACCCTCACATCTATACCAACAGCGAATGTATTGCAAACATACAACATTGCTGAAAAGACAACATATGTCAAAATCAGGTCTTACTCATTGTAAAGGATGATTTTTCCTGTCAGTCTCAGCCTTCAGATTCCAGAATGATTTTCTTTTTGACGTAGACGCTTACACACCCCAGTTTCAAAAGCCAGACACCAGACTTACTGTGTGTCCTGTGCTCCAACTTAAACAAACACAAACGACTTCATAAGATAGCGCTCATGCATACATTTATTTATGTTAGGACACAAGCAGGATTTTTCTTTTTTCCAGATTTTGTCCGGTGTGGTAAAGAGACAGTATTATTTATCAAAGGATCTGTCTGAACAGCCCTGAGCCTCCTCATCCCCTATTAACTTCACCGGGCATTCAAAATAGTTCACAATCTCACAAAACAGGCCTCAAGAAACAACTCACAAAATTGAACTTTACATTAAAAATCAGCCATCGTTATTTCCTTTAGACCATTTTACCTTGTTTTTGACAAAAATTATGAACTACTTTGTATACGTTTATATTAAAAGTCTAACCCATAATACATTTAAAGCCTTACTGAATATAGCCAAGAGAACACAACTGTAATGAATGTAAAGCATCAAACTTCTGCCAGCAGCCAGCATCACTCACGGCGCTGTGCATTACCTAACGAACACTTAAAAGAAATCACACACATAAGCACACTTATTAACCTACGTATGTTAAGATTGCAACAAAAGCCATAAAGAGCAAACGTATTCACTATTTTGCCTCATTTGTTGCTATTTCTGGCCTCTGCATTAAGCACACGTGACTTGAAAATCATATACCGTTGAGACTATTACACATAATGGACAAATTAGACCAAACAGTATTGTGTATAAATTAGTCTGTTCATTGGTTTGCATTAGAAATACTTCTCTGTTAAAATACAAAGGATTTATGCTTGGCTATAAAACAAAGCAATAGAGTTTAATCTGATCCATTAAAAAAAAAAAGTGCACTGGTATACTAATGGAGAAAACCATTAAACATTCTGATAGCAACAATTCAGAGACAGCTAAAAAAACAGGGAGAGAAAAGCTTGTTGAAATAACCCTTTTTAAGCGCAAAAATTTCACCCCATACAAAGATGCAGCAGCAACGGTGTTATTGACCAGCAGATCTGTGAGGTCTCAGAAAGTATGTTTTAAGCTAACAAACTGAGTTAGGGGAACTTTATCAAACCAGTAACTACCATTAAACGGCAATGATAGATTTATCCCTCAGCACTACAGTGACCTCCTGGCCAAAACCTAATTTCTCATTCCTCCAGCCTTTTTGTATTCAAAGTTATTACTCAGTCACAAAAGGAGCTGGTTTTTGAAGCAAGAAACTTGCATCCACATTTTGAGAGATAAGGGGCGCTTTCAGCTGCACCTAACTTCAAGAGAAGGTGTGGACACTCAGCTTTGGGCATTTATTACTTGATGCAGCTCTGGAGAGCAACTTCTTTTTTTCTATGTGTCTTAAAGAACCGGCAGGAGACATACAGTAAAACTGTAAAAAATACTAATAAGCTTTAACAGTGAAAAATGAGTTTTACTTAATGAAACAAACTGGGAAGCTGATTTTATCTTTTAGGAAATGGGGGGAAAAAACCATAAGAAACAGACTAAAAACTGACCTCTAAAATTTTACTCAGATGAATAATAGATACTCACAGAAGTAGCTTCCTGTGAGAAGCTTACTGGATTAGGCCCCAATTTGTGAAAATGTTGTTTCTGGACTCAGACCTGCTATTCTAAGTTTCAGGCTGGAATGAAATTTTCAGAGTGGAGCTCTCAAGTCCTAAAGATAGGGGTCAGAAGGGAAACAACGCAAGGGTGTGAAATACGCTGTTGCTGCTACAACATCAACTCTGCTTGGTAATTTTTCTCAAATTACCAAAGAAAGGAAATATGAAGTCTGATGTAACTTTCTTCAAACATAAACACATCTCAGCAAGACTGCGAGTCTTTTTCTCCTAAAGAATAACTGAAAAAACAAAAATATGAGAAGCAGACATTCCTTAGTGAGGACAAAGTTAATAAAACATTTTATTTGGGAAGTAGACATGATACAGTTGGAGTTTGAAGGTGCACTTAGCTCTGTTCTAATATTTTAAATTTGACAACACTTGTCAAAAGATGTTAAAAATTGTTTTGTGATCCAACAAGTCACTCAGCAAGAATAATTTTTAAGCAGCTTTTCTTTTTGTTTCAGTTAAAATTAAAATCCATGTTGTGTAATCCTTGGAGTCAATCTGTAATTAAGGGGATTTGAAGAGAGACCACGCACTGCATTAATGATAAAATTTAATATCTGTTTTAATACTCTAACATAAGAAAAAAAACCCTAAGCAACATACAAAAAAGCAATCATCTCCCTATTTTGTGTGAATGTAGCATAGATACACCATTACTATGTCTAGCAGCAGTGCTTGTATTTGATGTCAGCTTTTTGTTTATAGACCAAACGTTTCAGGATTTAGCATCTACAGAGCTTAAACCTGCATCTGCTTGAAAGTTGGCACCCAGATTTAATAGGCTAGATAAACAGGTTTTATTTTATCTAGTTTGGGAAACGAGTGTTTTTGTTGTTACTGTTGTATAGCAATTCCAAACGGAAGGAGCTATCAGCAGCATTTCCAAGGTTTCAGTCACTCCTCCCAGTTACTCAGCCACTCTCTCCTCCAACATCTAAGACAATTACAGCTCAACTGTAAGAAATAGGAGCAGATAACCAATTAAAACCAATTCATTTTATGTGATATTCTTAAATGCTTAAAAGTCTAACACAATACAAAAAAATGATAATGTTTGGTATACGAAGTCTCTCCTCTATACAATATGCAAGGAAAAAGTTTGAAATCTGTCTCTCTTCAAAATGACACCAAGTAGTGTAGTCAAACCATTTGCTCAGTTGTTTAACAGTGGAGCAAACACAGATCCACTTTTAAACTAGAAACCTGTTCTAAATAGTTTCATCCTTTCAGAAGATGGGATGAAGGATTAAAGTACCAGGGCAATGAGGTATTTTATGATTCACTCTTTTTTTTTCCAAAGAGCTCAGTAAGAAGCATGGTCAAAGTAGAGGTGCTCTTAATGAGATTTTGGGTGGAAAGGTTTTGAAGGGATACGATGTTTTTCACTGAGAAAGGATAATAGATTCTTTTAACGTGGACATCAAAGATTTTTTCCTGTTAAAATGTCTTCTGGCCTGAGCTTTTCTGAAAGAACTAGCAAAGCATCAATGTATTCTTACCAGATCTCATTGTATCATGTAAGATACCTAGTTTATGAAAACAAATTTGAACAGAATTTCCTCTGATCTCTGAATATTGTCATAACAGCCTAAATGTGTGTATAACAGCCTAAGGCTTCACAGATTTGGGACCTAGTCCCACTAAAATTTAAGTGCATGTGGAACTTACAAGCTCTGAGACCAAAGCAAGAAAGGGTTCATTTCTTCTCAGAATTTAGATCCTATAACAGTAACTATTAACGTCAGCAGTACTGCTCTCCAGCAGTCACTGCAACATATGTGCACAGAATCAGGCCTAATCTACAAGATTAGCTTCAGTGTTTGAAAGCGTGGTCCAAATGACGTTTCAAATGTAAAAAAATAGTTTAAATGGTATTGATTTTTTAAAAATAAGTTCTCTCAATTTCTCAAAATGTGGGGACAAGATATTTGTAAAGAAAGAACTCTATGTGCAAGTCACACCTCCACCATCTTAATAACCCCTCCAGCATAGTAGACATTTCTTTAATAAACAAATGAGCATTGAAATAATCATCTTGACTGTGATCTACAAGGATATGGCAAATTTATAAAACTGTATGGAATCTGAATATGTCTAGTAAAACCGTAAAAGATGACATCTTTTCTTCAGTGGAGAATCACTTCTGGAGGTGGAAAATCCAGTATCAACCAACACAGTTCAGAAAATGAAGTCCCAGAAGGTTTCTTTATATATTGAATCTAACTACAAAATGACATTTGGGTCTTTGAGTTTAATTTTAAATTGCAAATTCAGCTGCTTAGCAGCTTAACACAATGACCAATTGAATGAATCACAATTTGGTGAATTCACATTCACCAAATGTGAACATTAATACTATGTTCAGGCAATGTGGTATACACTTATTTACTATAACACAGCAGCATTTGTAACTTCAGCTTCCTATCCAAAGTTTAAAGACAGCTCTTTTCTAGTTTCACCTTTCTACTGCTTTTTCTTTGTAAGATATATTTACCTTACCACTAAGGAAGGCTGAGTTTTTGAAGTGCCAACACAGCTGACTGAATTTTGGAGGCGTAAGAAAGTGAACCTTTAACTGCAAACATATTTTACAGGAGAAATCAGGCCTTCTTTGAGTGTTTTCAGTGAATAATTCTTTTTTTGTGCAAGTGTAATGAGCAATTTTGAATCAGCTACACGACAGAGCTATGCATGCAGTGTTTCTAAATATGAAAATAAACTTGATATCTGTTGAGTTGAAATCCTAATGCATTGATATACTTCTGCTGATGTGAAGCTTACTTTATATCTTTCAAGTCTTCAAATAATAAAAAACAAGGCTATGTATTTCATATGCCAAAATTCTGTCTGTGCTTGTGTTAATCAGTAAAGATAATATTAATATACTTTCTGAATAGGTGGTACACCAGTGTGCCTGCACAGGTTTTTTATCGTTAAGGTCTGGAAACTCAGAATTACTGAATTATCAAATTTACGACTTGACCCCTAACGTGTAGCTTACTACTCTAAAGCTTACTCCTACAGAAAAGCCAAAGTCCATCTGCCAGTCCATAATCTCATGAGAAAAGCTGTGGAGATCTACTGGAACACAGGTGAGGAATATTTTCCTTCATAAAGCCCACTTTCATAGAAGAAAAATAAAAAGATCAAAATAAATCCAAGTCCATTCGTTCCTTCTGCTCTTCAAGCATTCTCCTAATGACCTGTATACTGCTAGGGTAGAAATACACACCTACTGCACACAAGGAGTACATCTCTTCCCCTTAACAACCTGAATATGTGAACAGCAGAGTCCACTTTTCCTTTACACCTCTGCAGGGCCAAACACATGGAAGGCAAATCAGGATTTTGCTCTTATTTATGGGGAAAAGAAAGGGATTTTCAAAAGCCTCTCAAGGCCAAGTTGGATTGGGCTTTGAGCAACCTGGTCAATTGGAAGGTGTCCCTGACCATGGCAGGGGGGTTGGAACTAGCTGATCTTTAAGGTCCCTTCCAACCCAAACCATGCTATGATTCTATGATCTAGGAGCACAAATAAATAGATGGGAATTAAAAGGACAGGCAAAATGAGTCCTGACTCCTCAGAGTAAATGATGGCTAAGCACCAAGCTGCACTTTCTGGACATGGGCTCTTTTGACTTCATCTCATTCTAAAACCTAAAGTTTCTCACCTGGGAACAGAATAGGAGAGACTTTCAGATTACAGTAAAAAGATAAGTAAGAGCAAACACGTAGCACCTTGAGACTTCTGAATCAAGGCTAGTCTGCAGCCTTACAACCATACTAAGACCTAATGTTTCAGTGTCTTCCTTTACCATCTGTCCCACTTCTACTGTGAACCATACTTCATATGATCACTTGCATGCAAAATGCTAGGAAAGGGTTCTCCAATTCTGAACAGAAAATTGGATAAACTTAAACATACAAAGACTAATGATTCCTTTTTAGTAAATACCTAAAATTCTGAATTATTTATATTGATCCTTTATCCTATCCCTTGTTTCCTCTGCCCAAGATCTAAAGTAGATTCTATCAATTCTGAGAGGTGTTTCAGATAAGGAGGTCATGGATGGGTCAGAGCAAGACCTTTGCTATTTAATGACCCTGTAGCTTGCCTTTTGCACAAGAGCTTAGGTTACTACCTTTTATACATTTTATTGTAGGACAAATAACTGACATGTCATCATGCACTCAGGCTCAAGATTTTGTTTACAGTTGCTGCTCAAGCAAAAGAGGATCAGTTTCCTGTGTAGCATAAAAAATGAAGGGTGTACAGTAAGACACTGAAAAAATGATTGAAAAGTAAGATTTACCACACTTTCTTTCTGCATGTATGAATAACAGATTTCATATGGAGAAAGAAACAAGATTTATGAAATAAAAAATAATACATAACAATGTCACTCCTCCATTCACTAAATCTGATATCTTGTCTCCAGCATCATTTAATACTCGGTACCTCTGAGAAAGGAAAAACTTAACTTGGCTAAATATTTTTGGTGCTTCCTTTGTTTTACTATGGTACAATGCTGATAGATACTTTGAAAACTATGCCAGTGAAGATTAGGGACGATATTATTAATAGAAACTAATGTTAAGGGCTTCTTTAAACATTCCAGAAAACATTTACTATTTCATGTACAAAATGGCTTCAGATTTAGAATCTCAACTAAGTTTGGAAATACGTTTTATAGTATCAGAAAGTGGCAAGTGAAGGACGGAGTCCTAGTTTTCTTATAGTAAGTCTGATACTTTAGGCTTCATGACTGTTTTACAATTAGATTAACATATGCCCTTCGCTCCTGATCCACGTAATCCTGAAATGAAGCTCCATACTAGCGGGAAAGTAAAAGAATTTTTTTTATAGCTGTTTGAAGTGCAGCAATATGACACCTCCTCAGACATTACAAAGGTTCATAGTAGTACTACTATTGATGTATTATTGGGCAGAAGGAAGAAAAAATGAACCCATGACTGGGGTGATAAACTATACCATTGGAGATGGCAACAAAGCTTATCATTACAGTTAAATAGAGTTTCTGTTTTTGTAAGAACTCACCTTTCCATATAAGTAGCTTTTCTAACATGATTGTGGTTTCTACAGTATGTTTTGCTTACGTATCAGATTCTGTGATTCTAATTTACAAGATACTGACGAATTTCCATGTATTTTAGAACACACCAATTTTTTATCATTGGTTTAAGGCATGGGTGTCACCACTAGGAAGATAAGGAGTGAAAAAGCAAGCAGTAGACAGCTTTCTGTCTGGCCACAGGATGCCTGCATAGTTTGTTACATCTTCCACAACTTCAGAACGTTTGTTTATTTCAGGATATGTATTTCTAGAATACATATATCTGAGATCTGATATCCAGTTTTGAGGTCCTTTAACTGAGTTTAGACAAAAACCTGAAAATGCTGCAGCACATTTATAACTGAAACAAAGCGTCCTTGAAACTGGAAGGCCAAGTGGCAGCATCACTGAGCAAGGAAGGAACTTCCAGGAAGTCACCCAGATGGCTATCAAATGAATCAACCATACAAAGTGGAATCTATCCTGTCAGAAGGAAAAACAGGTGCGTGAAAGTGCAAAGTATTTGTAAAATGCTGTTAATATAATATGTGCAGATGCACAATTACAGAATGGTTAAATGAAAAACATGGATGAGAGGGCCTTGTCAACAGGAAGTTCATGGTCACAGAAGCCTATTACCATGAAAGGGATGATTCTTTGCATACCAAAAGTGAGGATGTGGAAGCAGCCTAGATGACTGTGAGAATGATAACCCAGATTTAGAATAACCTGAAACCAAAATATTGCATTCCAAGAACCTGCTGCATTCATCAGAAATAATACTTCTGCTAATCAGAAGTAGTAACACTGGCTGACCTCATGGGACAATTTCCACCTATGAAATGGAAACCAAAAAATAAAAGACTCAGCCAAAAGGTTTGGATGACCACGTCATCCCCAATGACAAAGGGATGTTTACAGTATATACAAACAGTTTATTGATGTTTTAAGATTGTCAAGAGTAATCTGGTGCCAAGAGAGATTTGAAGGCTGTCAAATAAAAAGGAACAGACCTTCAAGGAATTTTTAGTGGAGCAGATGAAAGCTGACATCAAACACAAAGTGTGAATGAGTAATGAATTCCTTAATGCTTAGAACTGAATCAAAGTTCAATAAATATACCTGCTTTGGTTAAGAGACATTCAGCATCTGTTAACAGGACAGAAGGAAGACTTACACTCCTCAGGCAAGGTGAACAAACTCTTATAGCCAAGATGCTCTTTGTTCAGTCTATCAAGACACATTCAGTGCCATTCTTGTGCAGCTGTTTACAGGCAATACGAAGCATGCTAAAATTCCTTAAGACATACAGTGCTCTAGACAAGCATAATCAATTAGACAGATACAACTCTTCTCAGGATCATTTTCAGGACAAATGTTGTTCTGCCAATAAATGTGCACTCTCATCCATATATTACTTTGCATTGAAACAATTCTGAAAGCCTTGAGGTCACAGTAAGTAAGAAATACCGCCGCTTGGTCTTCTTTCATTTGAACAGAGTCCAAGAAATCCTGAGTAGCTGCTGTGCAGAGAACACTGTACACACAGGGCTGCCATGCCAGACAGTGCTGTCAGTGAAAGGACAGCCTTACAGATACAGGAAGGTGGCATGGCCAGTGCAACCGAGGAAGCAGAGACGAGAACTTGGGTACATCTATTTGTTTCCTTCAATTTGAAAACAACCCAAGGCTTGAACGAGTTCAAAATTCTGGCCTGCAGTGATGCCTTAGTGAACCAAGAACAGTACAAACGGCCCTGCCACCTATCCACACAGCCACTTAAGGACATCACAAGCTCACCCCTGAAAATCATGCCAGTACTAATGTTACCAAATATCATTTCTCTTCAGCTCCCACGTGGATGTTTCATATAAATCAGATTTATTAGACTCTGGAAACCTGTGTTTCTAAAGGGACTCTGGACAACTTCACTCTCAGTGAAGGGCAAGTGTCTCACCTCATAATTTATTTCCCATGTTTTCCATTGGGGAAAACATTGTATTATTTGCTTATGGCACATTTAAGCAATTATTTTAACTTTCAACTCCCTATACAAATTAGGATATTTTTGGTCAATGAATACAAATGTCTATCAGTGCCAAAACATTAATTACCAAATGGGAGGAGACCATCACTAAGAATGTAGTTGTCACTCATGAACAACTATTGTGTCAAGATCTGTGTAACTAAATAAAGCCTACCAGCCTGGATGGCTACAAAAAAACAATTAACAAAACTGGCCACTGGAAGCGATACTAGTGGATCAAATTTCTGAACTTAGCTTTTTGACTCAGGGTCAAATACATGTGCTAAATTAGTCACTTCCTGCCTATAGGGGATACATGTAAGCAAACTGTTACACTCCTAATTATATGACAGCAGATGAAGGAGAAATCCCTGGCTGAGGATCTCCGGACCTGAATTGACCAGAGGACCAGGTTATGACATCTGGCTCAAATGAACAACTGGGTCCAAGGAAACTTTGAATGACTGCTTTAAAGACCATTCGACCAGTGCTCACAGTTTTTCCACTGGGATTGAGGGGGAATGCTGGTCACTGTAGGAGTATACGAGTTATTTTCTCCCTCTCCATACATACAGATAACTGGGTGTGTTGTCAGAAGTCTGTAGCAATAGCTTTTGGAGACACTGCAACTTAAGCAGAAAGGAATGCAGAAAATTAATATTGAAGTGGAACATGGACAGAATTATTTCTGCAGGAGTTATACACAGCCTCATTTTAGTGTTCATTTATGGCACGACGCGCTGGCTTACACTGATAGCCTCTGAGGTGTACAGTACTATTTAATAACACCAGCCATAAAGTGACTAATCATGTTTCTAGCATGGATAAGAGCTGAACAGACTTGGGTCTAACCTTAGCGACACCCTTTAAGACCTTGTGATTAAGTGTTTTTGGGTGCAGCATAAGGAAAGGCTCTGTTCAATGCAATTAAGATTGCAACTGTGTCTACTCTGTCTGATAAAGTGTCTAGGAAGCAGCAACTGAAGAAAAATGTTTGTGCATTCTTACCCACATCCAGATTGTCAGCAGCATGATCCAAGTTTTATTAGGTCTTTTATTTCCACCTCCACTATGTACTTAAAAGCAATTCAAGCATTCAAACTTCAGCAAACTTCCACTCTAAAAATTAATAGCGATCTCGTGCTTTATAACAAGTTTTACTGACAGGGTAGCAAATTTGTCTCTCACATTGCCCAGGCATTTAAATGAGGGCACATACTGCTTTAGGGTAGCTACTGGAGAGTGAAATGAACTCATGATGGCTTTCTACAACCTGAACTGGACAACTCTTCTGAAAGCAGAAGAGAAGTGGCACCCTTCTTAGGAGAAGAAGCAACTACTGAAACAGCTCTTGCACAAAGTTAGAGATTGCAGCTTACTTTGACAAATCCTCTAGTACTTTATCCTCGTGTAAGTTATTGGAAGAATAGCATGAAGAACCTTTCAGGATTAATTGTAACAACATATTATTTGCTGGAGGTAACCTCCAAGAATCCTGTTAACTATTCCCATTGCTCCTGAAACGTTTCTCTGGTTTCAGAAAAACAGATACAGATCATAAGCAAACGCAAGGGCACAGTGTATCTCCTCAGCAGCAGATCTGCAATCTACTTCTCCTCGTCTTCTACTTCCAATATGAAGCTGTCATCCCAGTCTTCAAACATACCTATAAATTCATTTGCAACTGTGATAGCAGTCCTTTTCATAGGTAGCAGCACATGACATCCAAAATGAAAAACATGACTGCTGTAGGGTTAACTCCACAGAGTGAGCTCTCAAGCTGAGCTTTCACAGGTTGATATTCTGTTAGATACAGAGGGAACAGCGCATATTGGCCAGAGGAATTCATAGCAAAATGTGAGAGAAATGGGTGGATTGTCCAACATGCAAATACCGCTGAGTTGCTTCACTGACAAAAACCCAACCACTCTGAAGTAAGCACAATATTTTAAAGCAACTTTTACCAAACAATAACACCATACCAACAAGTAGATCAATTGCAAGTTTTAAACTCTTTGCAGAGTAATGACTAGTTATTTTGTAGCTAGAAACTGGAGAAAGGTGTAACACCCACTTCATCAGTGGATAACATAGCTATTCATCTGTTAGCTATAAAATATTGGTAATCAGCAGCCGGTTTCTATCACTCACACAGCACTGCAGTTAACAACAGTGCAACAGTCAAAATGGTTGAAGTTGGCAGAGTGGTGTTCTGGATGTGGCTGCGCCTTGCCACGTCCAAAACTTACGTTCTAGGTTTCTAATAAATCAACCTGATCTCTGTTGCCTTATGTAAAATGATCATGAAAATATTGAAAGGCTTTTCTCTAAGAGTTTTCTAGGATCCAATTAATAACTATAATAAAATGTAAAAATTGTATGCTGAACTGGAATTTTAATAGAAGAGATGAGACGGGAATCTCTCGGTTTCCCACCACTGGTTCAGGCAAGTTTCCCTGGATTACAGAGCATTTCAAAAGCCTCTGGCTGTGTCAGAAACAAATCAGAGGCTTTATAGCCATAAACCAGCTCTAAACTCATTAAAATGAAGCTCTGAAACTTCAGCTCTGAAGCTCTAAACATAAAAACACTTAGAATTATTTAGTTTTTGCAGATAAGGGCCACAGTTACTATCTTCTGAAAGAAGCACTTTATTCCATAGTCAATAGTATATGCCTAAACAGCATGAATACTCCATGCTTTTCCACAGTAGCAAATATTTTAAACTTCATGTTAAAGCTTTTCTTAATTTTTTTAAGCTCTTATGACATCAGATTCTCCTGGGATTGTGCTCTTCATGGATGATACATTGACTAGTCAGCTGGATTTGTTTTTGCGGTTGGCATTGTCAAGCAGATATGGAAAAATGGTTTCTACTCTAAGAATCTGGGAAATTCTGGGAATCAAAACAGAACTTAATACAATTTACGACAGGCATCAGGGTGTACTTACGTTAAGTCGTCTTCTGGCTTTTTCACAGGCATCATCGCTAGAACAACTACCAAACTGCTAAGCATGGTGGATTTCCTACCCTTGACACAATTCTTATGTGTCAGCAGAAAGCAGATGCCATCAGCTACAATTGCTTTATGACACTACTGTAGACGAATTTCTGACAGCTCCTTCAGGTCACTTTCTTGCCTCTGACTCTAAATTTATGATATTCTTAATAAAACCATGGGAGCATGTAGGAGGAATTCTACAGAAAATCACAACTAAAAAGATTGATTAGTCAGAAAAACAACAAAACAAGCCAATCATAACCAAAGATTAACATCTTAACAGCTCTGAAGGAGATTAATAACCTTTACAAGTTCTAATGACATCATACTTGGATGGAGTAAACTCATTTAGTCACTAAAGGGCACCTGATTTGTGTATCATCATGAAACAGCCCTCCTCTCCATTTTGAGAGTTTGGCTTGGAAGTAAAATTAGTATGTCTCTCTGGTCTTTAAAGCAGGTTAATAGCTGCTTTAAGAAGAACATACCACCTAATTAAAAATTACAAAATAAATCAGGCCTGTGAAAAAAAAAGTCACCTCTCCCTATGTTTCATTCAAATCCAGTTAAAGATTTTCCATGAATTTTCACATGAAGTTATTTGTTTCACAAGACTTTTTTCCTATTCTTCTTCAACTGAGTAAAGAGGACATTCACACTGGCAAAATCTTTATTTTTCTTTAGGAAAATGTATTAGAACTCTGCATTTCAAAACTACACACTACAAAGCTGACAACAATAAAATGATCCACAACAATATTTGAATAATAATGAAAAAATAGCGATTCTTCAACTTTTTATGTTTAATTGAATCAGCTATTTCAGTGTATTGTGGGAATACATTTATCAGAATCTGTAGAGACCAAATGTTAATTATGAAGGCCAAGCACAAATGAATAATCTTATGTATAGACCCTGACACATTAGAACTGCAAAGCACTCTGCAGATCTTACTTTATGAAAATGTACTAAGAGCGCAAATGTATAGGCCCTTAGGAAGCAATTATCCCTAAAAGATTTAGCTATAATTCAATCTGAAATATTATAAGAGATTTTATAAAATGGTTTCACAAAGAGGAGGATTATTTTACTTTAACTATGGAAATAGGGGCCCACATGCTTCTCTGAATGACCTCTGTGCAGTTGTGGGCATTGCCTGGAGGGAAGATCTGAAATTGGCTTTTTCGTTCAATTAATACAATCCCCTATGACCAATAAGAATACTATAAAAATTAGGAATACTAGTTTGGCATTCTGGGACTGAATGGCCCACATCACTATAAGGAATGTTCTATGCAATAAATAAATACGTTAAATATGGAAATTTTAAATCACGTACTACTAATATGTATGACAGAGATTAGTTAAGAGAAGCTATCTTACCAAAGATGTGCAGATGTTATATTGCACAATAACATGTGCAATAATAATAATAAATAAATGGCACAGTATAGGTCTATACAGCATGCCGTATGTGTCATATGCTTTATTTGTCACATGATCCTCAGGTGTGACATGGGATCTAAAAGTGTAAAAACAAAAGTATGCAAGAGTGCTTACATCACCTCTGTGATTTCCAGATCCTGGATCTGGCCAATTTACTGCCACCACACCTCTCCCACAGTTACAATATGTGTCCCTGCTGCTTTGCCTCACTCAGGAGTCTACAGGCTGCTACTGCCTCAAAGAAGCGTAGCAGTAGCCCTGTGAGCTAATATAACTAAAAATAAAGCTGAAAGCTTGCAGCTTATCTTACCTATTAGAGCATACCCTCAGTAGAATGAAATAGGTTTCTTGTTGATTGGTCTTACACTTTTTTCCTTCTCAGCAACTCACTATTGTGAGATGATTTTAAAAAGTAAGAAAGAAACAATACCTGTTGGGTTTTGCTGTTAAGTGTATTCCAGGACACCACAAAGGTCATGATCTCATCTTTTATCACAAACTTTTATGCCATCCTTAATCTAGCTGATCCTGATTACTGTATTTTTATCCAGTTAAGATTGCAAGTATCCTTGCACCACATCTGATGTTTATGCTCCCATTAGTCCCTGAAGAAAATCTAAAGCAGATCAAGTTCCTCATCTGCCACCTATCACCAGAATACATCTTCTGCCAAACTGAATCAAACAACATTAATTAAGTTTAAGAGAGTAGGGAA
>NW_008824356.1:3855624-3903839 GCF_000699105.1 Pygoscelis adeliae | reverse complement strand
AGTTAAAGATTTAAAAAAACCCCAAAACTTTCTTAACAGAAACTGTCCTGGATAGACACAGAAGGAAAACCTGGACTCCTTCTGCAGGACAGGTGTTTACATCTGAATTAATAGCACACAGCGCAGTTCCCAGTTTGCACGTGGAGATGGTTAAAGTAAGTGTAGATCTCTAGATCATAGTGAAAATAAAAATAGTTGTGTTGATATTTAACGCTGCACTACAGAGACAAATGGCCTGTCCTATTTCTCAGAAAATGGTCAGATGACCAGGCGGTGATCTGCAGCGGAGAGGAGACAGGAGGGGATTCTTGGGTCTGTACATGCACCCTGCGTGTAGCACTTAGGATAGCTTCTGAGCGCATACAAGAGGCAGGAGGCGGCAGCTAAGAACAAGAGGGTTTCACAGGGGAGGTGTGTGCCAAGACCCCACAGCGCGTTACCTGTCAAGGGGCTCCGGCTGGACATTTCTCCGTCAGGGAACTCTGCCGCTGACGGCAGCAGGAGCACGCCGGCCAGCCGCAGCCAGGCCCAGAGCACCAGCCAAACCCATTTCTAAAGGAGTCGCTGACATGATTTTCATCCCTACCAGCCAGTCCATATTTTCTAGGCTGTAGCTACACTAAAAAGGGGTGATAAGCCTTTCATTTACATGAGTGCTTAGGTCAGGAAGAGTGTTCATATGCTGTATATCAAAGCTAACTACTATTGCCAATATTTCATAGGGGCATTTTAGGGTTTTCAAGGTCAAGAATTCAACTTGACCCCTCAGCCTTTTAAAAAGTACTCTGATGCGCCTGTTTTCACTGTAGGCAATAGTAATATGAACTGAGACAAACTCCACAGAGGTACAATATTAAAAAAAGTTCAACTTTAACAAAAATTGAAGAGCATTCCTTTTTTCCTCCCCAGACTTTCATCTCTAAAAGACTACAACCAATTAACCTCTAACTTTGAAAAATCAAAGAATGCCTGTGACAGCCAGAAATTAAATTCTTTAAAGATTAGGTGCTGGGAGAGCAATATCAGGCTTAGAATGAAATCCTCGTAACACTATGAACTATCAAGTCACTTCTTGCTCTGAAAATATAATTATTCTGTAAGCATTACGTCAGGCAATATTAAATGTAAAAAGCGTAGTTTCGATAAAACATTTCTGTTTTCTAACAGAAAGACTCTGCATAATATTTTCAGTGACACAGAAAAAACAAGTCAGCATGCAATTAATGAAAAACAATACTATGTTCAATAAGTAGCATGCTCGGCAAGCACTAACTTTTAGTGATACCAGATTCAAAACAATACTATTATTGTGGTCAGAAACAGCCCTGAATGTTTATGATCTCTATTTCTAGTCATCTGAGGATGGATTGCTTTCAGTATTGCACACCTGATTTTGTAATATTCACCATAGATTCTGATGGCAGTTATAAACCCATGGAACATACAGCATTTGTGTGGCACACAGCCTCTCTCCGTTTATTCATTATAC
The DNA here is from genome assembly GCF_000699105.1 of Pygoscelis adeliae. Classification (NCBI taxonomy): domain Eukaryota; kingdom Metazoa; phylum Chordata; class Aves; order Sphenisciformes; family Spheniscidae; genus Pygoscelis; species Pygoscelis adeliae. The sequence goes on along the minus strand of NW_008824356.1, from coordinate 3,902,350 downwards.
TTTTTTTTTTTACTGAGAAATGTCAAACTACACAAGGATTTACCTTAATTCCTATGCTTTGCATCGGTCAAGTTGTTGCATGAATAATGATGTTTCCCGAATATAAAAAAAAAATTAAAAAGGAGGCAGAGGAAAATCTGCCTGTAAATGAGGTAAGTATGGACCTTACTGCCTAAACCAAACACAGTTTTAAAACGACAACACAGTATCAACAGAGCAACTTCTGTATTTATATTGTCTCTCCACTACCCATCAAAGAGATTTTTAAGAATATAGTTGTTGAATAGGCGCGCACAATGCTTGCACATCTTACCTGGCATAGTCTCTTATTCTGGCTAGCGGTGAGACTGCTGGTTATGTAGCTATCAATTCCACTGATGTTACAATTTCCCTTTCTCAAAGCAGCAATAACCTGTCACTTTACAGTGTCCTTTCTCTGACCCTCTCCCGCCTCGCTGAACATTTTTATTCTTATTGACAAGACTTATTATTCCTCCTCCCAATTCCAACTAGCTACCCTTTTGCAAATAGTAGTATCAACTATGTGGTCACTAGTAGTATAGGTCAACAATGTTATTAATATAGCACACACTGCTGGGAGCAGATCAAACAGCAATGCTTTAAAATATTAGTTTTGCAAAGGTACCATGAGGCAAATAGTTGCAGTTTTCTTCATGTTATAAAATGCAATATTGCAAGGACAGACCCCAAGAATTTAGCGTTAATTACCAGCCCAATAATTTGGAGGATATGTTATTTTTTTTCTCGTTGTTTTCATACACAAAATAAAATAAAACAAAACCGTAACAGAAGGGTGCTGTATCTGTGTTTAAAGAAGGGGTTGTTGGCAAACACCATAGCTCACTTCTGCCGAAATGTACACAACTGATATATGCAGCCCAGAAAGCTGGCACCAGGGGCTTACAACCTTAATTTGCCTGCAAGAAGAAATGGAGATTTACCTTCAGAGCACGTTCTTGATTGTTTTCAGCAGTCAGATGTCTCGTGTTGTTTGCTGAAGTCTGGTTCTGCTCTTTCAGATGATGAAGCTCCTGCTCCAGCCGTTTGCACTGCAACGAGGAAAGAATCCCATTAAGTAGAGGAGTGTGGGCATATTTTTTTCAACAAGCCAAATGAATTAACGTAAATAACCCCATCACCATTTCTGCAGTAGTGAAAGCATCAGACAAAAGCAAGTTATAAGCCCAGACCAGTACCAGAGCTACGTTTTTTAAATGCGCGTCATTATTCAATTTCTTCCTGGTCCAATTGTATGCCAAAAAAAGCTAAGTTTAGTATCAGATAAGGACATTTTGCAGAATATTTTAAAAAGTCTTTAAAATGTCGGGTTGAATTTCTGCTCCTCGCTATGCAAATATAAGGATAGATTTTGGCTTTTATGTATTAAGTAAGTGGATATAAAGGAAGAAATACATGCTTTTAGAAAATCAAGCAAATGAAGGACCCTCCTCCCAAATCCAGCCTTTTATTAGAGAATATACATGTAATTTTTATAGTTGTGTTTTTCACGCTAAGAGATTACTCTAATTCCCAAACACACACCACATCTTGAAAGAAAAGAAGTCTTAAGATTGTTTTGTTTAAATATTTAACTTAATGACAAAGAATGAAAAATTTAACATTTGCTCCTGTGTGCATACAGTAGCATAGTTACTGCTGTCAGCTGAACATCTATTTTAAAGATTAAAGGTCTGCAAATTGTGAGCTAAATTATATTTCACTGTTTTTTATGGTAACCGTAAGAGGTCTTGCCCAGTTACCTTGGTTTGAAAGAGTAATTAGTTGTCAGCAGACAGTTCATCGTCTTATGAAAAAAACCTGTTTTACAAAAAAAAAATATCAAAACAAAACAGACGAAATACCAGGAAGATGTAGGGGAACAACTGTTAGAAGTAGGGAAAAACACAATATTAGCACAAACATTTTAAAACAGTATATTGCAAGCAAGTAGTTTGGATATCACCACCAAAACCCAAAGCTGATAGACTCTGTTGGAACAAAAGACAGTTAATTGATAAAAAGTATTTTAATAAATACTTTCTGAAAACACTAGTAAGAAAGGAATGAGAATCATGATATAATGCCCATGCAAGCATTGCTGTCTCAAATGAAAGACCGGGAAACATCAGTCTTGTGCTATCTTAGTGACTGTGGAAGACACAGAGCTGAGCTTCCCGTCAAGTGTATACAACCTATTCCTGAGTGATTCAGTACGTGGGACAATGAAGCATGGCTCACGTCAACTCTAAAAAAAGAAAAACTGTGAAACAGAGAGCTGTAGGACTGCAAAAATTATAACTGAGGTCTAAGTAAAATAAGGAGTACTAAAGGATCTCAGAACAGAAATTTTGAAGACATATCAATGCATACACTTCTTAAACACAAAATAAGTCCTTAACAATGTACTGCACATCATGTATCCAGCATAGTATATAAACCAGAATGATCCAATCCTATATTTGAATAAGTTTTAAATGATTGTAGGTGTCCAACAGTACTATTAAAAAAATTCAGTTCACATATCTGCTGTTGTATTTCATGACTTCTGTTAGAAATCTGGGCTCATTTCTAGTAGGATTACATATTTTAAAGGCAGCAAATCTCTCTGGCCTAGTGCATCCTCTCAGTGTCTCTTGTAAAGTTCCTTAATGCACAGTTTCATTTTTATTGCAAGAAAAAGAGAAAAAGACACTTTCCCATAAAATAGGGAAATACAGAAAAAATGTTAAGATACATTTGATTGCAAATATTTTTACAGACTTGAGAGATTTAATGTCTATGTTTATCTCACACATGCACAAAAAAAAAAATCACGAATCACAGCTGTAATTCTTTTTCCATGTGTCTGCAGACATGAAGGTGCTAAAAAAACTATTGAAGAACTAAACCCAGATTATGCAGGTTTTTTCTCTCACAGCTTTTTTTCTCTAGTGTATATGATCTAAACACCATTTAAAAAATAAAATAATCTACTATAATGTCAGGCATTATGACACTTTACACATTACATCATGTAAGATCCGCAGGCCTCTCACTTTTCTGCTTTGCCAACACTCTTCTTCAAAACAGTGTTATGGAATTCCCAATTTGACAACAGCACAGGTTTCTTACAGTAAATATTACTAAAAAGGCCAAAATCTCAATCTACCTCTAAAACATGGATTTATATTCATGCTATTCTCTTGATTCCAAAAGAGAAGTGAAAATACGCTAAGAGCAAAACCTAGCTACAGGACCATACGGAAAAAGATCTTGATGTACAGGGCAGGTTGCACAACTAAGGGCATGGGTGCAATCTTATCCTGCTCTCCACTTCACTCCTGTGAAGACAGGACAGTGAAATAAACAGCAGCAGTGGGACTCTAGTATCATGCGGCATATAGAGCATGTACAATAAAGATGCAACACAAGTAACATAAAATGGGTGGACTTCCCTATCAAGTCAACCTTGACATGATTACATTTACATCAATCTTGGCAGCATTTTGTAATTCATCTTTAATTTTATTTCCACTAAGAATGTTGACATCTGAAAAAAACCTAGGCATATTCAATCAGCATACTGCTTGAATCCATTCTGAGGGTATCACTGAAAGAAATGGTGATCTAATTTGACCTTTGCTCATAAGTGTCTTAATATATTGGAAACAATGTATTAACAGAAGATGTTCTGAATTATCAGTCAAAATATATTTATTCCTAGCTGTCTAGGAAGTAAAATCTTTAATTATCCTGTCTGTGAAAGTATTATAATAATACTCTTAAATGGCAAGAGTTGTGTATGTCTTTGTGTATGTCTTACTAAAATTTTATACTCTACAACACTTTGATACCTGAACTACTTTGAAAACATTAAAATAGCATTCTAAAAGCAAGCACTCTTTTTCACAAGAACAAGAGCATATGAAATTTCTGTGTAATCGTGCTGTAAAGAAAAGTTTTAAAAATAGAATTTGAAACAATGCAGCCCTTCTATTCATTCGAGCCAGCATTTTTTGAATTCTGTGTCATTGGTTGTTAGCAAGGTCCAGTAAAAATAGATGTTCTTTAGAAGAACATGTGTTTTTATTGGTTCAGTCCAGGGCTCTAAAATGCCAACAGCTGCAAGTAAGAAACTGGATTTCCTTCTAAAAACATATACAAAAATACTTTTTGGAGCACAGTGAAGAGAAGACATAGTCCAATTCAGTACTGGCAAAAAGGAAATATTGGATGTATCCTTTTAAGAAAGCTGAAAGCTAAAGGAAGTGTTTCATTTCAAATATTATAAATAAGAACATCTAAATCCTGAATTGTGAAAACTCATACTTGGGAAACCTTCAAACAGAATCCTTTTAAAGTCAGAGACAAAATATCTTGTGCCACACAGGTTACCTAAACATCTGATCTGAGGTGTAACTGTGCACTTAAATGGAAGCTCCCGTGAATTTAACACTTCATGAAAGATGGGCTGTTAATTGAGAAAACTGCTTCTTTACCTCAGATACTTTGACTACATCAAGGAATATGAGAGCAGCGTAGATGGATGTCAAAGAGAATATGCCTTGATCAGAATGCTAAAGACTTTTCTAAGTAAAGGATGTTAAAGCCTCGTAAATGGTAACGTCGTTTTATAAAGGTTTCACGCAGACAATCCACCAAGAATTAGCTTCATCACGTGGTCTACTGTGTGCATTCTGAGTTCTGTAACCAGAGAGGCAACACTGAAGACACAAAAAAAACCCCCAAAACCCAACCAGAAAAAGGTTTCCTCTCTTCTTTCAAACCCTCATGTTTGTTCTCCTCTCTGAATGTATTTCCCTCAAAAAGTCTCCTATCTTAGCTAGCCTCATTCAGATGATAACATACTTGTCAGGCAGTGAACCTCTTTAAGCCAACTCCAAGTGTTACTTGAGCAACCATCAGTGCCCAACTGTACAGTTTTCACTACAACATCATCCATTCCCAGCAACAGGCACTCAATCTCATCTTTAACCATATTTCCACAGTGCAACCCAGCTGTGCTCTTCTACATGCACTCAGTCTTTCCAAACAACTACCCCTGTAGCCAGCACAGGATATATCACAAGCAGCTAAGACACAAAATAGAAAAGCAAAGCAGGTGACATACCAAAAGGATAAAAAGAGATTCAGACAGGAAAGAAGAGATAGACAGCAAGTACACCTGTTCTTCCCTCCCATCTTCTAATTTAAACCATTAGGCTACTGGTGAGATTTTTTTAATGAGCATCAGCTAACATGATTCAGCAGAATGAGGATGTTTGTGAGAGGTACCGGTTCAACCTGCACTAGGTGCTGACCCCCTTCAGTCACAATCCAGGTGGGAGGGTTGAGAATGCCACAGGAAAAATCCAGAAAAACTGCAAAAAGGAGCACCTGCTAAATGGGCACTGATGGAGAGGTCAAGAAGAGGACCAGGAGAACATCACTGAGTAAAGTCCTTGAGCCTCGCCCAGAAAGAGACTGTTAAAAGATGGTCCTAGTTCCAGGTACACAAAAGGAGTAAAGATGGTTTACAATGAATTGAGTATTTCAGAAGATAGAAAAATCAATGCAGGTAACCACTTAATAGTGTTTGGCCTTTACTAGAAAATGAGGTTGCATTAACATATCAAACATAACTTTAGCACTTGTATAAACAAATCATCTTTAACATGCTGTCAGCTTTTCAGCATTTTCTTCTTCAACTTGTACCTATAACACGTTAACACGGTGTTATGGTACCTGCCATGTCTACACAGATTGATGAGTTATTTTTTAATCATTACGTGACATGATTCTTCAGTGAGGTGTTCTGAAAGTAAAAGGTACAGACATTACACAAGAGTAAAGAAAAATCTGCAAGCCATTGGAGAAATAACATTAGGAGGGACAAAGATGGAATACAGCAAAGCATTAACATCGAGCAGAGCAAACCCCTGCCCCCAACCATTTGGTCCCCGTGCAGTTTGTTTATATGAAGAGAGCACCTATCCCCAGAGGCCTCATGCAGAAGCATATTTAACTCTGCGCTACTCAGGTCAGAGAGAGTCATACTCAGACTGTCCACGTGCTTTCAGAGAGACATAAATGTTTTGCTACACTGGGGTCCCTTGCTCTCATCTCACTGAACTAGACAGTAATGTCAGGTATGTTATTCGTTTTGTATTACAGCGCAGATTTGACCCAGAGAAAGGGTGGCAATTTCCTCAGCCAAGGGTGATGCTCCTTGGCTGAGGAAGCAACACCTAAAGCTGAATAACAGAAAACCATAACACTTCCTTACTACAAATGCAGTCTTGGTGGCAATTTAATCCTGTTACATCTATATTTGCTTTTAATACTACTATATAGGATACAATGTTTTCCATCGTCTTTCATTAAAGGGAATCCAAACTAATCCCTCCTGAACTTACGGCAATATGCTATGGAAAAAAAGAAGAGTCAACACCTTATGCCATTTATATGCTAAGAAAAAAAAGGAATTGATTTGTCTCTGTTAACACAGATACGAGGGTCAAAGTCTGATGAAACAAATGTACTATGACTAAGATGAGGCCAAATTCTGCATAAAGTTCTTTCCTGAATTCTGAATTACATTTGATTGTCTCATCCAATTAGTACATACAAAAGATAGTATTTTATGAAAATATATTTGTTCATCTAGAGTCCTTGTCAAAACCTGCGACGCTTATAACCTTAAGAATCAGCACTGGCATAAACACAAAAGACTCCGCTGATGAGATTGCTGAAAAAAGGGACAGTATGTAGATGGAGGTACCGCAACGTGCTTGCCCTGCTCTTGTACTCCTCCTGAAGCCTAGACCATTGGCTGAGTGGGGTCGGGGTGGTGAGGTAGGGGGATCTTTGGTCTGATCTGATTCTATCCAGTCAGTCTTGTGTGGTCTCCATAGTTTCATAATAGATCTTGTACATAACCACAGCCTCCCACAAATAGCTTCATTCTGTCATTAAATTTAAGGTAACATACTTTTATTCAAGTCGGACAAAAATCAGAAGTGAGTGCTTAGTCACTTACCATGGGTCAGCTGGTGCATATCAGGGCCTTCAGTTAAACAGTGAGTACTCTGCCACATTCTGTGGACTTTTACGCATGAAGACCTTGCTGAACTGGGATCTCAATTACTGAAGTAGTGAGAAATAAAAATAATCTAGTTCCTACTGAATAACTTGGGAAAATGGTTTATGTCCTCCAAATTATGGGAAAGTAGGAATCCATCTGAATGCCAGATGAACCATTTTCCAACATGCATTTTTTCCTTTATGCATTTTAAACAAACTGCTCATCAGCAAACTAAATGACACACTGTATCTCGATGGAAAATGCACAAATACCATTAAAAGATGAGTTTATGGGATACCAAGATCCTACTACGACACAACATAATAATTTTGGAAGTGATAAATTGCAGATACATTTTGAAATTAGTTAACACATATTCACGGCAACGAACAACTGAAGTACAAATAATTATTCTAGACACCAAACATGAAAAAGATGAAGAAACATGGCTACTTTTCCACCCGTTACATTTTTTAAGTCATCACCTGTGGAAACGTGAATACAATAAACAACACGTGAAGCAAACAAACCCAATTCAACTGATTCTTCTTTTAGTTTATTATTTTGTTCGCCTTTTCTTACTTCGTTTATAATGATCTGCACTTCAGAGTAGCTCCCAGCTCAAAGATGCCAAATGGAATGCAAGTGTTCTCAGTTTGACAGCCCTTCTCTCCCCCTCCCCTAAATTTTTTTTTTTTTTTAACAGTCTGCCCCTTGTCCCAAATTCATCACAATTTCTGGAGAGGCAAACATCTTGCGCCACTTGGATGCTGCACAGCTCTTTCCTTTGCAGACAAAAATAATACCAAAGTCATCCAGTCAAAACACAAACCAACCTTTGGTGTCACTGTGAATTATGTACTTTGAACTGCAGATGTTTGGAAGCACTTATATTTATATAAATAGATTTTATCCTTTCTCTTCTAAAATAATAATTTTAAAAGAAATAAAGAAATAAATGAGTTTCTATATAATAATCACTAGAAAGATTTTTCCATTAAATTATAATTTTGAATTAAGGCTTTCTAACCTCTGAAAGAAAAGACTTTTCTTCAAAGTTCTGGCAAGCCATCAACAAATGTGTTTAAATGATTATTTATACAATGCCCAGCAGCTTAGAACTACTGGGATTTCAAGGAAGAGAAGTGCTTTTGTAGAGCTTAGGCCTCAGAAACATATGCATCTTTAAAATTTCATATTCTATTAGTAAGAGAAACACTTAAATGTAAACACCTTTTTTTTGCAGCAGTGCAACGGTGTCTTGCTCCATCAGAAGCCACAAAAAGAAATGCATCAAAATACAAATGAAACATTTTTGTCTTCCTTGTCACTACGACAAGGAGCCAGTTGGAACCTTTAGCATTAAGGCAGATAATATGCTGTATACATGACTTGGTTTCCTCCTACCATTCCTTTCCCTTTCTATTTCTGAACACTTCAAAATGCAGCAAAACAAGCTTTCATTTATTTTCATTTGAACAGTTAAAGGAACTGTAAGTGCACAGAAAGACATTCAGAAAATTCAGACAGTAAAGTTTAACTGTTTCCACTCTTCATGTTAACAGTCCTTCCCTGTGCCGCTATTCAACAGCACTGAGTAGCCCTATGACACTCACCCACCCAACTCCATTCTCTATATATTCTTACACTTCCTTTCAGTGATGACATTTCAAAGATCAAGACAAGCTTGATCTACTTCTCAAAGAGCTCAGCACACACAGACTTTCCTAATCAATGACACTCATTATAAAAAATGTGCAAGGAGAGGAAGAGAAAGGAAAACGGGATGTTCTCGAGCAGTATGTGATTCACAGGTCACTCAAGCAGGGTTCCTGTGCTGGCTGTGCCCCTGGACTACCGCGGCTCTGCTAACAGGGGGCTGCTGACAGGCTCCTGATCTGCAGGAGGAAAAATAACAGCAGGAGCTGCTGAAGCCACGTAACTGGGTCAGTTTCCTGTATCCATTGCATATAAGTTACCAATCTTACCTCACCTCTGATCCATTCCTTATAGTCGTTTCTAATCAGAATATAAACCCAGTGACCTGGAGTCAAACATTTATTCATGAGGCTGTACTGGGTCTGAAATTAGGCAAAAATGCATTCAACTAACCTAAGAGTGTTTTTTTTCCTAATTGCCTGTCATATATAAATAAGTGACTTCTGTTTTACATGGAAGTCACATTATTAATTCAATTTTTTAATTTCATGCCTGTAAGTCTAATAAATAATGTATAAACTAAGCATGTAAGCTGACGAGTAGTACGCAAGGTTAGTATGCTTGCTCACACACACGCCCCGCTGCAGAGTTGTAGAAACACTAGAAACTGGCACAGTACAATGAACTTCATATAGTTCGCATGTCAGCGTGTTATATTCAAAAGCAAAGGAAATTACCAATACTCCCAAATAATTCATCAAATGGAAAATACTAATTAAAATTTTATCATAAGAGGGAAAGATCATTCAAGAGTCAAGATTCTCTTTTAAAAGCAACGACAAAAAAAAATAAAAAAGTAAATCTTTATTAGCTAAATTCGAATCACTGAATAAAGGTCTGTAAGTACAATAATACTTAGAGAAGGATCAGTTTTACTTTCAGTGCATGGCAGCAATTCCAGCATACAGATTCAAGAGACTGTTTCAGAGTAGAAACTTCTGCATAGAAAATAATTCAGAGTGACTAACCTCAACATCTTTAAAAACATTTCAAGAATACAACTACACAACACCAAAGAGGTCTTGGATTAAATTTGCCATTAAAGCAGGGCATGTATTAGTATACTACTTACAAGAGAACCAGGATTGAAATACCCTACTGACTACCTGAAATAATTTCTACCCTGGTTGAGTAGTAAGCAGTACTGCAAGAAAGGTCCCAAAGAAGACAGTCAGAGCAGCTGAATATTAAAATACTATTCTGATCTTCTTTTACTTATGGTCTTAGTATCCGTTTTCCAAGTCAATGCAACTCCCACATACTCATTTACACACTATTTTGCAAGGCTTTGGTCATTCTAAACTCCAGTGCTAACTACTGTGCGATTCGTTAGCACACTGAGCTGTAATATTATGAAATGGGCTACTGCAGTCAACAATAGTTAGTAAATGCAGATAACCTAATATACCATGATTTTTTATCTTCAGTTAGATAGGGACAGATTCCTCAGTAGCCAGCCACCTCTTCATCACATGGGCTCAAAAAACAATAACATTTCATTCCTGCAGATTTGTAGATCACATTCCTTCTAACATGGAAATAAAATCACAGAATGGTTCAGGTTGGAAGGCACCTCTGGAGGTTGTCTTTCCCAATCCTCCTGCTCAAGCAGGACCAGTTGCCCAGGACCGTGTCTAGATGGTTTTTGAATATCTCTAATGAGGGAGACTATAAAAGACTATGTATTCCTAATAAAGGAAGGAACACAAATTTCAGAAAGCCATGAACTTTATTTTTTACTAGCTGTTTTACTTTTTTGTTTTATTTCTCCTCCTTCATTGTTGAAAAGAGGAAACACAGGTCTTCCCTCTCCAGTTTCTTTAGCCTGTCCCTCCTTCAAATGCAGCATCTTTCCTCCTTTCCTTTGCACAGCAGAATGTACACATACTCTAATTCTCAATTCTCATCTTCGCCTGTGTGAGGTCCATTCCACTGCACTGTCTCATTTTTCTCTACATTTTTGCTTCATCTTGTTCCCATAAATGTTCTCTTTATTACGCAATTCTTCTCAATACCTCTTCTTTAATTATAGAAGTGTTTGATGATGTTGTACTTCTTGATAAACACTGACTAATCACTTTTTCCAACACTTAAATGAAGTTAGTAAATAGGACTTTCTTGTTTTATGAGATGAGAAATTAGCACAGCAAGTTTAAGAAGCTTAATCAACCGACAAGATCATGTCAGAACTGGGATTACTACACCCAAAACCTTTGCTTTACTGACTCGACCAAACGATACGGAGCTATTGCTTTCCATGGCCACGTGTTTTGCTGGCTCCTCAGAAGAGTAGTCGGTTCCATTACAAGCAGATGGCCCTTGGCCAAGAGACAGCTTGTCAAACATCTGACACAACACACCATGACAGATAGCTGATAATTGCTTTTGTTAAAAGCCTTTCCCCCACCCGCAGTTAATAATCTGCAGTGTTGGTACTCAAAAATATATATAGTAGAATGGAGGTAGTGAAGGTGTGAAAGGTGTATGAAAAGGAGAAATTTCAGAAAGAAACATTCACAGCCTGATCTTCCAACCAGATCTAGAAATTAGGAATCTGATTCTCAGATATATGCAAGGCACTCAGCTGCTGACAGAGGTATGTTTTTAGAAAGTGTAACCTTATTTAATTGAATGTAACCAATATTAGTTGACAAGAAACCAAAATTTGGTAAACAATCTGTCATTCTAATGAGCTGGTTTTCAAATAATCTTTAATGGATTTTCTTAAAATCCATATGCAAACAAGACTATTGCCTAAATGTTAAATTGGCATTTACTCCACAAAAGGACAGGAATACTTCTGGTCCATTTTTAAATATCACATTATTCGAGAAAACACTATCATGAATCACTGTATAGATGCCACAGTTTTTTAATCTCGTTATTCAGATATTGTAATCATGGGATTGCAGGTGTTCCTCATAGTACACACTATCTGTTTGTCCTGATAAATACTGTACTCTCAATTGAGCCATCAGTTGCTTAAGTGGCAGTTCTTCAATTTTTTGTTGTGTAATGTGTTCTCCCAAAACTTCTTTGATGTGTAATAAAAGTTACTTTAAACTAGAGATTATAACAAACTAAAACAGCTAATTAGGTAGGTGAAAGCACAAAGCTCTGCAGATATGTCAGGGACGAGAAACACTTTTTGAATAAATGACGTGAATCAGTAGTATTTGCTCTTTCTCCATGGAAGCAAAGTTTCCTTTTTCCGGAAACTTCGATACTAAAGATCACAACTATCTGGAAGCAATATTAATATCAGTGTTTTAACAGTCTGAGAATAAGTGTGAAAATGGAGTAATTAATTATAAATCTTCAAATGTTGTTGTGAAATCAGTTTCTTTCTCACCAATACAGAGATCTAGGTAACAGCAAATATATAAAATTTATATTTCAGACATCTTTTCAAATTTGCTTATATGCACTAAAAAGTGGAATAAAAATATTTTTAAAAAATCAAGAAATTAATCAGCTTTGCACAAGCTTAAAACGAATCATACATAGAAGACAAAGACAGCCCACAAAGAAATGTTTAAGAAAGTAAACAAAAACTCTGCAGAACTAAAACAAAAACACACATTTAGAAATTATGTATTGCTCAGCTTCAGTAATACTGAGAAACATCTGTATCATTTTGGTACACGAATACGACTTTTCAAGTATTAAGTAGTGGTTGAATCTGAAGATTTTACCTCTGCAACAAAATTTAGTTTTAGCTTCACTGAAGTGTTTTACAAGGATTGATGTGATGTGACTCGCTACCCAAATAGATGCTCACTTCTCAAGAGGATTGGCCGTGCAGCTTTGAATTAACAGCCACCTAAAAGCTTTCAGATATGTTACTGAAAAGCAGAAATGCTTAAACCTAAAATCAGCTGCCTTTGACACGTGCAATTACCAACATTGCCCTCATTCAGCTCAAAGCTTCCTGGCAGTTCCGTCCCTCATGCGTAGAGGGTAGGACACCCTAAGCAGAAAAAAATTAAGGAAAACACAAAGATAGAAGAATGTTATGACAACTTCTGAAAGCAAAGTGATGGGCCTGCCTGCCAAAACAAACAAAACGGGTAAATGCACGACTACTGCTGAGAAGTGTCTGGATGCCATAGAAGACAACACACACGACATAAAGAGAACATGTACGAGACACACAGCTGCTGGCTAGCCCTACAGTAGAAAGCAGGCTGATATGACTATTTAGCACAAGGGATTAACAAGGATTTTGCTGTTTCTTCTGGGAAGCTGGCACTGGATGCTTTCATTTTCACAGTGGGATTTTCAAGACTAGTTTTGCAGACTGAGGTTCAGTTGAAGTCCTAACATTTTGACTGTGAAGGGGACCTCAAGCAATGAGGCTGAAAAAATGCTTGCAGATTGAGAAAGAATACTTTGTCTCAAAGCTACAGAAGATGAAAGAGGTAAACTCACAGAGAGGGCTGGTGTTCACTCCTGTCCTGAACACAACCCAGCAGAGCTCTTTCAGGCAAAAAAGAGTGGAATCTATTGTTTTCTAATGTTGCTGGGATCTGTAATACAATCTCTGTCTGAGGTGTGAAATTCCTCATCATGATTACAACATGACTTGGAAGGAAATCTTACCTGTAGGTGACAAGTCATCTCATGAGACAACAAGGAGCAAAGTGTTCATAGCCATTCTTCTGACACAGAGCTTTACTCTGTTTTTTGGGTTTTAGCTAAACTTTGGTAATACTTCTGCAGATAGCAGAGAAAGGTGTTACAGCTAATTAAGAAATAAGCAACTCAGCATAACTGAAAGATGACCAGCAACTGCAGCAGAACTTTGGTTAATATACTTAGATTTACATGTGTATAGCTGCTAATTCATTAACTAGAGGTAATGTTAAAACTCCCCTCTCTCAAAAAATAGTTATCAGTTCCATGTTATCAACCATATAAAGTATACATTCAGAAGCATTACTGCCAATTACCCTGCATCAGTGCATTACACCAATGAAATATCCTGTAGTCAGCCACTTGTTGTATTCTGTATTTCTGATAACTCCAGAATTGCAAAAGTTGTCATACTTTTATGATTTAATACTGTTCCTCATCCACAGTTAATTTTTTTTTTTTGTTACAGCTAGAAGTATGAATCTTTTTACACAATCACAGCTTCTTAAGGGTCTTCAAGTATTTCTACATATTTGAATTGTGTCATTTAAAAAAGTATTTTCAATACAAAAGTAAACTATATATCAGAATATGATATTTTGTGCTGACTTTGTGTATACCCACAGCATACTCAACAACAAATACTTTAAAAACATTACTGAAAAGAATGACAACAAAACATTAACATCAGAAAGTGTTAACAAGTTCCCTGACAATAGCATCTTCCAATTTCATGCAGGCCACACGCAATGGGAAAGCCTGTCCTTCATTTGCAATAGAGGGTAATGGAAGCTAAATTTTTCTTGTTCTCAAGCAACTCAGCTTGAAAAATAATTAACAGTGAATAAACAGAACATGGAAAAGAGGGTAAATCCTAGACACTCACCATCTGAAGCACGAAACAGTAAAGCCATACAACAAACAAATGTAGGCATACTTGGTGAACGAGACATAGATAAATTAACACTACTGTGAAATCTTTCTTTCATAAAGAGAATATTGATAGATTTTCTTGTTCCACGTCTTTTGCCAAGGCCACTACACACTTTAGACCAGAATATGTAAAATAACTGCATCAAGCCTGAGGGCTTCCAGCAATTGATTAATGGCTTCACAACCAAATAAAAGGTCACAAAGTCCAGACCAAAGCCAGAGGGAAAATTGCTGTTGTGGTAATTGTTACCTGTTCATTTAAAAACAATTAAAAATCTAGAAAGAAATTGAAGTAACAAAAATGTTTATTAAGTTCTACATTTCAGTAACAATCATCTACCATTCTGTTGAAAATGAGTAATCAGCTTATCATCATTACAATAATTTTTCCTTACACCTTCTGTTACTTCCAGACCTAAACTTTCTTACTCACCACCTCTCTTTACTGCTTAACACACATGTTGAATCATAAGGGTGACTCTGGAGGGTATTGCAATGCAACAGGTCACTATTTCACTTTAGGGACTCTGGGGAAAAAAAAAAGGTCAACAAAAAGCAGCTCTATTCATTCTTCTTAGCTCCATGTCCCACAATATTCTTAGTCAACTACTGATATTGTGGTAGTGGCACGATCAGCAATATAGTTTGGCTACTATTCTTTGAAGACATGCCCACTGCCCAATTCAATCCAGACTTTACATTCTGTGTGTCATTTTAGTTGTGATCTATGCTACTAGTTTGAAACCTATTTCTCCTTGAAGAAACCAAGTTCATTTATGTCTTGTGGACAGGTCCAAAATCTTCACCAGAAAAGTGTGCATGTAAAGTAGTCTAATAATTTCCAAAGTAAAAAGGCTGAATACAAACATACTGGAATACTTTCTCCAAGAACACTGATAGCTTTTACTTCCCTTTAGCTATTTCTTTTATTTTTTTAATAAATCTGATTCTCCTCCTTGAAGTCATCTCATGTTTATCCTTAATTTCATGTAATACACTAGCAGAGTTTTAATGTAACTAATTTAAAAAATATTCTCTTGGATTAAATGGATTTTTTCCATTTCTATACTTATAAATAATGAAGCTTTGAACTTTTATCTAAAGTTCTCAATGACTCTCAGAAATTTTCACTGAAGAAACACAATTTGCACACTACTTTGCACTGGGGGTGCAATTTGTAATTTCTCTCACCTGTCTCTACTTCTTAATGCTTTGTTTTGCACCATGGAGTGCTATCTGAGAACATGAACTGGATTCCTTTTTTGATTAAAGAAAACTCAAAGATGCACTCCAGGAATGCACCTACTGCATTGCGACACAAATGAATATTCAGTTCATAGGACTTGACTACAGCTAGTCCAAAGTAAAAAACAAACAAACAAACCAAACCAAAACGAAAGCACCCCCCCCCCAAAACATGTTAACATGGATGTCAGATGCTGAGAACTATTTCATACTCCAGATCCATTCTTATTTGTTCACACTACTTGCTAATACAGACATAATCAACCACAAAGTTGCAACTGTGAACATTCAAGAAGTGGCAAGTGGGTAAAAGCAAGGAGGGAAATGAACACACAGGTCAGACATATTAACCTTTTCAGACTCCACATTAAATATAAATATGAAACACACAAATCTTGTTTGTCACCTATCAAAAGAATTTTTATGCAAACTCATCCGGGTATCCAAAATAACAAAGTGTTTTTGCAGAAAGATTTCTTAGAAAACTAGCTTTTAATATGAAACACACATATGGATTTTTTTTTAATTTTTAAGAAAATCAGAGACATTTTATCCAACAGGTAAGCAAACTGAAATCTGATTCAACATTCAGTACCTAACTTGAAACTGTGAAGTGTTAAGTACCGTGGAAAACTTACTTTAGGTACCTCTACAATAGTTCTGGTACCTATAGAACTTATTGCATGCACAGTGATTCAGTCTCCTCTTCAGAGGGAATACTATTTGAATTCTGCTTGTATCACATCGGAAATTTCCTCTATGGGTTGTTGCTACTGAAACAGGAGATCAATAAGCATACAAAACATTTTTCCTCTCTTTCATCCTAGGGTTTTGACATTAAATATTTAAATTAATTCTAGAAATTGGTTTGGAAGTCTAAGCTGTGTGAACCTAGAGCTTAGCACTATGATAGATGAGTCAAATAGCAATTAATCAAACAAGCCTGCATGCAAATTTACTGTCATTTTCGAAGGGGTGAGGAGTTTCTAGGTACTGAAGAAAAGATGAATGTTCGACTGGAAATTCATTGACGTTTACAATTAAAGACACAAAGCTTGATCATGCCCTCAAATACTATGCAGACATGTATTTTCTGAATTCTGCACAACACACTGTTTGCAGAGGAACAACAGGTGATTTAACAATGCAAACAATGATGTGTCTCAGGGCATCATTCAGCCAAAACCTTATGGCAGTAAGAAGAAGAAATGTAGTATCAATTAAATTTGGCTTCAGAAGTTCAAAAAGACAAACCGTAATCCCTCTCTTCAAGGAAACATTGCATTAACATTTACATATTTACTCATACTTAGCATTCATGGACTAAATACAAAAGTTCTGTATAAGAGCTCCTTAGGATAATTTCCTTTGGATCCTCCTCTCCCTCCCACTAATGACCTACCAGCTGACCTGCACTCCCAGATGTGAGAAGCATTAACTGAAAAACTACAAGACCTCAGGCAACCAAAGCTTTGCTGAAGTCAAACTAAGGAACAAGCTGCAAAATATTCACTTTCACTAGTGAAATTCTGACACCAGTGAAATCAAAGGGAGTTTCATGCCCTACTCACAGATACCTGCCTACAGAGAAATCACAACCTCTGCTACATCAGTGCAAGAGACCAACTGACACTACAGACACAGATGTGTAATGTCCCCAAATCTTCTCCTATCATCCTGTCTGAACATCTCACCTCTCCTCAGCTTTCTTAATGCCTTCAGAACTGAGAGTTGCATACAGTGATCAATGAAAATAGAGCACTATGACGAAAGATTGAAAAGGTGTTATTCTTTTGGGGAACATTCTACACAAATTAGCAAACCCAACGTAAGACATCAAGAGGATTCTGTTTGGCCAGTTTCCTCTCTATTTTAGTCTCCAGTGGACTAAAATTCCTACTTCAGAAGAAAAAAAATACTGCACACATCTTCTGAACGTAGCCAAATATTTAACTGAGTATTCCCCTGGAAAATATTCATGCTCCAGCTAGCACAAATATATTCGAGGTAGAGAGTCAGTGCATACCTAGTCATCTCAGGAAGTAAAGAATTATTATAATTTTTCAAGCTGGGTTTGTTTTTAGAAGAAGTAGGCAGCCAAGTAGGGAAGAACCTGCCTTTTTGACTATGACGAAAGATTGAAAAGGTGTTATTCTTTTGGGGAACATTCTACACAAATTAGCAAACCCAATGTAAGACATCAAGAGGATTCTGTTTGGCCAGTTTCCTCTCTATTTTAGTCTCCAGTGGACTAAAATTCCTACTTCAGAAGAAAAAAATACTGCACACATCTTCTGAACGTAGCCAAATATTTAACTGAGTATTCCCCTGGAAAATATTCATGCTCCAGCTAGCACAAATATATTCGAGGTAGAGAGTCAGTGCATACCTAGTCATCTCAGGAAGTAAAGAATTATTATAATTTTTCAAGCTGGGTTTGTTTTTAGAAGAAGTAGGCAGCCAAGTAGGGAAGAACCTGCCTTTTTGTGAGATGCAAAAGATTCTTGATGCTCTTCAGCACCACTCCCAATAGTTTTACTCAATGCCTCCCAACTGCAGCAGTCACTGGCTCTGTTTGGCCCTTTGAAAATTCTGTAACTGGTGAGATTCACTTGGTTTATTCTGAGAAGCTGCGAAGAAAACATGGATTTAACCATGTTCAGTATAACATGGACTTCCTAAAACATGGATTTAGTCAAACTTTCAAAGAATTATCTTTATTTAGGTACACAGGAAACAAAATGTGACATTATAAAGCACCGTTCCAGTGCAACACAATTGAATGGAAAACTAATATTGCTAATCACAACAATTGCTCGTATAACTTGGCTTTTTGTGATCTTTCTTCAGGATCCTTTCTACTCAGCATTATCTCCAAAGAATAGACGTCTGTGAGGTTTACCTGAGGCCACTGATGTAAATAGCAATAGAACTGACAACCATTTCTTCAACTCTTGTTTCTTTTCTCTCTGCAGTCACAGTGCAACTTTTAATGTTAAATCTTAAATTATTTTTTTAAATTTAGATCTATTCTGTATTTTATTCCATATCCCTATTGCTTTCTCTCAGGACTTGGACTAAATTTGCAGGGCAAAAGGGGCATCCTGCGGACAGCTCATCTCTCTCTGTTTAGCAATCCTGCTGGTAAGTAATTTCCCCATGCCCATTCATCTGCTACCTCTCAGAGAAAAGCACTGCAAATGAGGGCAACAGGAACTTGCTGTTCCCTGCCCAAAGGAAACCAGCCATAAGAACGAACCAGCATGGACCTTGGATCCTCAAATTACAATAAACATCCCCTTTACCTTCACTTCCCTCCTCAAATAAGCCCGTGACCAAAATCATCAGTATCCCACAGCAGCTGCCTGGGTTCACGAACAACTGCGAATACAGTGTTCTACCTTTTCTTTTCCTGTTCCCAGATATCAGTGGCAGAAGGGAAAAGGTAGTAGGGGAAGCATGCTGGCCGAGCAGCTAGGAGGACACTGTCAAATGTGCCAACCAAGAACTCGATTGGTATCCTTAACCAGGAAATGTCAAAGGGTACCAAAACACAAGAGTTTAAAACTGAACTGCAAATTCAAATTACTAAAAATAACATCCCAAACTGTGGTTTAGGTTGCAAAGGGATCACCTCTATCCTAAGATAAGAGAGTCATGAGGCATCGTAACCTGTCACCTGAGTATTCTCCAATTAAGGGCCCAAGATCTGTAAGTAATTTTTTTCATTTACATATGCTTTTGTTAGTTTTTACACTTCACACAGCTCTTGCGTTTATTACTTCAATAAGACCTGTTCACTCATGTGTGCTGAGAATGCCTTAATGCTCTGTGAATCACAGATAACACAGAGCTCTACACCTTATTTGGTGTAAAAGGAGGGAAATTGCTTGAGCAGAACGTAAAAAAAAAGTTAGCAAGAACCTGGCTTGCTGTAAGTACAGACATTTATCAGTTATTAGTCATTAGTCGAAACTGATAATGATGGGCAGTGAAGCATAGTGCTTCTCATCTTTGTTTTCAATGACGTTAAAGTGCTGCCAGCTGCCAAACAGTGCCTCAAAATGGAGAAAGGTACTTAAACTTGCTTCAGATGAGCAACTGGGTGCATGCCAATTTTTTACATGAACAGTCATAAGCATGTTCCTGCACAGCAGGATGTGATCAAACTATTCAAAGCTGTAAAACCAGGTTTGCTTGCCAGTTATGTTATTGCTTCAAGATCAGTGTATTACAGACGATACTTTGCCAACCACTGTTTTTCCTTAACAATAAATTCTACACCTTTAATATTTAAAACTCTGTATAGAACTGACTGTTCCCAATTAAAAAAAACACATTTACAGAATGAAAGTTAGGACTGAAAACATATCGAACACACGATCTCCTGAACTATAAGCCATCTCTTATTTAGCTTTAAAAAACCCACTTCTTTCAAGCTGTATCAATTAAAAGGTCCCCTTTCTTCTCTAAACCAGAAATAATTGTAATGACTTACTCAAGTCCTCAGCTTCAGCTGCCAACCCTGTAATCATATTAACATTCCTGTCCATAAGGTGTGATGTGGTTAATAGGTGGTTGCTAGTTTGAGACATTGCACTGTATTGCCTCCTGCTGGAAACCACTTCTTTAAAGAATTTTATGAAGATCACACAATGTGAGTATGCCATATGTAACCTTTATTAAATGTCTGTCACTAATTGGATTACTCAAGCAAGAAAGATTTTTGAAGAAAGGCAGAACTGTAGTACAACCAACTAGACAAATAAGTTTTTTCCTTGAACGGGTTAAGACAAAACCAAACATAACAGACAAGAAACTGATGTTTTATTCCTCATGACAGTCAGCATCCTTCTCCATTTTCCTTTCAGAGTGTGCTGGTTTTGGCTGGTTAATTTTCTTCACAGTAGCTAGTATGGGGCTGTGTTTTGGATTTGTGCTGGAAACAGTGTTGATAACACAGGGATGTTTTCATTACTGCTGAGCAGTGCTTACACACAGTCAAGGCCTTTTCTGCCTCTCACACCACCCCACCAGTGAGTAGGCTGGGGGTGCACAAGAAGGTGG
Organism: Pygoscelis adeliae; assembly: GCF_000699105.1. Taxonomy (NCBI): domain Eukaryota; kingdom Metazoa; phylum Chordata; class Aves; order Sphenisciformes; family Spheniscidae; genus Pygoscelis; species Pygoscelis adeliae. Next base: position 3,881,667 of record NW_008824356.1, on the reverse strand, counting down.
GAGGGGACACAGCCGGGACAGCTGACCCCGACTGACCAAAGGGATATGCCACACCATATGACATCATGCTCAGCATATAAAGCTGGGGGAAGAAGAAGGAAGGGGGGGACATTCGGAGTTATGACATTTGTCTTCCCAAGTAGCCGTTACACCTGATGGAGCCCTGCTTTCCTGGAGATGGCTGAACACCTGCCTGCCGATGGGAAGTAGGGAATGAATTCCTTGTTTTGCTTTGCTTGTGTGCACGGCTTTTGCTTTACCTATTAAACTGTCTTTATCTCAACCCACGAGTTTTCTCACTTTTACTCTTCTGATTCTCTCCCCCATCCCACTGGGGGGGAGTGAGCGAGTGGCCGTGTGGTGCTCAGTTGCCGGCTGGGGTTAAACCACGACAAGAGGATCAGTCATAAAACAGACTCAAGCTCCCCAGTATAACACAGTATCTGTTCACTAACAAACATATCTTAGCAAATACAACCAAACAGTTGAGTTTGTTTTTTTAAGGGGCTTGGTACAAGAGAAGATGGATGTCAATGTTTAGCCACGCTTTAGTTGTTTGTTTTTTATTCACTTGAAAATACATACTAAAAGTAGTATCAAATATTTGAGTTTATACCATTTTATTTGTTTTCACACATACAAAAAGTAGTTTGCATATTTGCTCAGCAATCTAGTGAATGATCTAAGATTACATACACATGCACAGCTCAATACAGTGATTGAAGTGCCTCTATCTGCTTCGTAGTAAGAAGTAACATTCATGTTTGAAATCGCAAAAAAATATGCAGATGTTCTTGGTTGTTACAGCTCAAAAAAACATTTTCATGACCTTTCCAAGACATAGACAGTGCTCTTCATTTTTTGAAGAATGAAAAAATTATTCAAGTAAAATTCAAATAGAAGAATCACAACTAGCTAACAACTGCTAAGTATGCTGCAATAGCAGTCCGGTTAAATGCAACTTAATAGTATAACTACCAGAAATAGTATTGCAAAACTGCATTTCAAAGACTAGTTGAAAGTAATCTGTATTTGCTTGGTCATAGGAAACACACAGTTTATAGAATGTCCATTCTCTAGGAATGTAACCTATTCCTTACTTGAAATCAAAGCAATGTGTTAGAGCTGTGAAGGCTTTTGTGTTATTGTTTCTTACCGAGAAAAATCAGAAATCCTACAAGTAAAACCCCAAAAGCTAGATACTACTTATATTCACTGTGCTCAGTTGTCAAGTGCCAGGCTATTGTGAAGAAAACCATAAAGAAGGATAACAGATGTAGCTTCATTAAACACAGTGAGTCCAAACCCCTATTATCATATAGGTAGTTCTCTGTCATACAGAACTGGTTATGGTGGTCACTCAAATGACATTGCTGCCTCCAGCCCCACACAACAGCAAGCAGGAACAGAGCAGCACGGTGTTCACGCAGCGTGTCATGAAGCATTTAGCTTCCATTGCCCAGTGACCTCTGAACTTTAAAAATGCCTTTTCCAGAGGATAGCCACAGCACGCTAATGGTTTACTCTACTTCTGCTTTGTCTCAGCCTGTTCTCATCAATCCCCCCCTCATATTTGATGTCACCTCCACCAAAAAGAAAAAGATTTTAACTTGCAGATGTTATGAATGTCTGAGGTGACCTCAGCTCTAACTTCCAATAATTTGCATTTGTTATGCTAAGCATATACATCCCCTGAATTATATCTAGTCCCTTTGTGGTCTAATGTAGGAATCCCTCTCCTATTGTTCTTGCTGTTAGCACTGTAATAACTACCGCTATTGCAATGTTAACAAAAGACTACTAATAATTCAAGTATGGTACGAATTCCCAAGGAATCATCAAGTGAGGAATGCAAGTTGAAATGGTAGCTTCAATTCCAAGGACTTATTTTCTATATTCAAGAGTTACAGCCGTAAAAGCATCGCATATGTGAAAACACAACACATAATCAATAGAGTTCTAATACTAATAATTAATTTAAAACAGTGGTATTATAAATTGCAAATGGTATCGCAGTAGTACAGCTTAATACCAAATATTTAAATTTCCATTTGGTGGGGATTTATTATTTTATTCATTTATTTTTTCAGCTGCACTATCTACTTAATATTACCTGTGCTTTTTGCTAACAGGCCTACAGATTGCTTTGCTAGTTGTGGCACTTGAGCCATTACTATATAAAATAATTATCTTTATCCAAGCTGATTACTTGGAAAAGATTACTCCTTAAACAGGCAGCTTAAAAATCAATTCAATTAAAACGTGTATTAAAATGCCCTACAATGACATTCTTCTGACATTCATAAAGGTTTTATGGTCCAAGTATGCCTGAAAATCCACTTCAACAAAGAAGCAAAAACGGACAAAACAAAAATAAAAACATCAGAAGATCCTTCTCTTTTGCTGAAAGCTTTTCTCTTATAAGCTGCTGACTTTTCAAATGCTCTGTGCAAAGAAGAAAGAACGTAAACTTTCGGCAGGACTGTTGGATGTTTCCCAGTAGCTATGCTGCTCATCACTATTATAAAAGCAAAAGAAAGTAGACTGAAAAAGTAAAGTTCCACCATTAACATCTTCCAACATTAACATCCTTTGCAGTGGATAGACACACAAAGTATTTTAAGCACCAGGCAGATGGGGCTTTCGAGGTTAAAGTAGGAGAGAATGCAAGAACAATGATTGCAAAAAAAGTGAAAATTACAGAGTGTGTAGAAGGGACTCTTTTACCAGGAGACTTCTCAATACAACATAAATTCAATCAACATTATCAATGCCATTCAAGATCACAAACCTGACTTTAAATCTAATAGAAATTAGTTAGATGTGGGCTAACTTTGGTAACTCACATTAAAAATCTAAATTTTCAATATTGGAAGAGTCAGATGAAATTTCTTGCCTGGGATGAATACATAAGGAGTTTCATCCAGTCTAAAATCTTGTGTTTTCCCAGGAGATATATCCCCTACTTGGACCGCTCCTCCCTACAACCTGTTCCCATTGAGCTAAATCTAGGTTAAAATCCAGGAAAGAAAACTGTGGGGAAAAAAATAACAACAGAAAAACTCTTCCATGAGATGGGAAAAGCACGGAGACTCTCTTCATGGTGAAGAGAATGAAGACAATATTGTTCTGTGAAAATAGGAAATTGCAGGGAATGAGTGATCTGAGCAGAAAAAGGACCTCAGGTTCTTTCAAGTCATGTAGCAGAAGTGTAAGACTTTGAGAGTCAAGGACCACATGCTGATTTTTATCTCCTGAATGTAAAGCAACAAAGGGAGGAATTGCTTGCATCGTTGCATGTGGTACCGTTATCTTCCTTTAATGTATATTTCTGCCACTTGTAACCCTTTACAAATCCTTGAGTCCCAGTTAACTGTCATCCAATGCATTATACCAATACAGCATACTGCAAAACTAAGCCCTTAATAGCTTTTTAGATTGGTCAATACACTAAAAACTATTTTTAAAATAGTTTTAAAAAAGGAGACAGCTAGTGATCAGGTGCAAAAAATACAAAAATAGTTTTTCTCATGAAACGCATTGATACCATTTCAATGGGCACTACTACCATGAAGAAACAGTTGATCATTAATCAGCCATTTACTACAAGGGCTCTCTTTGAGATTTCCAACAGAGGAATGTAAATGAAATAATTTTCTTCCCCAAAAGTAAAGCAAAAAAAAAAAAAGAAAGGAAAAAAGAAAAAAAGAAATTTGGTATTGAGTGATTATATACTTGTAGAGACTTACTTGAGACAAAGCAGCATCTCGTTGTTCTATTACTGCATTCATTTCCTCAGCTATTATTTTCTTTTTACGTTCTTTGGTCCTGTGTATTCGATTCAGAATTACAGCTCCATTCTTCAGTATATCTATCCCTGTGTCTGCATTGTTTATTCTGTTCAGTAATTCCTGTAATGTCTACCAACAGCATTATATGTTAGTCAGACATGAAGTTTTAATATATTTTATTTAATATAGGGTTTTAATTAATAGGCACATGTGAATTGTAAATTGACTGAGTGAAGTTATTGAATTTTCATATTGCAGCAAAGATGTACATTATTAGTGTGTCAATTCTTCTTTTTCCCACATCTTAGTTCTTGAAACCCACTCAATTGAACTTAAGCCTCTAAGATATAAGACTGACATGAAGAAATCTCCTCAGAGAATGGCTTACCATGTCATTTTCTTCAGGGTTAATATTTTCTAGCCTAGAAAAAAGGGACACAGAAAGCCTGATCAGTAGCATTTCCTTAGTGCAGCAAAATGAGTTCGCTTTTTAAATCTTTAGAACCTCAAGTAATTTCATTCTACTAGTCTTTAGAGTCAACCATGACACTGAACATATTAAAGTGCCACCTGCTCGACTCCATCTTTCAATAATGCTCCATATCTTCAGCACTGACTTCAGACTGTTAAGTTATTAATGTTTACTGCTATATATGACTACAAGGATCAATTGTTCATATGTGCTTAGATGAAGAAAGTTCCCCAGCGATGGAAATGACTGATGCTCTTATTTTATTTATTTCTGGGCTTACAACTTTTATCTGACGTTGTATTTTTGTTGTTTTTACTGCACCTCAAATGAAACAGGACAAGACTTTTGTGGATAATCTTTTTTTCATTTTAAAGTAATTCTTTTTCCACCTCTCTCTTCCAAAATGAGGAAAAAAAACCTAGTTGAAGTTTCCTTAAAAATATTTGGATTTTATATCTTGCATAAAATAGCAAGCTAAGCCAATTCTCTGCAAGGCCCTTATTTAATTCTGGAACAACCCCCTCTGCACTTTCTTCCTTTTCTATTTCAACAGAACACATATTGACCTGTCAAATACAAAGATGATACGAGGAATTTAGTCATACAGCATTGAACACTGGCTGTGCAAAAGCAGTGAGTGATAGCACAAAAATCTAATAAATGGGATAGTATGCATTTTATTTTACCTAAGGTTAGTTATATGGACAGGATATTATTTAAAACACGTGTGTATTTTAAAACGGAAGAGACCTCTTTTCTGGAAAAATGAGCATATTAAAGTTACCTTACCACTCCATCGCTACTTACTTAATGGTGACTTCTACTAAAAGTAGGTCTGTCACTAACATATAATATTTTAAAAGACAGATACAGTACCATTAAACATCTACTAAACAGCAACACACACTTTTTCAATAGTGCTGTGACAGGTGCTGCTCTGAAGCCAAGATTTTAGCTAGCAAACATCATAGAGCACTTGACAGCGCACTAGCACCTTTTACATTAAAGCATTAGTTTTACCAGATAACAGTACATAAGGCATAGTAAATCAACAGTACAGAAATTAGTTCTTTAAATAAAAAAGAAATAATTCAGAATGTACTACCAGTGTACAACAGCTGGTATATTTACACGGAATTCACAAGCAGTAATTACTTCAACATAGACAGTCAGCACCAGAACTAAACAAAACAAAGTAAAAGCTAACCTTTGCTGGGTTTGACTTGTATTCATAAGGTAACACAGATCATAAAGTAACAAACATAGTAAGTCCAAATTCTCAGAACTGGCTCCTTGACTTGGCTCCTTGTATAGTTCCTGCATTAGGTTTTTACATTGCTCTAAGTGCCACTTCATGTGGGACTTAAAAATGGATCTCCAGCTAGTTTGTATTCACAATGAAAGGAACGGTATTTGTCAAAGTAAATTGGCAGGACTGACCCGGCTTCTCCAGAGGACTTCTACCCTGCTAAAAGTGTGGGTCAACAAAATCACCCAGCCAACCAACAGGCTGGGTAAGCAAGACACCTTAGGTAGAAGTGGGGGTGGGAAAAAGAACAGGAACTTCTACCATAAGTGTAGCCCTTCAGCATACTACTGCCACAAGGGATCTGTCTGTAGATGTACATACACCTCCTTAGGTGACAGCATTTTTTAAAAAGCAGCATCCAGAGCTGTGTATTTGCCCTGCTGCCTCTCCCTGTGCTGTGCATAGGCAATAAGTGACCCTTAGATCTCTCATGATTTTAAACAGCAGTAACCACGGATTCCTCTTCCCCCCCATTTCTACGCACATTCTGCTAACGTAACCCCTAGGGCCAACAGGACTGAAAGAATTTTGGTTGTAACAGTTAAATAATGACAACAGAATTGCTCCAACTGCTAATTTAAAGAAAGCATTGAAGCGTTTGATAAAGGTTGGCAGGCTATTCAATATTGCCCTCTTGTAAAGATCTCTGATTGGAATAAGTCCAAAGCAGATGGAAGGAGTGACCTGTGCTCTAAAACTTGATGAGTGTGGCACAAGTAGCCAATGTTCTTTAAAAAAACCCAAACCTCTATGTGTTCCATGTCTGAGACAGAGAACTTGACCTTTTGAACAACCAACATCAGGAAGAAAATATTAAGGGCGGTAGTTGGAAAAGTTCCAAGATTCCAGAAGAAACTCCAGAATTAAATAAAATAAACCAAGTCCCTCATGGCTCATCCCATCATCTCTGCTCCTTCCAAAGGATTAGTGGAGCGGTGAGGTGAACTCCAAAAAAATTTCCATGCAGCCACAGTAATAAACTACTTAGAATAAAGAGGCTGAGAAAAGTAATTTCCTCATGTGGTTGACTCTGCTTCTGAGAATGCAGCACCTCAATTTGACTCTTCTCAGTCACAGTCCTGGCTTGCTCCTCCCATTGCAAAATGCCAGACATTCAGGCAGATATAGAAATGTGTGTCTTGTCACCTCAGCTGAGATGTTACCACAGTTAGTAAAGATGCCCAGTGTTCTGAAAAGCCTGAGTGCTGGAGCCAGGCTGGTGTTCCAGCCGGAATCTTAGCTCCATTCAAGCAGGAATCTTAGCTCCACTCAACCATTTTTTGTTTGCAAGGTGTATGGCTGCATGAATAAGCATCCTGTAAGCTTAGAGTAAGTGGACCAGCTGAGCCTGATGGAGGCAATCCTGCCTTCTGGGTTCTGTAATGCCCAAAGATTTCAAAAACAGCAAAGAAATTTCTTCAAAAAAAAGAACACAACCCCCCCCAAATCAGTAATCACAACAGGAAATGTTTCCCTTACCATACCATTGCTCTTTTTGGAAGAAATACCGCATTATCTAGAAGGTGTTGTCACATAGAGGACTGATAATGGGTCAGGGAAGAGCTGTGGTCAGGTTGTGCAAAGGGATGCAGTCACTGTGAGCTGAGGTAATACTGAATATAAATTGGTGGAACGGAGCAAGACATCTTTGAAGTTTCTTACGTTGTCTGATATGGCTTAAGACATTCCTATCAAACTTGCAGTTTGGCTGAATGGGTAGCAAAGTAAGGAAAGAGGCAGATATTAAGACATCTGATGCACTGCACATGATGATTACTTGGACATAAAGAATGAGTTTTTCTCCTGTTCAGGGGATTACATACAGCAATTAATGCCCAGTAATTCATTACCATTAAGTACTTGCTGCATGGATGATAAACAAATTTTAACAAACTACTGTGGGAACAAATGAAGCTTTTGGGCTCTCTGCCTTTGTGACTTTTGTCAATTAGGATTTTTCTTTTACTGCTCTGATGACTGACTCTAAAACTACCAATGAAAATAAAAGCATGTAACATTTTTCAGAACCCTTCAGCAACATCTTTGTGCCCTGTGGGAGGCATAAGCCTGCTTGGGATCTGCCTAAAGATTTTGTTCATGTCCAGGATGCCCTCAGTGACAGGTCCTACAGCACCCAGGACGTGAAAGACTTGGGTATGACTCTTCCCAGCGAGCTGCCATTGCCACAGTCAGTCTCTGTAATGTAGAACGGGAGACCCTGGAAAATACTGGAACTATGATCTTACAGTACACATGCAGCCTGACAAGGACAATTCTTTTGAATTAAATTGGTTTCGTCCCCAGTCTTGTGTCCTGGTGTTGGCATGTCAAATATCACACAGAAGCCTGACCTGCACCCTTGCAGCATATACAAGCAGAGATACCAGCTACAGAAAATGGCTCACTGGTTTAGGCAAAGAGGAATGTATACCAGCTATTGAACCAACAGCAGCCGGTTAGCCCATCACAATTTTTACCTGTGTTAGGTTGGTGCTCTCCACAGGGAAATCTCCTATGTCAATTCTGAGACTGTGAATGCCATCAGGGTATCAGGCCTCTCTATAAAGCATCAGAAAGAGCACCCAAGCGGATGACAGCAACAATTGCTATTCTCTAAATGATAGTAACAAGGTATGATAGCTTGGCACCAAGCTATCAGCCAAAGGAGTTACTGACCCTCTCCTTGGAGCAAGTACCTTTTTTGTCATTACCAGTGTATCCAGTGCCTCCTGCAATGACATTCTTTTGGGGAAGGTAGTATGCATGCTCTCCAAGAAATGGAGTTTCTTCTCATTTCTCATCCTGCTTAGAATTGAGTTGGTCTTCCAGTACATGAGTGAAGCAGACAGAAGGGGTTGAAGGGAAAACACGTGATGGTGTTCTGAGGGATTAATGTGTGTCAAGACCTGCCCTATGTGTGTCTGTGGATTCCACTGCAGAAAAAGCAGCAATACGCCTCTCACACACTTAATAACCTGTGATTTCTTCCAGAAACCCAAGTCATTGAATAGGTCTATCGATCAGAATAATTAATTTGCTGCAGGACTTGAGCGCTTTAACCTCAAAGATCTTGAGTTTATGCTAACAGCTTATACACAGTTTCATTTGATGTTTGGGACCACACAAAACTTTCTTGCTTTCTTTACTCTTGGAACATACAAAATCAGAAGAGTGACAGAAGAAATTGGAAAGACTGGAGTAAGGCTCACAGTTTTAATGCCTCTTATGGGAATTTAAAGCACATTTGTAATTTCCTCATGGATTGGTGCTCAAAGCAAGATTTCAGATGCACGTACACCTATAATGGGCTCTGCAGAGACATTTACTCTAACAAATTCTGAACTAATTCTTATGGGAATGGAATCTCCTAATCTTGCTGTTGAGTCATACTTACAGGCTGTGACAAACTCTAGCAACTTGTAAATTCCACAGAGTAATGGTGCACAAACTATGTGCAGATTATTGAAATTTATTTAGATAACATTCTCTGGCCTTACCTACAAAAATATCCAAAAGAAGAATACTGGTTTTCTGCCATAAAGAGGAAAGAGGGTTCTTAGTAGAATCAATTATTTAAAACATAATTGCCTGCCATTTAGTTAACTAACAACTGCACCTATTCAGTCTCCTACCATGAAAAACTCTGTTTGCTTTGTATTTCTGTTGGCAGAAAAATAGGAGAGGTTTCTCAGCCACTCTAGACTTTGGGGGACTACCATAGATGGTAACCAAGATGATCACAACTCGGATGGAGAAGGATTACATGGAGAGGCACATTGTAGCTTCAAAGCTGCCTATAGACCGAGTGAGAAAAGAAACTGTTTTTGATCTTCCTCTCCTGACTTAACAGTTTTGTTTAACATGAGATTGCCTGTTTCTGTTGTGTTAACATGGCATACATAAAACTCTGTGAAGCATTCATTGTACTCTTATTGCCTTACAAACTGCTCCTACACTAAAGATAAGAAAAAACCCATATATTTTTACTACGTCACCCACATCATTAGTAGAAATTCTGCTGAAGGAAATGTCTAGTGGGCTTAAAAGGCTTGATTGATTTCCTATACATTGCAACTTCTGACTGACATTCTGGTACTCTGTGTCAAAAGATCCCTATAAAATGTCGCATTCGTCTTATTAATCCCTGAATAAATCAATACCAAAGCTTTTGATTCTATTTTTAATTTTTGTGATCAAAATTATTCACCTTGCTCTCAGTCCCCAGAGAAAAATACTGACTTATAGGATGGCTAACAAATTAACCAATAGCACAGTGAGACTAGCACTGGCCTGGTATTTCATCATAGAGAAGTTTGTGCTAAGTTTTTCTATATAACCACCGTCGAGCAGTTTATGACAGTCACAGACTGACACAACCACCTTTTTGCACAGGGCAGGAAATGTGTACTTACTCTTTGAGAGACTCTTCTAAACGCTGGACTCGTAGAAATGCTTCATCCCTCTCTTCATTGGCTAATCTAAGTCTTGCCATGACAGCCTCATCACGTTCCCGTTGAGCAGAATAAACTTCTTCCACCAGAGCTGCAAAAGTAACCAGTGTGTTTAACAAACAAGTTTGACAGGGAAAGACACTATTAGATGCACTTACATGGGCCTTTGCCAGCATCTCCTAAAATCAACATTTCTCCACTGACCTCAGATTACTCTGGATAAGGTCTACATTACTCTTCAGACACAACAGTAAATTGCTGTTGATTGCTAAAATGAATACGTTAAGGAATGAAATAAAGCTATGTGTTTTCAAATTCACCCCTGTAAAATTAAATGGGGCAAGGAAGTGATTTGCTTTGCATTCTGATACTTGCTTAAAGGAAAAGTAACTCTTAAAGCTCAGAATCATATGAGACACTAGTAGGTTTCTTCTAGGACATAGAGTTAAAAGTAATGATCCATTAAAACTACTTCTACCATCACACCGCTTCCTATCAGGGTGGCACACTGATATTAAATATCAAAAATTCTAATATTTTCATAGTCTGTCTCTGGTATCACAAGAGTGGCACAGCTGGCATGTCTCCTTCTCTGCCAAGCCTTTACTTTATTGTGTAATATAGTTATATTATCTGTTACGGCATACATGGACCTTGGAGCATTAGGTGTCAATAAACTAAGATTTACTGTCTATCCTTGGGAGAAAACTAACACCTTCAAGTCATTCCTCATCCCGAGCTTACATTTTCTTCCTGCCTCTCCCCTGTCAATATGTCTAACACCACCTCTGGCACACTGCCAGAATCCTTACCTCGACCCTGCCTCCACTAAAATCTTTATTCATACTTTCATCATTTCCCTCTGCAATACTGGAAATCTCTCCTCACAGTCATCATAAAACCCTGCAGTCGAAATGTCTAGGGACTTTCAGGATGCCATAGTAAGACCGCTGTCACTCGAAGATAGAGGACTATATCTTCTCTGATTGTCACAGGCATCTCCAAAAAATTCAACTGAGGTCTGTAGGTTCCAGAATTCTCCATGCTCCCCTTCTAGTCTGCCAAGCTGGTGTTTAGCCACAGTCTCCTAACACCATTCTACAGTTTCTTTCAAATTTTGGCAATTTTTTTCCCAAGAACCTTCCATATTAAGCCATTGCTGCTGGGCTTCCTTACCCTCTTCAGAACCCGGCTCCTCTCTGAACCACTGCTCAAGTCAAGCTAAGATCTCAAAAACAGGCTTCCTCTTCACTTTAAGCTAGACCTTTTATCCCCTCCATTCTTGCCTCAATTGACATCAACTTTGTTGCCTTTGTAGGTTAGTTTACTCTTACTTCACCTTTGTACATTATTGTACAAAAACTTCCAGTGCAATATAACTTAAAGCACTTTCTGGTTCTTCACAGAATGGAACAATAGGAACATACTAGTATATTTTGGTAGCAGCTATATCGCTGGCACAACATACACATTATCAGTACCAAAAAAAAACCCCAAACACCCCAACCAACGGAAATACAAAAAGTGGTAAGTTTCAGTATGGTTCACAAGCAGCTTAGATAACCAGGGATGTAAGATGAGTGAGAAGATGAACAGAAAAAGAATGCGGAGAGATGAATTAGGAAGATTTTCAAGGTAGGAAAGCAATCCTCTTGTCCTCAAGCTGGGGAGAAGAGCGTAACTGAGGAGTAAGGAATCACTTTTTGCAGGTCTAGCAAAAGGTTGCACAATAACAGCAGAGTGGACAAAAGAAGACAGGAAAAGTCTAAATGTCACTTCTGGGAGTACAGTCCCTCCTCTCACAAAAACCTGCAGAGGAGCTGCAAGTCTAGTCATCAGGCCAGAGATGTAATAGGTTGCATCCCAACAAAAAATAAAAGAAAAAGAAGAATTAAATTCTCTTCTATTTGGGTATTTGCTGGTTCCACAAGAATAGCGTCTTTTTTCTTGAAGATCTATTTGCCCTGTTTGCAACAAGAAAGCTTCGCTTGGTGTGGAATGGAAAAACTAAGGCATGAGTAAAGCAGCTGCAAAACTGCATGCACACAGGCTGGTGGTCAGGAATAAGTTTGCAGCACTTGCAGAGGATGAGTCCGATATCTGCAAAGGTAGCTGGCTCACCAAGAACAAATTGTATGGGGTGGGCTGTGCATTTCAGCTGACCAGACTTCCACTTAGGTTGCTGAGATCTATGATGGCAGGGAAACTAGTGCCTCAGCATTGACTAGTGCCTGGGTAAACTACAATACAACTTCTTATGTCCCGGTTAGTCTGGAATATACAAGCGGTTTAATTATGTATGGTAATTATTACCTATCTGTACCTTAATATATTTGTTTACTATAGTTTTTCCAGTAACTTATGCCAATTTATCTAGCATCATGCCAGAGAGACTGCACAGAGAACCCTTTCCATAAAGCTGCAAGCAGAAACATTATGCAATTTTCATAATGAAAACAATTGCTGGAATAAAAAGAAAGCTGTCTAAAATAACTGAAGATTTGGCACTTATTACTGTTCTGGGGTTAATTAGTTTCCAGATTAGTTAACTTCTCTGAGTGCATCCCTTCTTCAGTCAGACCCTACAACATCCCCACCTCAGCATGGAAAACCACAATTTGCTGACTGCTACAATGGATCTTGAGCATACAACTACACTTAGAGGGACTGTGTTTTGGTATCTAATTCCCTCTCTGAGGAACTACAACCAGTGGTAATAATGACTACACAGACTTTTTAAAACCAGATTATTGCTTATTTGTCCTTACACCAAAGTAATATATATATACCAATATGAAAACATTCAGAAAAAGAGATTTTTTAAGTTACTTAAACATCCTGCTTATCTCAAATCTTACCATCCCTGATAACAGCCCAGAGGCTAAATGCCTGGAACAGTGAACCCTTCCCCCACCCAAAGGTCCATTACAAAATACTGTCTTTTAACTATTGGCTATAGAAAAGTGACTTAAATTAAGCAACTTTTTCTTGTTATCTTCTTATCCTTCCACTAAATTAAGGCATGGCAGTAAATATCCCAATGACCAGATCCACCAACTACATCAAAAAAAATTTATAGTAGTTCCATATCAATTACAGGTGTTTGGCTTTTGCTTCTATTTCTTAAAAGTAACATTGCAAGTTAATTTTTTCATATTAAAACAGATTAGGGAGAGTGTAGAAAATCGTGTAAGATGCCTGGATGGTAATCTAGCTTAAAAAAAGGAAAAAAAAAAAGAAAAAAAAAAGAAAAAAAAAGAAAAAAAAAGATACTTACCTACATGGCATTTCAATACCATGTAGCAATACCGACACTGACCACAAGAAAGTACTAATTTAAAAAACACTTAAAGTCCTCATCTAACTCATTTTAATGGTCTACAGAAGGCTAGCTCACCCGATTCCTTTACCAGCCAAAGCTTCTGCTGAATTCAGGTTAGACATTTCTGTTATCCAATGCCTATACACTTCTGACTCTAATATTTTACAAATTCCTTTTTTTAATACTATCTGGAATATTATAACAGTTACACAATTACAGGTAGTCCGAAGTATGATGTTGTTAACAATAACGTTCACCATTCAGATTGAACTATGGATGAGTCACAAGTTGAGGACCACAAGGATCCCAAGACTCTTCACATAAGCCACTGAAATACATACACCGTTGGGTTGCAATGCAGCAGCGAACCACAACATTTTGTGTCATATCTAGAAAAGTATGTGAAGTGTAAGCTGTCCAATGAAAAGTCTATGAGAGAGAGTGACATAAAAATCCTCCATATTAAAAAGAGTAAAGAATATCCAGATTATCATCCCTATGCTTCTTAAAAATGCCAGGTGAAAATTAATTGAGAGTAACAAGTCAGGCCCCTAAGTCCCATTCAAGATATGGCATATCCAGCAAAATACTAGCCCCATGCTGGCACGCTGACTTGATGCCTGATCCAATGAAAAAAGTGATCCAGCTACTTAGTCACCAACTGCTCTGGTCGACACCAAGACGTTTTTCTTGGAGACCTTCCAGTGGCGCACCAACCAACCCTATCCTGTTTATCTTGAGGCCTGACCAACAAGAAACACAAATTCTTATAGAACTCATGTTTCAAGCAAGAAAATGACACACAAAAATGAAGTATGAATACTCAAGTATTAAGCTAAAATGAATTGTGTCATTTACTAATTCATATACATATAATGACATTCAAGAGTTAAAATATTTAAATCCCATAGTGCTAAATTAAGAAAAAAGGATTATTTTCCAATGCTTGCAAACATTGTAGTATATGAAAATATGACATTACTACTTAGTTGCATAAACTTTATTTGCTTTGGAATAATTTAATAACATTTCTCCTTGTAACTAAAACCCCTGCATACTTTAAGAGAGCTCTTTATTTTAAAAGAATCATTATGCTAAACTCATCAATTCTAAAACATTTTTAGTTTTCAGTAAAGAAAACAATTGTAAACAGAGAGCTTTTGTAAGGTAGATAGCTATTACAAAGTTCACTTAGAAAATCAATATAGCATTTTAGCTGGAATTTGCTCATTAAACACCCACAGCTCTAATGCAAATTATGATGGAATGAATAAAGCAAATACATATGCTTCTTTCTTTTTATTAAATGTAAAATCTACTGTTAATTGCATCTGGTATGTCATATAAACTTTTCTCCTTAACTATTAAATGGAAGCTTTTACAAAAGTCATTAGAGATTCTCTTTCTTTGACTTGTATAAATTTCAATATTTGTTCAGTAAAGGTTCACAGCAGTTAAATTACATTAACAAATATTATTAGCTACTATGTAAGCCAACTAAGTAAAATACTTATATTGCAGGTAAAACAAATCAATGGGTGTTTACAATAATATTTGGATATGTCCATTTTTAAACAAGCTTATCAAATATCATGTAATTCTTAGTCAAATGAGAGAGACTCAAAGTAGGTTTTTTCTTCCCAAATACTCAAATTTGTTTAGTAAGCTAATTGTTTTCTAATATGGGCAAAAGTAAATATGAAGAAGATGAACCATACCGAGTATGAGTTTACTGAGTCAAAGCAGTGTACATATTTTCTTAGTTGAACCTGATTCTTTTGGCAAACCTATCTTCTACACTTTTTAAACTAACTTTAAAATACAGCAGTAGTGAGAAGGTGTGTTGGAAATCATTCTAGTTTAAACAGTGCTTCATGATTTTGCAAACCACAGAACTTTGGGGGAAGGGAGGGAAGCATGGTTCCCAGGAAGAAAATCTGTTTGCCGATTTCCTAGAGGTCATCTGCGTAAAAAAAAAAACTGAATAGGAGAGGCAAGAAAGAAGAAATTGTTAGGACTTAAAACATCTATGGCAGCAGAAATCACTTCATGTTACTCATTAAAAAAATGTAAAATCCAGAATACAGGCCAGACTTTATAGGAAAAGGATGAGATCACTACCCACACCGCTATCTCAGAAGATACAGTAAATATTATAACACTGTAACA
The DNA here is from genome assembly GCF_000699105.1 of Pygoscelis adeliae. Taxonomy (NCBI): domain Eukaryota; kingdom Metazoa; phylum Chordata; class Aves; order Sphenisciformes; family Spheniscidae; genus Pygoscelis; species Pygoscelis adeliae. The sequence goes on along the minus strand of NW_008824356.1, from coordinate 3,866,153 downwards.
ACTGGCTTTCAAGGTAAGTCAGTTTTACAAAAATAACAACAACAGTATTTTGGACTTTGCAAGGTGTTTGACAGTAACAGATGTGATGAAATACTGCTTTTGGCTTTGGACTATGTGAAAAAAAAAGTGATCCAAGAAATAGTACAATTAAAATTTTGCTAATTGTTTTTGTAACAAGCACTAGTTATAGTGATCAGTTACTTCCAAGAAAAAGACACGGTGAGAAAGTTTTTCTGTTAATAACAATGTATTGTTGCAGAAGGTCAGGGTTTTGCAGTTTAAGATTTAGTATTCAGATCAGTGGTTGCTGAACAGTAAGTGACTTGGGATTTTCTTTGGCATTGATTCTGGTACATTCAAATTAATTTTACTAGTTACTTACACCATTACAGCAACAAGAAATACAAATGAGAGGACATTTTTTTACAAAAAAGGCTCTGAGCATCTTAAATATTCAAGAATTTACTGAAATAATAATAATTAATGACTCAAAAAAACCCTGATGCATGATTCGACTTCTGTTTCATACAGGTATACAGCGCTAACATAGGAGTGAATGGTGAACTCATGAGAAAAATGAAGCAAAGAATATTTTCTGGTTTCTGCCTTTTGGAGATGTATATTATTCTGAAGGAAAAATAGAAACATGAAAGAACTTGCTTGGCCAGGTCATACTTAGAATTCAAGATTCCTGTAACGAGCTTCTTGTTTATCCTGCTCAGTTGCTCCCATGAAAAAACTGTCAGCTGAAATTTATCCTACAGAGAGGTTTAACGGAAGGTTTTTAGGGATTTTTGTTGTGTTTTCACTTTGGATTTCTGAGCAGCAGCTACAGGAATGTGAGGAATTAGGGAAGTATACTGGGAAAAGAAGTGCAATGACTACCTGCCTTTTCATTTTCATCAGTCCTCCCATTCCTGTCCACCATTGCTGGGTCTCTGTCTGTCTAACCACAGGAGGACTTGGAAACTAACCTTGCCATTTCCAGATGGGCCACTATTATTAAATTTTATTTAACCATATGGATATATGCTTGTTCTCCTTACAGAAATACAAACATGCATGTATTTGTTATCCAGTCGTTTTAGAAATCAAAATCCTCTGAGACCTTTTTCTAATAGATTTAATGACTGTGCTCACAATTCTTAAATAAGAAGTCAATCTTATCATAGCCAAATAAACAAAAAAACAGATTTACTGCATTGCTATGAAAGCCTTTAAAACGTGTCATTAATTGGTCTCTGCGTATACATGTTACAAAATGCAGATAATCCCTAGAAATGTTCAAAGCCTCAGGCCCTTACACAGTTCTCATTCAGGTTAATGGCAAACTATCATGAGCTCCAGGGCTGACTGTCGACCTAAAAATAGTGCTGAAATGTTCTATTACGAAACAGACAACTTAAGTTCCTAGCTCTTTTTTTTTTTTTTTTTTTGAAAGCTACCATTCATTTACTTTCAGTTATGACCTATAACTGAAAAATAAAAGTAAAATAGTGATAAAAAGATCGTAGGAAAACTACTTAAGAGTTTTCACTGGTCTATATCAGGAACTATAGACGACAAGTCATTTACACCTAAATGTGATAGATAAAGCAATCTGAACAAACACTGATAGAACACAGTGACTTCTTTATTGCTTTGTGTTTGTTGTATGTATTTAGTGCATAGCATTCATCTGCTCCTACATTTCCAATGCTATAAACAGAGTGTTCTTAATAAAAGGCTAAAGTTGCTTAGTGGCAGCTCTACATAGGGTTTTCTTTGTGTACTCAGATCCCAATTCAATTAAAAAAAAATAAAGTGGGAAAGAATAGGAGAGAGTATTATACACAGACCCCAAGGCAGTTCTTGTGAAAGCCAATCCCTGTACAATACTTAAGCCTCTGCTTCTAATATACTAAACACAGCTGACTTCAAAATTCAAACCATAATGCTGTTAAACTTTTTTTCAGTGAATAATTGCCGATGCCTGAATATTTACTTTAGGGGGAAAAATATAAATGTTGCATTAAAGTTTGCAAGTCATAATTTGACAGGTTAAAGAAAAGTTTTTGTAATACCCCAAGAAGTAGATTATTTGCAGACCTTTTTATCCCTGAATAAACCCCAATTCTTTATGTTCAACTAGCACTGTAGTGGGGAAGAGAGAAAGGCCAGACTAATCATAAAAATATGCAGAAGATACTGGCTTGCTTTTTACATACAAGCTCCACCCATGAATAGCTTAGTAATTTACATTTGAACCTATGCCAGCTCACCGTATATTGTACTTCAGAGAGCTGCATGCAACATTTTGACAATCAACAATTCTAACAATCTGAAGGTAAAATTACATTGTTTCAAATTAAGCTGTTAAAAATTAAGCCAAGATGTTCTCAGTCACAACACCTCCACCTTGGGTGTCCTTTTGATGGATTGTCTACCTTCCCATAGAGAGGATTCAAATCCTACAGCTATTTTCAAAATTTTGTTATTTACCAGGAAATATTTTGAAAAAATATTCAGGAAATAGTTTTGCACAATGAAGCATTAATAGGACAAAACCCCTAAGAACTATATAGCCTATATATAAAAATGAATTATGCACAGAAAACTGAGTTAGGGAAGTATATGCATTACCTACTTAAACTGTAAAATATCATTCATATTTAGGTTTATAAACACAAGGGTTGGGAACTATTGAGTTCTTTTGACTAAAGCCCAATATTGGCCTTATTTCAGTTTAATTGGAAGAGGATCTTGAATTCATCTTCTCCATGAGATATCAGGAACCTGGATTTCTGTTTGTACCAAAGGTTAATAAGAAATGTGTCTGCAAAAGTCAAACAGCATTAAATACCAAAAACTGATTATTATTCTGCAGGAGTTGTTCTGTCATTCATAATCTCTCCATGCTCCAACCTTCCACAGCTAATCTTTAATGGATGACATGCAAGAAAGAAAAATAACATCTAAAAAGGGACTCTAAAGTGAGTTTTGAAGAAGTGGAAAATACTTTTCTTCTGTGCTGGAAGTTATTGCCACCCGAAGTTTATTACTGGCAAGATTACTTATTTCTTCTTACTTTATGGATTATTAAATCAAACTAACTCTAAGCTAATAGCCACTTGGATATTTGTTTTCACTTTTGCTATTAAAACTATTGCATATGCATTCAGTAATTATTTTTCAAGTTAATTTAGGAAACTTCAAATAATGTTCATGAACATTTCCATACCATATTCAAGAATTCCAAAATACCACAAATGTTAATTCTCAACATTTTTGTAAAAACAGACCTGAAAAAAGGGACTTCATTGTAGGTATATTGCCATAGTTTCCAAGAGACTGAAAGCTGTATAACATATACAACAAGTATTATAAGTACTGCTTTCCCCTTTTTCCACACTATATTTTCTATCATTACCCTGGTCTTTCAGAGAGCATCTGCAGAATGCTAATACAGTTTTTCAGGCATTAAAGGTGGTGTGCAACACCTAACAGACCTAGCAGGGCTGGACTCGATCAGTTGACTCTGATTTAAAAAAGTATTAAATTTTGGTAACATTACTATTAGATATTGGCAAAAACCCCCACAGAGTAGCCCTTGCTACAGAAAGATTTAACGAGAAGTATTTTTTATTATATTTTCCTTCAGAATTATTCTTAGTCCCAATATATAGCACTGTGATGGCAACAAAAACATTCCAAGAGCCGAGGCTCTGATGCCAACTATGGTATATCTTGTTGCGGTAATGGTGGGAGTTACTCTGAGAAGAGCGGGACTTTGATATTTTTTCCAGTTTAGAGAGGCTACCATTATGCTCTACAATTCTCACTTACACTCAACCAGCTCTTTCCTCTAAAAGTTCCTACATACCCCCTGTATAATTCTTCTGTTAGGCAAAAACGAAGTCACTTATTATGTCCATCCAAAGTGAGATCTATTCTCTCTGCTAGCTCTTTTGAAGATTTACTCCTTTGCAACGCCTCTATCCTTCCAGTCTGTCCTCAGAAGATGTATGCTCCTTCTCCCTTTCCCCTCTCACAGAGTGCACCCATTCCCTTTTCTGTTCAACATATGAAAGTTCTGTAGTCCCACATTTCAAGATTTGTCTATTCTTCATGCCCAGTTCACATGTGGTGTTCACTTTTTTCCTTACATTATCCTAGTCTCAGTTCTTTTATGATGTGCTCTTCCCTTGATTTTCCCGATGTTGCCTCCACCTCTGTTGTTGTTCTCTTCATGATGAGGAGTGAAACTAATGGTACCTTCTGACATTGGCTTATAATGAGAGGAAATCCAACAGAAGAATAATGAAGGAACAGCAGGAACGTGTGGCAACTATGACCACGAGAAATAATAGTCTCTAATGCTTAAAAGCCTGCAACCAAAACTGTGAATTCCCTAATTTTCCTTTGCCATAGCTACCTGACACAGAGACAGGGACCCAAGGAAGTTCTAAAATCCATTTTCCAGGCTAGTAAAATTTAAAAATAAACACCTTCTGAAAATAAGTTATTTACTGCAAACAGTATTAAACATTCTCTTCCACCATGAGTATCTTCTGCCTTAACTCTACTTTTTCTTATTCTCTCATGAAGCATTTCACAAATTTATACTTTTCCTCTTCACTTCTTCCTCTGAACAAAGTAAAAATCATAAAAGTGACAAGCTTTGGGTTATTTGTTTCTGAAGACTGTTGTAGCTTTATTTTAAAATGGCATTTGTCTTCAGCTTTTCTGTTCTTTCCACGGGACTTTTTCAGGTAAAACCCATCAATTAGAGGGTTACATTTTAAAATAGAATTGTAATATTCCTCAAAATAGATAACATTTTAATGGTGTACCTTTCTGATGTTTTTTACAGTATAATTTTGTGGAGTCATTTTCTTATCATAAAGTCAGTACTAAGTAATAATAAAAATGCAAACACCCATATTTACAAGCTTTACTCTACCATGTGTTATACACTGCAGTAATTAAACATTAACTAGCAACATGAAATCACAGCAGCACGTGTTCTCCTTTCCTCAAAAGACTTAACACAAGGGGAAAAAGTTTTCCCTTAAACACACTGAGTCTTCTTTATTAGGTTCTGCTTGTCCATTAGAACTCTCCCCAAGGCTTTTACGAGAGAGAGACACATAGACTTCCACAAATTCAGTTTGGTTCACATCATTCTAGTTTTCAAAACATTTATCCAAACTTGGTAACATTCTTAGAACTGTAAGACAGGAAGCAAAAAACCCATGAAATATTAACGATGCTTCCTTTTTGCAAACAGCTTAAGTAGTAAGGAGCCTCTTGCCCTCTCTCTCGGCATTTAAAGGATTTTATACTTCCTGAACTCGTAAAAGGAGAAAAAAAGGCATTGTTTTAAAGGTCATCCTTATTACACGTTGTAGCTCTCATTAAAATTTGGCCTATTCTTCCTTTCAAAATGGAATAACTATGTTAATTATGATATCCATATTCATGCCATACTGTTTTGAAGAGAATATTATGCTTAGGACATAATTATAAAGTTTAAACAGTAATGTAGGAGAAAATTTACTAACAAATATTTCAACTGTACCCATAAAAATGAAACTAAATATGTTTTTGACACACCTTTCAACATACATTTCTTTCCAGGTTTTAATGAGCAATGAACGCCTCTATCAAAGAGAATATTTTGCTATTATAGATACAGAAGTAGAACACTGTGCAAATGTCCAGGAACAAACACAAAACTTGGGATTCAACCCAAACAATTTGCATTAGCTTTCGGCTGCTGGATATAACGATGATACGCAGTGTGGATCTTTTTTCTTCTGAAAATAAAACAAGCAGTTTATATAAAATGAAATAAGAATAAAATTATGCTTGTATTTCAATTTGTTTCCTAATACGTAGATTAGATTTGCTTTTCCCTTTCTCTACCACAGAAAATCTAGGACCTCTCTCTTCCATCTACAGTATACACAGAATACTGTATTCTCAGGAGTTTGACATTAAGTGGAAAGTCAGCCATCTGTTTTTTCAGCTGGAGAGTTTATTTTCTGCTCCATTTTCCTGAAGACAGTTACTCCTCCCTTCAGTACTAATATTTTGGGGACAGGTGTTAGTACTATTAATACTATATAAAGCATGTGTGGTCTATGAGGATACAATTTTACCTAGCTCACGCTTTATTTATGAACAAATGATACGATGAATTTATAAAAGCACTCCCATTAATTTCTTTGAAACACGTGGAGAAAAACCTCAGTGTATTTTTCATCCACTGGGTACACTGTACACACAGTCACTTTTCAATAATAAAAATACTCAGCTTCATTACTTTAGAAATTTCCAAAATCATAGAACACAAACTGTCTCCATTCTTGTATGCCTACCCAAAGAACAATTAACAACAAATATAACCATGCATTCACTTTCAACTATAAACTTAAAAACCTTTCATTTTGGGAATTTGTATAAACTTCATTCACTGGAGACATACCATCATCAGACAAAAATTCATTAACTACCAAAAGAACAGATTTTTCAAGAAAAGTACAGGCCTCTAGTTGAGGTGAATGTGCGACTATCTCCATACACGGGGAGGGGGTAGTATTGCTCTGAACGAGCTAAAACAATAAGTGGTATTTGAACTGCTGGTTGAAAGGTAGAGGCACTGGTAATCATTATTTCCCCTTGTTTGTTCAGGACCTTCCAACAAAACAAACAACCTTTTTGTGATTGGATTGACATGGTGTTAACAATGCATTTAATGCCCAAATCAGTGTGAATACAGGTAAAGCTCCTGCTAATACCAGTACCAGGATGTTAAAGCCACCTATTTTCTAAGCAACTCTAAACAGCCACACATAAAAAAAAAGTCAAATCTTCCCTCCTTTAGCAAATAAAGCTAACATTCACTAGGCCACGTCATATAGCAACCGCAGGTACTGTATGAGCCATACAGCCATCTGTTAAACGCTTGCCTACTGTACCTGCAATCTTTTCTGCAATCTTCGCTTCTGTAGCTCTCTCTTGCAGTTCTAAGTCCAGTTTTATTGTCTTCAGCTCCTTGTCCTTTTCAGACAGCTTATCTTGAAGCTGAATTGAACAAATGGACAGTAAGATTCTTATCTAGCTGAAACAGTCAACCAGCTCTTTTAACCACAACAAAATTTTAAATAATAGTTTCTTACCCCCAAAATACAAACACTAAGCAATACAACAGAATTTAAATTAATTATATTTATTTATTTCAAGGACAAATGTTAAAGATATCTTTTTTATCATCTGCCCTATCTTGCTCTGCAAGACAAGGAGCAATGTGTGTGCCCTTATTTTTATTTGGAATTCTCTTCAGGTATTACCAGCTGTGGTCCTTCTCGCTAGAGAAGTTCAGAATTACATGGAATTATAATGCAGGTGGTGCCTGCATGAATAGCCTATTTCCTACCAAGAGTACTGACATCACAGCCTGAAGAGACTGTGGTGTAAATGCATAATTTTTCATGTGCATCGCCAGATAGAAAACTGATATTCTTTCACATGTTGAGGCCTTTCTTTTAACTGGAAATGCACTAAATCTGTTCTTGGGCAGGTATCTGAGCTTGCCATTGAATGTTCAATGATACTTCATGGAAAGACTATATGTAGACTTTTCTGTTGTTTAGGCGCATGCAACCACTACTAATGCTAGAAGCAATGCAGTGTGCAAGTAGGATGGAATTTTCTTCCCCTCAACAAAGAGGAGGTATCAGGGCACATTCATTATCTGGACCACATGTACAGAAGCATGAGCTCCAGATTCTATTAATGAAATCCTGGCCTTGGTTTTAGTCCTCCTTGGTTTTCATCCATGATGCAAGAACCTATGTCACTCATTAAAAAGGTCAAAGGGTAGGTTGAAAGATTTTTTTAATTACAGAGAAGCAGTTGTTAAACAGATACTAAGAATCCAAAATTACAAGCAAGCTATTGATTGGTGCACTAAAATAAATAACAAAACTAAATTAGGAACAGTTTAAAATGTATGTTTTGTAAGACAACCATAAAAGAGCAAATACTGTGATCTGAATATCTCAATTGTACCTTTTTATTTTTGGCCCTCAGAGTGTCCAATTCTTTTAAAAGGAATGCAGTTTCTGTTTTTCCAGCTAAATCTGCAGCACCCTTCCATGAGGATGTAAATTCAGGGAGCATCCTGTTAGCCTGTCTTTCTACGGTGCTGTGTTTAGAAGGGAAAAAAAAAGAAAGAAAAATAATGCAAACCCAGTTTCTCACCCCGTCCCCCTGAAACAAAGTACACAGAAATGAAATATCAAAATTTGTTAACCATTACAACTGTATTAAATAGCTAGTAAAAGGGATGTCCTTCTCTCACTTCTTAAATCTGTAATTCTGAAAAAAATCTGTAAATCTGGAATAGTAAATAAATATACTACAGTGCTAAGGCATAAAACAGATGAATATAAATTGGCTATGAAGCCTATAAACAGAAAACGCTTAAGGGAAGCAAATATTAAAAACCTGTGCCTAACACGGAGCAACAAAGTAATGAACATTTGGGGATAAAATTGATGCTTAGGCTAAAAGAAACCAAATTATGTGGTAGGATGGACAATTATACATGAAGTGAAATGAAAATATCCAGAAGACAAGATCTAGGCGCTCATCTTGCAGAAATCTGTAAAATGAAGGTGTTATTCTAACTATTATAACTGACAACAGGAATTCCACACTGTATAGCACTCACAGAGTTTTAAGATAACTTGTTTAGCCATAGACAGGGGAAAATTAGACAAGATTCAATGGCCACAAAAATTCTGTCTCAAGGTAAGATTTCTATAAAACTCCTTGGCTATCCGTTGATACTCACAGATAACTCAGATCTCACTTGTAAGATGGCAGCAAAATCAGTAGATGAATGGATTAGAAGGGGTATTAGCAAATATTTTTAACATTTGCTTCCCTTCAGCGTTTTCTGTTTATAGGCTTCATAGCCAATGAGTCATAAGAAGTAGCCACACAAAAGCTATACCTCCTGAACTCCTATTTCTACTGTATACATTACTTTCATTATGTGTAATTCACATCCTAGAAAGAAAAGGAAAGCTATCTGTTGCTCCAAAGAGTCGTTCTCTTTGGTAGACAGTTGTTTGCACTCAGTTACCCCTTTCTTCACCTGCTTCCATTGGATTTATTTTCTCTATGGTTCTTTAAGAAGAAAGATCCATACTCTGCAGACAAACTATGGTGCAACCTAAAGCACATCAAATGTAGACAGCAAGGAGATTCACATCAAAGAAGTACTTAGTGTAATATAGTGTATATAGTGTATATATGGGGTGGAAGAGTGCTTAAACTGCTTGTCTTCACTTTCAAGATCCTTTGCTCTGTCTAGCAAATTTCATTTAGTACTGTTTCGGACTGCAAGTGGATGCCTCTGGATACTATTGCCCAGACATTGCAAACCTCAAGCTTTTTTTGTGCATCTTCCATGTTCAGGAGATGCTTCCCATGAACAAGTTTGAATATACCTCCTCCTCATCTTTCAATCCCTCAAGTGTTTTCTTCCTGATGTCTAAAAGAAAACTTGACAAGTCACATTGATGGTACACGAAGACCATAATGTACAATGCAAATCAACACTGACTCAACATTTCCTGGGTCGTTCTATATCAAGATATTTTCTCATCTTATATTCTAATTGCAATCTATTTGGGGAAGGACAGATTTTGTGCAGTTTAGATAGTATCTACCACAATGAGGTTTTGGCTTATAGCTTTAGGATCCTACATGCAATATATTTGCAGATGAGATGGTTCAACATGCTGACTGCTGCAGGAGGTTGATCTCAGTGTTCAAGACCAACCTGACTGCCAGTGCACGTGGCACTGGTGAAAGGTAGAAGCAACAATCTTTGACTGACTCTGTGCTGGCTGTACTTAAGCACTCAGGATTATATTTGGCTTTTAGTGCAGGATGCATTGCCCTAACGGCATATCTCAGGCCCTAATGCAAAAAAAGGCAACAAGCCAGATGGAAAAGTACTATGGACCGGTTTTGGCCCAATGGGTCACCACTAGATCATGCTAAAGATAACAAAACCAGGTCTGCCATCTGCCAGACAAGTGAAGAATTAAGAGTATATTTTTCAAAAGCACATCATAGGGCTCTGCAGCCTTAATCCCATTTTCAAAAGCAACTCTGTCACTCTCAGTAAGACTTGGGCTTCAGAATGCCTAAGTTGCTCAAAACTGGTAGCATGTTCCCTAGTCAGCTGTGTATACCTTCATATATTACGTCACATGTAGCATGGGTGTATATGTTTCTTAAGACTGCAATAGAGGGCCATAGCTCAGTATGGAAATTAATGACAATAAATGACCAAAATTAATGAGAGAATAAAATCTTCAGAGTTTGTACTACACTTTTCAACCATATTTGCCCTTCTCCAGATTCCTGTCACAGACTGCCTACAAGGTATTACAGCTGCTCATCTTTACTCTTCCAACTTCATCCGGACTTCACCCTGCTTTATTCCTGCTTCCTACTCACTTCCA
>NW_008824356.1:3850436-3855607 GCF_000699105.1 Pygoscelis adeliae | reverse complement strand
CTCATCATACTTAGGGTACGCTGTGCTTGCTGTATAAAGCCACAGATACTACTAGACTTTTAGGTCATCTTTTCTAATTCTGTTCAGTATGCATTTTTAAAATTCTCTGGAGAGATCACAATCATTGAAATACCCGCAGTGTGTCACATAAGCCATTGCCATGATCGTATTTTCTATCAGTGCTAGAGAACACAGTGATGAAATGCTCCATTCCACAAGGAAAGAAGGGCAGATACGGTGAGTCTAAGTAAAAAGCTGACTTACTGATTCTCAGTTAGGAAGTAAACTTCCCTATCTTTATCCAAAAATCCATATGTATATTGTCTATAATTTGAATCTAGAAAAACTGTATATAGGGATATTTGTTTTTACCTTGATTCTTCAGGACTGGAATTAAAATCATTTAGAGCTCCTCTTCTTTGACTGGTTACTGACAAATCTGAAAGATTTAGTGCTTCAGCTTCTGCCTGGATGAAAAATTCTGGGGTTTTTTGAGAATTCTGATGAAACTGAAACCCAACACAAAAATCTTCTGTTTTCTGTTCCAGGATGTGTGTTTCTAATTGGAAATAGAAGCAAACACATTTTTTCATTTGGAGAAAGAAGCAAAACTTGAGATTTCTCATTTGAAAATGGCTTGCTATAATCTTTCTTGTAGCAGAAAGGAGAAAGTACTCTAGTTTCAGATTCACAGGTTCCTCATCCCACTAAGGAACGAAAGCTGTGTCACCTAGAGCATGGATGTAGGAGTTAGGACCTATTTACTGGATTTTTCTCATGGAAACCTGAAAAATTCATCACCATTTCCTAATCCCTCTTCCCCTTAAATGACTGCTTAAAATAATGCTGACCCTAGGAAATTATCTACCTATCTTTCATAAAAATCAGCTCTACCCTAGTGAGCCATGATGAATTTCTGCTGTAGACAGGTAAATTTGCAGGTTGTGAACTAGACTCTTACTTATATTGAGGTCTTTTTCAAATCCATTTTGGCTACAAAAGGAGTATCAGCAAGCAACAACAAATTTAAGGCCCCATTATTCACCCCTGGAGAGTGTAAGGTACAGGCTCATACAACTAAAGAACTTGAAGAATGCAAAGCACAAATTGTGCCAAAGGGAAAAATTATCTGATTAAATGTTGAGTGTGATAGTTCTCTTAAGCTTGGCTACTAGATATTTTTAGGACATATTTCTGATATCAAGGTATTTAAATGAAAGAAAGATCTACATACCATGAATGTTCTTTCATAAAGTAAGAACAAGTAAGTTTTAATTATAGAACTATATTAAAAAATGAGGAGGAAGAAGCCTAAAAAAGCTGCAAATGGAAAAAAGTGCACATATTCTTCATTCTTTCATTTAGATTAGTAGAGAACAAACACTGGAGCTTTTGTTCATTTAATAAAGTTAGTGTTTCCAAACATTTTGGATAAATTACACGGTATACACTCTTTGATCCAACTTATTACTTCCTCCTCAAAAATAATAAGAAACTGTCTATACAGTTGCAATCACCTACAAATAGCCCGAAAATACACGTCAATCAGTATCAAGGTGTCATGCTGCATGAAGACACAAAAGCACAGATTCCAAGTCAAAAATACTGAAGACTGTCTCTAAAATCTGTTGCAATAGATTCCTCTTTCCTTGAAGAAGGAAAGACATAGCCAATGACACAGGAAACATCCCGAGGGCACAGAGAGATGACTTGTGGATTGGCTGGAGTCAGTTTAACAAGTTCCCATACAAAGCTATGTGTTACTACCTTGAGGAAAAAGTTATCGTACCCGCTGCTCATCTGTATTCTTCCTATCTACTTCAGCACAGACCCACTTGAATCCACTCTCACCATTCCTCTAAATTATAACCACTGATTTTTGTACTAGAGGAACAACAGTCAACAGTGTATCAGAATCTTTGTTTCTGAGCAGTAATAAGGGTGTGGGGACCATAGCTTGATAAGACATTTGTTAACATGTATAACCTAGCACTGCTTTCAGTACGGTGATTGAAATGTGTTCCTCAGATCACTTCACAGCTAATGCAGAAATTGAACACAGCCCACAGCCACCTGGATTCTTTGAGCAAATGTACGCTGTTGTTCACTGGCTCAAAATCCTGCAGGTTTTTGAGCAGAGATTTCCTCTTAAGTGCTGCTACATTTTAAAACTGCATTCAACCTCTTGCTCCTCCTTACAGTAAGTAGCAAGGATCTCTAAAGAAACAGGCATTAAACAATTTACTATGTACACTCTAAGAACCTGCCCCAACTTAGGAGTGGCAACATATAAGGGCAAAATTCTGAATGCTCTCTAGTTAGTACTATCTGAAAACTAACCTAGTCTGAATTTCAATACTTGCAAAGCTTTTTATAGGGAGGCATACACTTGGCTGAGATGTGTTTCCCATTTGACTTATATTATAAAGAATTGCCTATCAAACATCATCCTGTCCACTTCCCGCATTTCAGATGCACTGATCTGTACATATATAGTTGCAAATTATGCTCTCACACACTGAAGGGGAAGTGCAATGCTTCACTTGCCATAACAACTTTTCCTCCCCTTCTTCTCTAGGGCATCAACATTTTCTATAAGCCATATATATTTGAAGTGCCTCAGGTGAAGTGTGTTGCATTCTGTGGAAGAATTCAAGCACAACGTATCTGTTGCAATAACCAGTGACTGTATTGCCATGAAACTTTGTTCCTTGTTTAGCATTACTGCACTCTCCTTTGGCCCACACTATATGAAAGAGTTGGAGAAAAAAAACCTTCTCACTCCAGAACGCTAAGAAAATTAGATGACATTAGCTACCACAGTTACACTGGGACAAATCAAAAAAGGGATCCTACCCCTTTAGCATAAGAGTAATCAACTGAGTAGGCTTTTCTTCTTTTCACAGTTCCTGTTTTTCGAATTTGCTGCTTTTAGTGCCAGGACTTTAAAAAGAGTTCACAGAATCGTTGCAGTTGGAAGGGACCACTGGAGATCATCTAAACCAGCCCCCCTGTTCAAGCAGGGTCACCTAGAGCAGGTTGCCCAGGACTACATCCAGATGGCTTTTGAATAGCTACACAAGCAGAGGCTCAACAACCTCTCTGGGCAGCCTGCGCCAGTGTTTGATCACCTTCATAGTAAAAAATTGTTTTCTTGTATTAAGATGGAATTCATGTGTTTTAATTTGTGCTCATTGACTCTTGTCCTGTCAATGGATACTACCGAAAAAATTCTGGCTGCTTCTTCTTCATTCCCTCTCATCAGGTATTATTCATATTGATAAGATCCACTCCCCCAAGCCTTCCCTTCTCAAGGCTCGTTCTCAGCCTCTCCACATACATAAGATGCTCCAGTCCCTTTGTGGCTCTTTGCTGGACTCGCTCCAGTAAGTCCATCTCTTTCTTGTACTAGGGAGCTCAGAACTGGACTTGACACTCTGGATGTGACCTCACCAGTGCTGAGCAGAGAGGATGGATCACCTCCCTCCATCTGCTGGCAAAGCTCTTCTTAATGCAGCTCAGGATGCTGTTGGCCATCCTTGCCATGAGGGCACATTGCTGGTTTATGCTGAATTTGCTGTCCATTAGGATTCCAATCCCTTTCTGCAGAGCAGCTTTCTAGCCAGTTGGCACCCAGCATGTACAGTTACATGGGATTATTCCTGCCCAGGTGCAGGGCTTCACATTTCCTGTTTCTGAACTTCATGAGGTTCCTCTCTGCCCAATTCTCCAGCTTGTCAAGGTCCCTCTGAATAGCAGCATAACCCTCTGTTGTATCAACTACTCCTCACGGTTTTGTCTCATCAGCAAACTTGCTAAGGGTATACTCTGCTCCATCATCCAGATCATTAATGAAGCCATTGAACAGGATTGGATCAATTTTTGACTCTGGGAGTACACCACTAGTGACTTGCCTCCTGCTGGACTTTGTGCAACTGATCACCACCCTCTGGGCGCAGACATTCAGCCAGTTTTCAGTCAACCTCACTGTTTACTTATTTAACCCATACTTTGTTTCTCTATTAGGCTGTTATGGGACACAGAGTCCAAAGCCTTATCAAAATCAAGGAAAACAACATCCTGTTTGATCCATGCTTGACTTCCTGCTTGCCAGGATAGACCATTTTTGAGCTTGGATGAGGTGATCCTTGAATATCAACCAGCTTTCTTGGATCCCTCTTCTCTCCAGTACTGTATCCCATGGGATTCTTCCAAGCAGATCTCTGAGGAGGCCAAAGTCTATTCTCCTGAAGTCCACAGCTGAGGTCCTGCTTTTTGTCCTGCTCCCTCCTCTCAGGATCCTGAACTCCACCACCCCGTGGTAACTGCAGCCAAGGCTGCCCCTGACTTCGACATCCACAACCAGTTCTTCCTTGTTTGTATCAGGTCCAGCAGAGCACCTCTCCTTGTTGGCACCTCAATCATTTGTGTCAGGAAGTTGTCATCAGTGGACTCCAGGAATCTCCAAGATCACTTGTGCTCTGCTGTTGTCCCTTCAGCAGATTATCAGCATCGTTGTAGTCCCCCATAAGGACCAGGACCTGTGAACATGAGGCTTCTTCCAGTTGTCTGAAGAAGGCCTCATCTACTTTACCCGATTCTCCTCCATGCCCTTCCCTCTTACTAGCAGGATCAAGGATCGCACCACCTGGATCCCCATGCCCTTGACCATCACCCCCAGAGCCATATAGTCACACGTAATACTTCCCAGGTAATACACGTAATACCCCAACAGTATCAGTGGTGCCTATGTGGAAAAGCAGCAGGGGGTAACAGAGGGTCAGATGAGACTCAGCAGCCTCTCTATAACATCCTGAATATGAGCTCCCAACAAGCAGCAAAGCTCTCTAGATGACAGGTCAAGTCAGTAGATAGATTTTTAAATTTTTTTTTTAAAACAGAATGAAGTAAACATGTCTGCATGATGAAGTAAACATCTGCATTAGCAGCCGATTTTCAGGGTAAATCCTTAGGCCATGTCAAGATATGGATTTTTATGCCTTCAACTGCAAGTTACAGCAGCTGGAAAAAAAAGAATTTAGAATGGAACTAGACCTGTGTTGGCATTTATTAATGCTAATGCTGCTTCTTTAAGCAACTTACATTTGCAGCACACCTTTTTGTCCAGACTCAATTCCCTCAAGCACATGGGTAAGACTAAGCAGCATCAC
>NW_008824356.1:3806448-3850104 GCF_000699105.1 Pygoscelis adeliae | reverse complement strand
AGAGGATCTGTTTTTTTTCCCTACTGGCTTTGTAGAAGAGAAGATGATGGCAGCCTCCTCCACTCACAAGTGGAAGCACTCTGCCCAAGGGCATTAAGGTTAGAGGTTTTTACTTGTTTAATAAAGCTGTAATGCATTTTTTTGGTCAACATGCTAAATCTGTCTGTAGAATGCTTCGGGGAAGACATTTTGAACACTGTCAGATCAATGGGCATAGCGATTTTTTTATTTTTAAAAACACTTTATTCTCCATATAGCCCATGACCCCCACACAAGTAATTTAGGCCTTGGTACATGGTAGCTTCTTGTCTTGCTGTAAACTAAGTAGCAATATTAATCAATGCACTTCAGTGCTTTTCCTCATTCCTCCTGCAAATTGTATTGTGCACTAATTACCAATGCTGCAGACACACACTGGGGAGTAAGTAGCATTTGCAATAATCAGGCTGCACAAGGAACATCAGAGAAAGGGTAAAACAGCCTTGCAAGCTGTGGAAAAAATGCTGCAGATTTCATTAAGTGGTATCACTACCATTGATTCTGGTTCTTGAGTATACTAAACAACTTATTTTCCACATAAAATAGAACAAGTTCAGTAGCCCAGATTAATATTTCACTATAGGGAGAAGCTGAACAGCTGATCTTCTGTATGTATTTATCTTCAATGAAGAGCTCGTTCACATTGAGGGAAAGAAAGGCAAATGTTAGGAAGAAGGAATATAAAGACACTAGAATTAAAGCTGGCAATTGATTGTGAAGGATGTAAGGGGCAGATAATGCTGTCATGGCTTGAAATAGTAAAGGCAGAACAGAATTTAACGTTGTTACGCTGGGAGCAGTTAAAAAGTCAGGTAAAAACATTGAACCTAACACATTTTGCAGGCAGCCACTATTTCTCATAGCTTCTTCTTAAAAGTGGGGGATTGGCACCGAGATCAGGGAAAGCACAGCATTAGAGAATCCTGTACCGACACTGATAATATGGAAAGAAGTGTTGAAGATGTAAGTGCACAGAAGGTGCAGATTCACCTGGAAGGCTAAGGAGGCAGTAGCTTCCCTTCTGCACCACTCAGCATATTCAGCAGTCCCGTCATCCAGCAGAAGCTGGATGGGCACCTCCTTCCCCCTGTTTGCAGTCTTTCAGCACCCCAACATGCCAAACCGTGCTGATCAGCTCAGAGGTTTGCAGGGGATCTCTGAGGAGTAACAATAAAGGAAAACAAACAAAACCCAATGGAACACGCACACAGCATTGCAAAATACACGGCTGGCTACAGATCTGCCTGCAGATGATTATGGGGACATCGGAAGCCCTTGTTGGTGCTCCAAACCAGCTTCGAGTGTAATAGTACTTACCGCTTGCTACCTATAGCTTCCTAGTATTTGTTTTAAGCTGGTCTGTAGCACAGACAAAGCATGTCCTCATCTGCCTGCAAAAGACTGCATGAATGAACCCCTAGAGGGATGGCAATAAGAGGCAGAAGAGGAAAAAGAGCAAAACCAGGAAGGAAGAGAATGAAACATACACACTCTGGGAGGGTGAGCAAAGCTGACTGCAAACTCAGTAGCTTACTCTTCCTACATGACACTGCCAGATTAAAAACATTTGGAAAAAATGCAGAACAAAACATTGTGCTACATTTGAGGAACTAACTGCAACCTCAATTACTAAAAGGCCCCGAAAATTCAGTGATTGACCAACTCTAATTTACTGTTAATCATATATTTTTTTTCCTCAGTCTAAACAACAACGCAGCTTCAATTTCTGCGGGGTTTTTTTCCATTTGTACAATACCAAAAACTTTGAATTTCAAACACCAAGAGGGAAGATTCACTATTCAACAAAACTATCAAAGCAAAGAGCCACCCCACCCCTATACCAAACTAACCTATTCCCACTGGAATAAAAGGACACATTACTATAGTTTAAAAATACTTGCTCTTGTCCCTACCTGCAAACCACACATCTACCTCAACTCGCTGCAATAACTGTCAAGTGTGAGAGCAGTACTCGAGAACTTCACCTTCTTTCTATTTTCACTAGACTAATTGCTACACTTTATTATTGACTTTCAAATTATCTAGATTTTTTGTACATTAACAATATTACAAACATTTCTGAAAAGATAATTTTTGGGCATGTGTGTATGACAACACACACACACCTGCAAGTGTTCTAACAAGCTGTTAGGACAAGACAGTTGCTGCATTAATAAAAAGCAATTTCTAACAGCTTCATGTGAAAAATGGATTATGGAATTGTCTTAAGTTCATAATATTTAATGCCACTGGACTTGAATTCTTAGATATATATAATAAATAAATAGAAATTAAATATTTAAGTCTAACAGAAAACTTGAACCTGATAGCCACTAACTTTTCAAGCTATGCAAATGAAATTAGTACTATGGCCAAATATTCCTTCATGAGCTGAAAATGATGAGCCAGCCTTTTTGTCAAAGACAAACATTCATTCACTTGGCTGTATAACTACTGGAACTTCTACCAAACAAAATGACTGTGAAAGATTGCTCAACAGTTCACCCCTTACTGAATGATTAAAATGCATAAATCCTGAAAATGAATGGGAAACCAAAATTAAAGGATTTTATAGGCATAAATATGCAAAGAAAGAAAATGATGCTGCTGGAAGAAATCTGATCCCATTGCCTGGCATAAGTGGAAAGAAAAGAGTTGGTTTAGGTTTTATGCATTTTCAGAATGCCTGTTATTTCCTTTTTCATTTGTATTTGAGTTGACACAGATGCAACATACATGATTTACATGCATATCTCAAAGGGTGTTCATTATTTTCGACTTTTTCCTCGCTATTTTATCTTTCCCACAATCTGCAAACAAGTTTTCAGAGTTAATCCCAAGAAAAGATGCTGCACTTCATTTTGAAGAAGAAAGTAATTCCTGTTTCTGGAAAATAATTAAAAAAGGTCTGTACAAAAAGTACAAGGTCAATATACATTTTCTCCAAAACAAATAAACAAGAAAAAGGTGCAGCTTTACTCCTCTTTGGACTTACTACAGATTTACTTATGTTAGCAATGATTTAGGCCCCTTCAGTGCAGTGTAGTATACTGAGAACCAATAACCTGCAACTAACAGCAAATGGTTGTCCCTTCATGACACACTTTTTCTAATGTTTAAAGAAAACTGGGCAAACTTTAAGATGATTATTCAGTAGGACTCTTAAGATCTCACTAACTCACTTCTGTAGCACAGCAGAATGGCAGTCACAGGAACCTGATAACAAGTGAAGACTGAGCTCAGAGTAGTTTTGTAATACAAAGCTAATTCCTTTTATTTCTCAGTGCTCTGCCCAGCCAAAATGCCACACATAACCAGCCAAGCCCTTGGCAGTAACAAAGAGGAAATCACCACGTAGATGCATTGTACACTCAGTGCCCCAACGATACATAACTGTGGGCCCTGCTGAGAGCACCATGGGTCAACTCAGAAGAATGAGGACTATCAACTTACTTTTAAGTAACTCTTACTCAGAAAGGTCACGGATTTTACACTGAGCTAGGATATCTGCTCTTATTTTAAGAAACAAATGACAGAGGTTCACTGAAATAAGCCTTGAAAACAATGTTTTCTGGAAACTCTCACAGATATTTTATACGGGATGCATAAGCACTGTGATAGTCATTTTAAAGCCATCAAGATTGAGGCACACAATAATGAAGTAACTGGATTGAGGTCATTGAGCAAGCCATGGCAGAAGTAAAACCGCAGAAGTCCAAGGCGCTCTATCCATGCTGTATCTTGGGAGCCTGTGCTACCTCACTAGCAGCCCTTCCTGCTCCTGTTTCCTCCTCAGAGACCTCAAATTCTTCTCTCTTCTGTCAGAGAGGCTTTAGCAACTCATTTCAATTGGACTTCAAGAAAAAAATACAATTTTTACTCATGAATGATAAAGTAACATTTACACAATCAAGAAATGAAGAGAAATTTCAGGTAACTAGATTGGTACCCTTCCACACTCCTTTATGATGATAATTTTCATTCACGTGACAGACTATAGTATTTCTATATTAGAAGTCAGACGTGCAGTGTACAGTATATACAAACTTCCTGTAATTTCAGTAGTAGGGAGAAGAAATGAAATAATTTTATTTTTTTTTTACATTGACTACCGTTCTAATACAGAAAACTTCCGAACAATTAAAACTGTTTTAGAAGTCAGTCAGGTTAACAGAACAATGCAATTCAAATGCTTGATCTCTGGCTACAGCTGAGCAGTTAAGTTGTCCAAAATCATGATTAAAGAGAACAACATATTCTTATTGGAACTTTATTGAGAAAGTTTTCTGCAAATGAAGTAAGAATAACCTAAGTTATATTTTGCATTAATGTCTTCGTTTGCTCTATATCCCATGACACATACATGCACAAAAAAAGAGAGGCTTGAAAATATTTTGTCTGCTAAAATACAGACAAAACTCAGAAGTTTAATGGTTCATTTTTTTATTCCTTAAAGGAATCTAAAGAGAACAGTGAATTCATTCTGTGTTAGCAATTTAAGCAGGGGGACATCTGTGTTACTTTGAATGCTTCTTTATTCACCTGTACTTGTGTGGAACCCTGGCAACACCCTTCATAAAGAAATAAATTGAGAAGGAGATTAAGAACAGTTGGAGTTATTCTGGCAAAGGCAATTTTTTACAATTCTCCGAGGATTCTGATTATTTTAGTAATCATGTTTCCCTTGCCTGTCTCTCTCACTAAGTCTTTTGCCCTTCTATTTTGCATTTAAACAGCAATTGTGTACAAACTGGTGAATATTTAAAACAGAAAAAACGCTTCTAAGTCTTTAAAATATGCAGCCAATCATTATTTTGGTATTCACTGCAGTTAATCGTGATGCATTTATTAATGTGTAAATATCAGACATTTCCTTTGGCATTCCACTCTCCGTTTGCAATTCATTAACACATTGTTATTTTAAAATATTAGTCTCTGAGAAGACACCAGATTTTCATTGGATTGGTCTCACACTTGAAAAAGCATTTTTATATTCCAAATGCATCAAAACAGCAGAATCTCTAGGCAGATACTAAGTGGGATTCACTGAAACACAATGTTAGTTCTAATGGATGGATGATTGTGTTTGGTCTTTTGAAACTTTGAAGTATAGGTAAGTCTTGATCACACAAATTAATAAATCCTAAAGCTGGAGTTAACAATAACCATTACACCCAAATTCTGCAGCTTAGCCCAGCCAATTTTTCAAAAGGTCAGGTTGTGAACTGGAGAAGATCAGGGAGGTCCACCGCATAGCTTTGTTGCCAGGCATCTCTCGTCTGGATTGTTGCAGGCATTTATTAGTATTCGTCAGCAGACTCAACAAAGCAAACAAGAAATTCAAGCACGAATAATAAAATGAAATGCTGCTATATAACCCTTTGTCATTCAGCAAATATGGGACTTTTTAGCTACATTGTTCCTAAACCTGGGTTACTACTTTAATTTTTCTCCACAGTGCTGACTGAATGAGTATGCATGTGTGTTAAATGCAGAGCTCCCTTAACAACTGCAGGACTGCCATTTAATCTGTTGGTAGATGGACCATTTCCTGTGGGAACTCCAGCTATGATTTCCAGATCCACCAAATAAATCTCAGATTAAGATTCCAAATGAAACCTGCCTTTGGCAGATAAAAAATGTCAAGATGGATATAAACAGTAAAATTATAAATTATCTAGGTGTTGCACGATGACTTGATGTGCGTTTTTTGTTTACACTTTCCCCGATATCACAACTATACGAGGCATTCATCAAATGTCACACTTTCATAATATTGGAGGCATCATTAAAACTGTTTGGCTAAGGACCTTGAAGTGTTTAAGCAGTAGCTCAAAAGTATATTTGTGCAAAGTAGAAGAATAAATTTACATATCAGCAGCAGCTCATAAGGGATGGGTAAATATTCTGTTTATCTCTCATTGTAATTCAGGTTAGTTTAAATACAGGGTTTCAGGATATCATTACAGCCTATATGGAGTTATTACATAATTTCCAAACATAGTGTCTGCTAGAGTTTTACTAAGCATGCTGTGTTTATGTTTTCTAAACCAGCTAAAAACAAAGTAAACGCTCCCATCCCATTTTTCTTTTGCTATTGTCATACCAGACAATTGCTTTTCACATATAACCCCTTTCATTATCTAAATCTTAATGATCCAGAACTCCCTTTTATCTAGGCAGGGTCATGTTTCCTGATGCCCATTAATTATAGTGAAAATTCTCTTATCCAAATGTACTCAACCTCCCCTACCGCAAACAAACAACTAAGGCTTTGCTGAATTAGAGTTCTAAACAAAATCCCAGAAAACTACAGCTTTAGAAGTGAAGAAAAATATTGTCATTGTAAGTGTCCGACATAAAAGAAAGGTCACTGCATAAAGTGCCAGTAAGACACCTTACCCACGCACCCTTTACTCTGAGTAAATGGTCTACTAAAGATGCAGGTGAACTCTCAGATAAGAGTCTCCAATACATGCCCTGGAGAACCTTTTTGTAATGAATTTTTTTGTTATGTCTTTGCTCTGAACTTAAGCTTCATTCTAGTTGTTATTAAACTAGAAGCAGTGAAGGTTTCTACAGAAGAAAATAACCAAGTTCCTCTTGCACTTGTGCTAGGTCTTCTAAAGCTCCTTCCAAAGCACTACATAAAAATTACTGTGGTAATAAGTGCTGCTCTCCCTGAAGCACATTTCAAGGCATTCTGAAGTTAGCTGCACTCATACTTTAAACACTTAAGAGATTCAAAGTGCAATACTTCAAGGTGGGCATTCTCTCCATCTTTACTGCTTGCAATACTCAGTGCAGATAAGGCACTACACATTTTCAGCGTACTGTGAAGGGTCTAACAAAACCATATTCACCACACTCCAGTGAGTCAGGCAGATACCAGATACTTAATTGTGCTTCTGATGAGGAGTCTTTCTGCATGCAGCCTGGCCAGAAATGCACTGTATTTAACCACTCAAAATGTACAAGGAAAGAAATGGGATGGAAAAAGGAGACATGAGAATTTATACACATGAAAGAGTGATTATATTTACAGGAAAGACCAGACAGTATTTGATGATTTTTCAGTTTTCATTAGCTCCTTTTTATCTTGTTAGTCACGGCACACTATTCCCTCTTTTTCCATGCAAGATGTTTTCTTTATTTTCCATACTTAGTGTTGCTCAGTTACTAGCCACTCTTCCTATGGTTGACTCATGCAGGATCATTCTCTCAAGCTCTCTTCTACCTCCTATACTGTGCAGAGAAACCTGTAACTACCCTTGCCACTTTGCAAAGGGATCTCTGACAGCTAGCACACAGCAAGTTTGATGCTGAAAGCACAGCACACATGGAAGACACTAATCAATTGAGCCACGTGCGTGAAGAGGACTCTGCCTCTCTGCATATCACGTAGATTCTTCTGCATACACACCCATGCAATATCCAGGTCTTCTTTCTTTCCCAGGTAAACAGCATTCCTTATTGCTAAAAGAGGGAAGGAGAGGAAGAACAGTCTCACAGTATCTCCTGTTGAGGCATGTAAAAGAAGAAACAGACTTCGATATGAAAAGTATGGTTTATTCTGCCTCTACTACAGCCTTCAAAGAAGGGCTTCAGATTTCCTTCAGAGTGTTTACACCTGTAATGGATGTATTCTGGAGAAAGGGGAAGCAGCACCTTTACAATTAGTTGCTTTTTGACACAACTAGCGTCTGAAAAATCTTTACACCACCACATTACTCTCACAGCTTTCTTTATCCCTTCATCTTTGTGTGTGTATATGTGCGTTAGTGTGTGTGTGTTAAAGTCACACAATAGTAATTCCAGACAAAAAGTCCTTGTCATTACTATTACAAAACCAAACCCACAAAAAAGTACATTAAAATCATTACACAACTAGAAAAACTTACTACTTCTAATAAGATAGTCTACAAATACATGGTGAGGAACAGGAGTTTCATTTCTAGGAAGTTAGCAAACAAAGATGATTCATTTTACTTAACCTATGCATGACTGTACATTGCCTCAATTACCATGAATGCAAAAGGGATGGCTGACAATTAATGGAATTTATAAATGGGAGTAAATAAATGCAAAAATATTTCTAGAGAGGTTTTATTTCCCAAATATTCACTACAGAGCAAAAGAACTAAAAAAACAGTTTTGTAAGCAATACACTGACATATACATGTCATGACCATGACAATACAAAGAAAGCTGTGGCCAGATTCTTGACAGTAAGCACCATACATTCATGCAAGACCAATGCATGCACAAACACACAACGCAATTAAGACAATTGTCTACACGTAAGCTTATCACATGCACATGTGTCTGAGCAGCTGTATATACATAACTTGTTCATTAGGTTTGCATATCTGTTTTTCCTTCTATTTTTCCTGAAGGGAGCAAGACTGGAAAACAACAGCTCACCGCCAGATAAAACACCTACTTTTCAAATTTCCCTGCACAAGCTGATTCTGCAGTTCTGTTCCAATCTACATTATCACATTTCTTTAAAGTTAGAGTCTCCTCTGAACTACAGTTTCCAGACATGCAATTCTGAAATATTTACAAGCCGCACAAACATTCTTTTGAAGGATAACAAGTTACAGTGAAAGTGTCTATATGGATCATAACTAGGAGTTGACATCAAATTCTTACAGGTGAAACTGGTTCATTGACTTACTTTTCAGTATGTGCTTTAAATAGTGGTTTAGAAATATATTTGTTTCTATGCTTGAAAAATATAATAACCACCTTTTAAGGAAGCAAAGCACTTTGCTATTAAAATAATCAACCTATTACCTTGTTTTAGGGAATTCCAAACAATAATTACACAATGCTTTTCATTTTGGAGTCAGCAAAATTATAATTTTGTTGTCAAAACAGACCAAACAGTGCCTGATATTCTAAGACTTCACCTAATTTCTGCCCTGTCCTTAAAAATCGTAGATGCTCAGAAATATGACACAAGCAAAAACATCAATAGTGAAAGACTATATCATACAGAACAAGTATAGCTGCACCCATTCAAACACAGTATGATACGAGTCAAATGAGACACAAATTTAACTCCACTATATGCACACTCACCACTTTCCTATCCTGCTAACTCTTTTGGAAAATTGACATATCGAGTCCTGAATGTATATGTAAGTATGAAAAGCACCCAATTTCAGGTTCCGTCTTGTGTTTTCACAGTATTAGACTTTGTGCAGTTTTCATCATGCATGTAAACCCTGCTAAAGTAACAACTCTACCCAGGTGCAGTGTGCTTCCCTCCCACCCCCGCCACTGCAATTCAAAGATATGCACTTATTTGCCAATATAAATTTATTTTTATAATGGACTACCATCCTAGGCTTTCTAGCTTGGATCCTGAATATTTTTCATTTGGAAATTACACAGTCTTCACTGGTCTGCTGCCTGGTCTGATACATTCTCTCAAGTATTCTTAGAGAGACATTAAAAAAGTCACTATCGTCCTATTAAAAACTAGGTGCTGTAGAGATAAACAGTACATTTAAATTAGATACAAACTCAAAATAATAAGCCTTGCACATAGACTGTTCTTTAATCTTCCTGATATACCAGAACAGAGACAGACAAATGTCTTCAATCCAGACAGGCATATTGTATTCCAAACGACACGGAAAGTTAAAAAGAAAATCTCAACTATCAAACACTTCAGAAATACTCTTCTTAAACCCTACCTTTCTTTCAAGTATTTTATTTTATAACATCTATTAACAGGTTACATATTATCCCACATAACCGCCATAAACCTACCACTTCTATGCACCTAACATTTTTGCTGTTTTTTTTAAATTCTCATTGCTTGACTGAATTTTCATCTAGTCAGGTGAATTTAATCTCAGTTGTGCTTTACCATCCTTGTTTTTTGACAAATAATTTAATCTCCAACATTTTGGTGTGTTATTAAAAAAATAATATTTGAATAAATCATTATAGGGTTATCCTAAAAACAGATTTTAAACTTCCAAGTTACAAGCAAGGAACAACTAGATACAGTACAATACCAGCTGCAAAAAGGAAAGATATCACAGATGACAAAGCAAGTGGAACACAAAATGGTGCACACTTCAACGTAGACGTTTAAACAGAAGATTAAAAGTTGCTTTGATTTAAGTAGTTCAATGAGAAAATGCACCAGAATGTCTACCAAGGGTAAATATTGAACATTATGTTGCTGTAATTTATCTATTAGCTTTATGATAAGAAAATGTAATTTAATTGTTAATACCCAAAACGTAATTTAATTGTTAATACCTAAATAAAATTCTAAGAAAAAAAAATTCCTCATCCAAACTAGTATGATGACATAAGATTTACCCATAATCCCTTTTTTTAACTTCCCTAGGAGAAAAAGCATAAAGAATTACGTGACTTATTAATGATTGATCTAAAAAAAGTCTATCAATTTTACTTTTGTCTATATAACAAATACGTTAAGTGTTAGCTTGGAAGAAATAGCTTTCTAAACAGCACAAAACATTAACTTAATGCGTCAGAAAAATAATGCACATGAAACTCAGTAACTACCCAGTTTTTAAAGTACCTGTGAGCAGCAGCAGAACGCCATTTCTTGCAATTAGACAGAAAATACTTCACAGAGAATCAGTTTATGGTATCCACTTGTCTACTTTGGAAAGGTTAACCTTTTGAACCATTCTTAGGGTATGCTGACCCCTAAAGGTCTAAAAATACTAAATCTCATTAAGCCATTACATATTTAAAGTATAAGTTGTCAGAATACAATTCTCCACTAAGTTACTCCACCATGACTTTTTTTGTTTTCAGAGTATATGATTCAAAAACATTTTTAACTTCACTCAGTAATAGCTCAAAATTCCATGAATTAAAAGGGGTCTACAAGTAGTTTATTTTACACAATAATATAGATAGAAATTCCTTTACATATGTAAGAAATGCATCATCTCCAAGACGGAGTATTTCTTCTTTCTTCTAAACAACAGACCCCTCATGAGAAACTTGACATTTATTATCTTTTGAGAATGAATACGTAGTATAAAATTCAAAAAAAGGAAATACACAAGATGCTATCAGGCTCTGATATAGGAGGCATCTTTGAAGTTGACACACCTATTCCATTTTTTTTTTAACCTACACATACCCACTGGAAAAAAATCCACCCTTTTATGATGTACTGAAGGTCTGCTTCCTGTGTCTTTCCCTTTCTTCAATCTACACATTATTATCTAGTCACAAGCCACTTTCTGACAATTCTCTGCTGTAAAGTCAGTCAGTCAGTTACGTGCTCTCAAACTCAGTGCTTCTTTTTTTCCTTTCTTTCTTTTTTTTTTTTTTTAAGTTTATGCTATGAAACATAGAAGAATGTATCCGAGAGCAAAATTTTGGTCATCCAAATACAAAAAGATCCTTCCATCCTGATGAAGATGAAAACTCCATGAACCATGGAAGTTCCAAATTAACCAAGGTCCCCTCTACCTCCAAGCCTACCTTACTGTCTAGATTTGGTTGAGGTAATAATGAGAAACTCGTTAATATTAGTAGATGGCTTAATCATACTCTAGCCAGGCGTGAATAGCCAAGAAAGTTACTTTAAGACAAACTTCAGATTTGTTGTTAACCCATTAAGGAAAAAAGGTTGGAAAGTAAAGTGCAATGTACAGACTAAGAATTTAAATAAGACTTCTCAAAGTTATACATAAACATTTTCAATAACCCAGAAAATAAAAATAAAGCTGATGATTTACATTCCTTAGCTGCTCTCCTGTTACCCCAAATACTTTTAAGAGGCAGTGTGTGGTTGTGGGGTTTTTTTTTCTTCCAAAGTCAGTCATATATCGGCAAGAACAAATACATTCCAGTCACTGCCTAGCACTGGTACAACACCTGAGGTTCCTTATTAAGATCTTAAAAGTCCTTACCTTTTGACCAGTTCTCCATTTGTTCTTCTGAACTTGTTTGATCTGGCACTGAGTCCAGTTTTCCCTTGACAATTTTAGAGCTAAAATAAAGCAAACTCTAGATAAATAAACTTGAAACAATATAACACACCTATACTTTGCCGTCATTTGACAGAAAATTTACAAGACAAATGATCTAAAAATATTTATAATAGGACAATAAAGCCTGTGTACTTTAACAGTCAGTGCTAAATTATATTTCTCAGTAAAATATTTTTTCTTCACACATCTAATTTTTATAATGGTTTGGTTCAGCTTTCTATTGCATGTTGAAAAATTTCTTAGTTTCTCTTCTTGTTCTAGAGTCTGGTCTTGGAAGTACATGCTACTGAGCACAGCCCAAATCACGCTGAGTGGTCCTGCCAGATGCAATGAGATTGCTCACTTTGGTAATTATTACGGATGGTGGTATGTGCTTCACTTTATAACATTCTTTCTCCTGCTTAAATTTCCTGGATAAAATACAGGTAAAGTGGCCCATGACCACTCCAACCCTGAATTTGCACGCTTTTCTAAACAGCTACATAATCCATCCTAATATTTGCATACATATTGCTTCAGACTCTACAGTTAATTACACAGTTGCAGTATTACATATAATCAAAGATCTTCAAGAAACAACCCTCAATACTCAAAAATAAGACCTACAGTAAAACGTTATGCTTATCAGGTAACATTCTGAGTATTAAAATATACGCTCTCTTATATGTTAAAAATTCAACTATATTCTATATCTCAAGGAAATCTAAATAAATTAGTAATCTTGCTAATATAGTAAGCTTACCACAAATTTTATTATTCACTCAAGCACCTCTTTCAAAATGTGTTGTACAAAGGACAGTTTTTCATCTTTAACTATGTAGTTGTGCTTATTTTGTATGTTTTCTCTCCTATGTTTTTTCTACATTTATTAAAAAGATACAAAATATGCCTTGAAGAGGTAGTGGCTGGATCATGAAAATACCCAGAGAGTTGTCATTGTACTGATAAATGTAAGAGTTAAAAAAAAAAAAAAATTAAGTACACATTTTAAAATTCAAGCATATTATACCAAGACATATGTTCTAACTAATAAAGCAGCAGAAGAAATTCTTTTCCTATACAACACCAAAAAGGCAGATGTTTTAATTTTTATCTTTGAGATTATAAAAAAGTAAAGTAATTGTGCAAACACTTAAGACTCAACACTAACATTTACATTAAGCATTAAAGAAATACATATTTAGCTCATATTTGTTGTTAACTATAAATGTGTACGAGAAAAAAAAAATGTGTATGATTTGATGTGCTTAGGTCTTAACAAAAAATAACAACTTCACCTCATATTGCAGAACACTGAGTTCCTTACAGGAGTCCCTCAAATGAAGCTGTACGCTTCTTTTTCAATTCTGTGTAACTGTGTTGGTTTGGAGTTGGCAATCTTTTCCTAAGTTCCTCATTTACTTTTGGATTAGCTGAAAATATAGAAGGTTATTAATATCAAGAAATAGGTTTCTGTCAATGAAGCCATTTCACTACATATTGCACAAAAATGTCATATTGCACAAAAAGGTTCATAATAATTGCAGTATTTTAATAAGATATTCATATAGCAAGACATGAAGAAAATACAGTATTTAATAACCTCTGGAGTATTTTAAAACATGTCTTAGGGCCTTAATGCGCCTAGTAATATACTATTTAAAACCATAATTTTATCCCTCCACAATATACAGTCATTCTTCCTCGCCATTTACCCAGCTAATGAATGCCAGCAATTAGTAAAATGTAATCCCATTGCACAATCATTTTAATGCTTTTAGCACTCAGAAAAGTAAACACCAAATTAATACTGCTCAAGCCATATCAGATCCTAGTTGGAAGCAAGCAATTATAGTTCAGCTCCTCAGGTGTAATTAAATGATTGGAATGATTTAGTTCCATAAATGCAAGTTAATTCATAAGCAAGCAACAAATATACTGGGAGTAATTACAAGAAACATTGACAGTCTAAGCAGGGCATGTGCCTTCATGTACCTGATGCAGGAAAATGCTGCCCTCTCCTGGAAAGAATAGACTATAGCACGGGAATAACGAGACAGAAGTCAAGAGGCTCATTTTACAGACTTTGTCTTCATAGGTGAAATATGTCCTGCTAATTAATAGGAATTTTCTGGTTTACACATACAGAAAATAAAAATATTGTTGATATCAGA
Source organism: Pygoscelis adeliae (assembly GCF_000699105.1). NCBI lineage: Eukaryota > Metazoa > Chordata > Aves > Sphenisciformes > Spheniscidae > Pygoscelis > Pygoscelis adeliae. Next base: position 3,835,904 of record NW_008824356.1, on the reverse strand, counting down.
TTAAGGCAACCTATCGATCAAAGTCAAACAGAAAGACCTTTTGGGGCTCCCTAGGGTTTGCAGTATACTTTCCCTATTATTAGAAATGAAAATGTTAGTAAATAGAATGACAAAATATTCCATACACTAAGTATGTAAATCGGTTGTTCTGAACACAAACGCTGCAATAGGTATCTAACTTATGCACAACACTTACATACCATTCAAGATGTACCTTTACAGTAGGTACTTCGAACATAAGGTATTTTTAGAACCAAAACTTATTGAACCATCATTATTCAGACAGTGTTAAACTTCACCGCATCAACAATCAGAAGCCGGCCATAAAGATTTTCCCAGAAGGAATCATCAGAAAAATTAAATACAATTATTAAAAAGCTGTTCTTTACTTTCATTTGAAGACAATCTGTTAATAATCAATCTGTCAAATTATTAATCAAAAGAAATTAAAGCTGGAGATTAAAATATACTGGCAGACCGAGACAAAAGGGAAAACGCAAAATGAAACTGCAACCCAAAATCTGGAGTTAATTTTAAATACTAATTTCCTTACTCACTACCTATTTATTCAATCTGCGTTCGTGTTAAGACTACTACTTGAACAGCGTGCATAGAAAGCTAAAAAAAAAATTGTCCCAATCTGTTGACTATAATATGCAATAGTCACGTAAAATTCACACTAAATATTTAAGTAAAAAAACCACCTACGGATATGAATATAAATTAACCAGCATCTTCCTACTAATGAAAGAAATCCCAGATCTACCTATTTTGCCTTCTACAGAAATAACAAATGCTTCCCAGTGCTGCATATAGCAGCATGGGCGAAAAATCATATGCTGTGGTCAGTATATGACTATTTTCCACACACAGAAATTGACTGTAAAAAAGCTCGATTCAAAAGCACCTGATCACTGTAAGAGCCTGAAATTGTTCTTTACCAATAGCACTTTGGCATCAAAATATTTCTTTGTTCCAGATCTCTGTGTATTTCAAAACAAACCCAAGCTGTACACAAATACCTTCACTGTTACTTTACCTATTGTGGAAATGAAATAAATCATTTTAAGAAGTCGTATTATGAAAAGTTTAAAATGTACAGCACATTTGCTTTGCCCTTTGATGTCACAGTCCTATTTTTCTATTCAAATCTTGTACACTGTAAGTTAATTGCTTTTGGAAACTACTTATTATTCATGTAAAAATTAATGTGCCAATGTGTTTAAATCCTTTTAAATGACCATTCATGCATCTTTCTTCTTTAAGTACCAATGAAATCTGTCAAAGATATCAATGCAAGATGGTCTTAGAGAAAGTTCTAATAAAGATTTTTTCTGCTAACATAAGATTTTCATTTTCGCCAACTTTACTTAAATTCCATTAATTTTTTAAGCTGCTTTTAATAAATTCACAAGTAAAAAATTTTAGGCTCCATAGTCTGTCATTTGTGTTCCAGCTGACTTTATGAATATTAATAACAGTGTTATCCTGATTAAATAGGCTTCATATAAAATCCCTGTGAATCCTATAGCTCAGACATCTCATTTTTCCAACTCTTTATGAATTTGGATTCAGACATTAAACTGGAAAAAACCTTAAAAAACAGATTCAATGGTACATTTGTATACCATTAAGCAAAAAATTAGAGGTTCTAATGATTCAAATAATTAAAATATAGGACCACATATTGAGATTTCAGACTTTCTGTAAACATGCAACATATTTTAACTCCAATGAAAACATCAATACTTCACAGAACAAGGGATTAAGAATTTAAAATAATAATAATGTCTGTCCTTATGCTTACCTTAAACAACTGATGATATGATCTTAACTCTTCATTTATTGACTTGATTTGCAGAAATATTTCCCAAAGAGAAAGAAATTAGTGGATGCTTAATTACATAAGCATACACATGAAATACATGAACATTCTAGCGTAGCATGGGTGCCCAGTGAAAAACAGCATTAACTTTTAATTGATTATACTTCAGCGAAAACAACCCTTTTCTAAAGAATGTCAAACCGAAGCACACAGGAAATTTTAACATTATCCCACGAGACTCATGCAGTCACAGTTTCAAACTGCCAACTTCTTCCCATGCTTGTATGTTTGAATTAGTTACATCTATGACAGATAAAAATGGAAAACTAAGCTCATTGCACTGCCTTCACTTTTTTTTTTTATATAGTGCTAACTAGAATTACTACTTCTTCATTCATTCAGAGATATGTTCTGCAAAAATGGCCATAAAAATATTTTGCCTTCCAATACCTTGAAACATGAATGGATTTTAGGAGAAAAAAAATCTAAACAAAATTATGGCTTATTCAAAAGGATGGCATTCCAGTCCCGGTTCTAATTACTCATCAACACAAACACTTAATAGGAATTAAAGAAAAACAAGATATATATAAAAATAACATACATCTGCAAGGTAGGAAGAATACAGTGCTTTACTTGTGCAGTTCTGAAGAACTTTTATTACAGCTGTGGTGGTATTTCCACTTTAAGAAGAAAAAAACCTCCAGACTGTCTGCAGAATATATATTACACAAGGGAGCACCCCACAGTAACACCAACTTTCAACCATCTGACCAGTGATGTTGACCCAAGGTATTTAGATTAGTGACAGTCTGCTGTAGCTGCCAGTGCTTTCCCTCCCTGGGCAGGAGATTGGGAAGTCCTTCTTCTAAGCTGGAGTTCAGTTACTCACTCCCCTTCCCCATGAACCAAAAGGCTGTTGTGTTGAGACCCTTCCACATAGAGCTCCGATGACTGCAAACCCCTGTTCCTTGGTTTTGCCCTGACATGTTTTGAAGACAACTACTGAATCACGGCCTTAGCCGCTGTGACACGAAGCAAACGCTTGCTGGTGTCGACCGAATTCACTTCTTCTTCACAAAAAGTCCTCAGGTCTTGGGAGAGTTTTTCCACAAGGAGGGCCACCTGCTCTGCCTCTGGTGGAACAAGACACCAGTTCCCACCACCCCTTGGAACGGCAGCGAGCCAGTCTCTGTCCCCCTTAATGATGCAGTTGACAGTTGCCACTGATAGTGCAGGGATGGAGCTATGAAAGGGAGGGAACACCATATATACTTTATGGATAGGGAAATAAAGAACGAATTTTAGTATTATTTTCATAAGATTAATTAGATTACCAGGATCTCCTGAAATATCCTGAAACGTTTTGTCGCAGGCCAAGCTAAACTAAAAAACTTAATTTAGGAGGGTAAACTACATAAAAACCAGCTACCTTCTAGAAGCATTTCCCTAGAGAACAAACATAGTTTTCTTGGCCTAGGTGGATGCCAAGTTTTGATGCAATGATACACTCCTCCACAAAAGTCACACTTCCTCACTACCTTAAAGAAACTTTACAGCTATCCTGGTTTTGGCTGGGATAGAGTTAATTTTCATCCTAGTAGCTAGTATGGGCTATGTTTTGGATTTGTGCTGGAAACAGCGTTGATAACACAGGGATGTTTTCATTATTGCTGAGCAGTGCTTACACACAGTCAAGGCGTTTTCTGCCTCTCACACCACCCCACCAGCGAGTAGGCTGGGGGTGCACAAGAAGGTGGGAGGGGACACAGCCGGGACAGCTGGCCCCAACTGACCAAAAGGATATTCCACACCATATGACATCATGCTCAGTGTATAAAGCTGGGGGAAAAAGAAAGAAGGGGGCAACATTTGGAGTGATGATGCTTGTCTTCCCAAGTAACCGTTACGCATGATGGAGCCCTGCTTTCCTGGAGATGGCTGAACACCCGCCTGCCGATGGGAAGTAGGGAATGAATTCCTTGTTTTGCTTTGCTTGTGTGCACGGCTTTTGCTTTACCTATTAAACTGTCTTCATCTCAATCCACGAGTTTTCTCACTTTTACTCTTCTGATTCTCTCCCCCATCCCCCTGGGGGGAAGTGAGCGAGCTTAGTTGCTGGCTGGGGTTAAACCATGACAATGGCAAATCAGAAATCTAAGACAACCCCAAATAAGTTAAAATTAGCTTTGGGCTGTTATAAAAATACTAGTCAAAGAATAACTGAAATAGCCCCTTCAAATGTGGAAAAACACCCATCTGTTAGATACTTAAAAGCTGTGAAATGAAACATACTTTGATAATTGATTACAGAGTTACTTATTTTATTGTATTCTATTACTTCTATATGCTTTTAAATACAAGTAGTTCATGCAAAATATTGTTTCTTTTTAAAAGAATATAAAACATAGGCAAGTGGATTAACCCCGTAAGTGGATGAATGCAGCATGAGTAGTACTTCAAATTTAGAACTCCAGCACTGCTACAAAGACTTCAAGGTTTTGGTTTATAGAAGTAACTGCATTATCTGGAAGCTTGATAAAAACATTTTCCCAGAGGGCAGAGTCACATAATAATCCCTGGCTTTTCTCCCCTACTGATTCTTGGCCCAAAAGGAGATGAGACATTTGCAGTTGGTTCCAACTAACCTGCATAAATCAGAAAAGACACCAATAACCAGGGCTCATGCATTTTTACTCTGTTGCTGCAGCAGCTTCTTCACATTCTCACTAAAGAATTTGCATCTGATGCTTTTAACGATGGCATACACTAAGTCAAAGAGCGCTCATTCTCTATGTGATGCTTTTGACAAAGGCAAGAAAGAAGGCATAAAAATGCAGTTTCAACTCATTTACAATAGGTTATACCTATTCCTGAATTAAATTTAATTGGATAAAGGACATGTACTTTTCTCTTTATTTTTTCTCCCTAATTTCTGCTATTAGTTCAGTGTCTTCAAGGCTCAATTTTCTCTTTACGCATACCAGGAACTGTTTTATGGGCATATTAGATCACCAACAGCCCCATATCTCTTCTCCCCTCTGTTATATTCTCTCTCCCCCAATAACAACCAAAATAACAATCTTTGTTTGTATTTTATTTATTAAACAATCTTCAGCCTGCTCTGTCCCCTTCTTTCCCAGTTTTTAGCTGTCCTTTGTCGTCCTTTTCTTTTCTTTTTCCTTAGTTTTGTCTTCTCTTTCACAATACATGCCTTTTCCTTCTCCCCCTGCCCACCACCTCTTTGAAATGTAAAGAAAACTGCAGAGGATCTTGTCAAAGACTGTGTCTCCTTTTTTCCCAGCTTTTCTCATCTTGGTGTGAATTCTGTGAAGCAGCTTTCTTCTGTGACACTACCATTAACATGATTTTCACTCTCATAATGAAACTATGATATGCTTTGGTCAAGTGTGAAACAACCAATTCATTTAGCCATCCTTCAGCTTTGTTGTAAACACTTCACTGGTCTTATAACTCAATTATTATATATCACGTAGGCAACCAGATCTCCATTTCTAAACAGTTTGCAACCAGATTGTGATTTCCATAGCCTTTAAGGATAAGGATAAATACGTATATTTTAAACTAGCTGTTGTCTTATCTGGAGCCAAAAGAATATTTAATAGAATATTTTAGTAGAATCAGCACTACATCCTCATGGCAGTGATGGCTACCTGCATATTATGCTCTGTTGACAGGATCATAGCCAGCAGACAAAGGGAAATGATTAATCCCCTCTATTTGGCACTTGTGAGACCATATCTGAAGTGCTGTATCCAGTCTGACCCTCTTACGGATATCCTGAAGCAAGTCCAGCAGACAGCCATCAAGATGATTAGGGGTCTGCAGCACATGACTTACAAGGAATTTGAAACAGTTGAGTTGGTTTTAAGGAGAGAAGGCTAAAGGGGGATTTTACTGTGTTTTAGCTGCCTTGTGAGCAAATATAGAGAAGACAGACATTCTTCTCTTGGAGACAAGTTGTAAAACAGAAAACTCTGAGAGTTATGGGTAAGAGATTTTTCACAGTGCGGAAGGTCACTGAACAAGTTGCTCAGAGAGGTTACAGAATCTCCATTGCTGGGGATGTGCAAAACTCACTTGGATATAGCAACCTGATCTAACTTTGGAGATGGCCCCATTCTGAGCAGAGCTGTGAACTGGCTGATATTCACAGGTCACTTCCTGCCTACCTATTTTGTTATTCTAAGGATCGCAATAAAACAAAACCACCAGAACTAGCATTCCTACAATACACTAAATTCTGGGTTGCTTTCTGCTTTACAGGGTAGGACAGTAGCACAGAGGGGGGAAAAAAAACACAAACAACAAAAAACCAGCAGTGAGGCATAACCAAAGACAACCCATGTGGCAGACAGGCAGAATGCCAACAGGGAGGAAACAGTGCAACAGCAGCATCAGCCCAGCATTTTGAGCACTACTTGTCTTGAGCACCCCATTTTTTCCAGTTTGCTACATGACTGAATGACATGGCATTAGACCAAATGTCGAATGCTGGTTTGTACACCATCCTTCAGTAAACCAAAACTGGACCACTGATACAGATATTTCACCTGCCTTTCCGAAAGCATTTGCCTCAATCCCCACAAAATCCCTCCCCCTGCCCCCTCAACTTAAGAAAAAGTCACTGTGACTAAAGAGCTCCAAAGCTAACCATGGAAATGACTCAAGAAACATTTGAGTCTACAGTGCTTACGTTTGCAAAATTCACTGTATAGTATATTCAATATCTTGAAATTCCCAAATCCCCAAATCATAATTTCTTTTACCACAAATCTAGCCTAGATTTTATCATAAAAGCAAAAATAAAATCACAGAACATTATAGGCCCATAAAAATGAGAAGCAGTAACTTAGTGCCAGATTCATACCCCACTAGTATAAGTAATAGCATTAAGCAGAAATGATATTTCTCCTGCCAAAAGCATTCCAATTTAATTGTTCGTCTGCCTTCACAGAAAGAAGGAAGATCGAACAGGGACTTAGCGAAGAAAAGGCAGCAACAAACCACACTTGAAGCAGAGAAACTCAGTTTATCCAGCCAACTCACATTTCTCAAAGTACCTTCAAATAGCGCCGTTTTTCCCGACAGCAAATGTACTGAAAATAAAAAGCATAGAGGCTACAAACAGTGTAGATATTGGAACCCCACCAAGAACTATCACAAACGCTGAACATGTAGAGGCCTGTCAGAAACGTGCCAACCTTTCAAGACCCAGTCCTGTGCGTGGGGACTGAGAGGGGCCCATCGGTATCTCGCAGGGAAACACAGCCGCACCGGTTACGTATCTGTCAGTCTGTTTTGAACAGCATGAAAACACAAATGCACCTCCACTGCTGCCATAAACCAACACATCCAGAGCACTGGATCTACCCCAAATTATTTATCCACTGAAATTCAACAGCGTACACTTTAGCTGCTGAAGAGAATCACGTCACCTGAAATTTCACAAGCTAAAAAGAGCAGAGAAATAAAACGCTGACTCCAGATCAGCCAGTTTTGTTCTTTTTAAGAGAATTAACTAAGCTGTCATTTTCCTAGATGACTATCTGAAGAGAAAGCTATCCTTTAACTAAAAGCATAATTGCTCCCTAAACTATGCTCGCACAGCAGGAAGAGCATTGGAACATATAGCGTTGCTCAGGTGTGAACACAGACATACTTTTTGACTCAATAAACATATAGTCTCTCCTCAACTTCTGATTTTTTTTAAATCTAGCAACTAGATCCAGTACATAGCGCCTTCATTGACTATGAGTAGCAACTTCATCCTTGTGAGAGAGAAGTGGAGGGAGTTACAGAGGAATGGCACACTTCAGGATATGTGTCCAAAGAGCAACAAATCTGGTGAAGGGTCTGGAGAACAAGTCTTATGAGGAGCAGCTGAGGGAACTGGGGTTGTTTAGCCTGGAGAAAAGGAGGCTGAGGGGAGACCTCATCGCTCTCTACAACTACCTGAAAGGAGGCTGTAGCGAGGTGGGTGTTGGTCTCTTCTCCCAGGTAACAAGTGACAGGACAAGAGGAAACGGCCTCAAACTGTGCCAGGGGAGGTTTAGATTGGATGTTAGGAAAAATTTCTTCACTGAAAGGGTTATCAAGGATTGGAACAGGCTGCCCAGGGAAGTGGTTAAGTCACCATCCCTCATTTAAAAGACGTGTAGATGTGGTGCGTAGGGACATGGTTTAGTGGTGGACTTGGCAGTGCTAGGTTTACGGTCGGACTCGATGGTCTTAAAGGTCTTTTCCAACCTAAACGATTCTATGATTCTATGTTTGTTACACTCTAACAACATTTCAGGGTGTTTTCAGCACCTATGCATTGGCTGTGTGCTTTACAACATGCTTAACATGTATGATATATAACATGTCCTATCACGTGCTGTTGCTTATTTAGGTATGATTAGTAGGCTAGTGTTTTTAGAAACTTAATCCAGATGCTTCCCTCAAATTTACTGCAATATCAAAGAAACCTGAAGGCCAGTACAATTTAAATGAGCAAGCTACACATCCAGAAATCGTCTTGGACCATCAGAGAAGAATCAGATATTCTGAGGTGGGCCAGAACTCAATGAGAACCAGAGACAAGTCAGTGAAATTAAGTCTGTTGAGAATGTCCAGAATTTAAATGGAAGCTAAAAATCGAAGAGGCTAAACCTGCAAACATTCAGCACCATGGAGTTGTTGCACTGCTTCCTTTTCTTGCACCAACAAAGGAAGGTACAAGATTAAAGTGGAGTCGCCATTGACTCCAAATCAGTACCAGGCAGCTGGGAAGAGAAACTACAAACAAACAACAAAAAAAAAAAGAAAAAGAAAAAGAAAAAAGAGGCATTAGCTAAAGTTCAAGAAGTTTAGACCATTGGTTACATTATCAAAGGCATTTCTGACAGCGGATCGATTTCCCTGCCAAATTTTAAGAAAGCAATGCAAAACATGACTATACCAGCTTCCCAATGAAACTGCTGCAATATTTTTATTTACATTGTGGAAAACAATATATTTATCCTTTAACACTAGTTTGGAAAATATCCAAAACCTTCTCTCAGCTGAAACTTACCGAAAAAAAGTCATCTTCACCTAGTAGTAAGGAAATGCCTGCTGTGAAAAAAAAAAAACCTTCACCTAAAATGTTAAAGTTACAAACAATGGAAAACTCAAAGAAAAAAAAAAAAGTCTTCTGAAGAGAGGTGCAGGACAACTTTAAGCACAGGCAGAATTGTCAGATCACCTGTAATGAAAGCTCTGTCATTGCTGTTCTTGTTCAACGAATGAAATAGTTCAGCTTTTTTTTTTTTTTTAAAATATGCGTTTGAATAAATAGATCATTCTCTTTCCTCAATCTTGTCATCATTTATAATGATATACAACACACGGAATAAAGAAGCTGGACATACTTACTTTTAAAAAAACATTTCTTTACTGGGTTTTGAAGAAAGGTCATTTTAAACCTTTAGTCAGCACATTATTCAGCCAAAAACATGCAAGTAATTTACAGTGAAGAAGCCTTAAAGGATTCCTCTGAGAACATAAACTACAAAGAAGTTCATGTAAGTTGAGGGTTACACAACTGACAGAAGAAGTTCTTACTAGGGGTTCTGAGCCTTAAAATCAGATTCTTTCCACACAGACAAACGGAAAAAAAAATTCAAGACCTAGGATTATCTAGCCATTTCAGCAAGATTATTCTCTTCAGTTTTTTGTAAAAAGAAACAGATGGCTGTTCTCTTCTTTCTTGCAACCTCATCATAAATTCAGATAGCTTGCATTCATTATTCCTTGATTATCAAGCTACATTAATGTTTTCATTGCCCAAACACTTGACACCAGAGGTGAAAAGAAGAAATTATGTGAGGTTGCAGAGAGCTGAGACAGCAGCTGAATCTTGGCCCCACACCAGTGATTCCTGGGCGGAGCAAAGGAGCTCTAAATCCACTTATTAGACGAAGGAGAAAAAAGCCTTCCTTAGCACTTCTGAAACCCAGGCTTATTTTGATGACTGCTTTCTCTTGCACATAATCATGCTGAACAGTTTGAGGCTTGTTTGTCAGATGTTCTGGGCATTACAAGTTGCACTGCTTGGCATCACTAAAAAATAAAAAAAAAAATCAAGACTTTATAGCTACAGAAGTATAAATAAAACACAAGATTAAAAAAGGGAAAATCTGGTCAACAGTTCAAATACTCAGAACAACACTGAAGACATACTTGGACATTGAGAAGCTGCAAGACTTGTAGACTCCAGAGTTTTACCTCCCCTTTCATGTTGAAGGAGCACCTGACAAAGCTAGGTATGTGCACTAGGATGGCTTCTGTGCCCCATCATAGCACTAGAAAAACACCTAAATAGCTTCCTATTTCATGGTCAGACTTGGAGGAAAGAAGTGAGAAAGTCTTCTGGAATATTTCTTAAAACACATTATGAATGAAGGCAACTTTGTTTTAATGTTGTGCTTTCATGATTCCTTGCTGTAAGTCACAGCCCTCTTGTGTTTTCTTCTTATCTAAAGGAAGTATTTCACTGTACTCAGCTCTTCAGCTGGATTGTGCATCTGCTGAGCAGACTGGTTTGGGAGAAAAGGCATTATGGAAAAGCTGCAGTTTTTGCCATAACTTAGCTTATTACAATATGTTGTTCCTGCCTGAAAGGAGTTAAGTGAGTTTAATTTACTCACCACACTGAACTTCACTGAGGTGTAAGATTATTTTTGTTTTTACCGAAGATACTCTAGAAAGAAAGCTAAACCTAAGGAAAAGGTAGTTTAGTACTTCAAAAGTTTTCCACAATGCTTTCAGGACAGGTTGAAAAAACACACCTACTCTCAGACATTCATTAATAGACACCTCCCTAAAAACCTGTTTCTCAAGACATTTGAGAATTCCAGAGACCCTACAACTAGCAAACTCATGCTCTGATCATAATTTTTTTTAATCAGATGAGACACAGTTTTGTTTCAAAACATTTTGGATAACATTAAATAATTTTTATGAACTTCTTTATAAATGGCATTTAAGATTAGTCTGAATGAATTTCTATAGCAACTGGAACAAAATTTTGCTTTTATTTAGAGTATCACATTCCTGTATTAGTAAACAGTGACACTTTTACATAGAAATGTATTACACAGTATTGCAGTCAAAAAAAAAAAAAGGTCTATCACTGGGTTATTTGTATTACATGTGGGATTTTTAAGAGCTGCAGATGTACAGACAATTCTTAATTTCCCTGATCTCTCTAATGGACTGAATGGCTGTATTATTGGAAAGAAAGTGTAAATGTAATACTAAGTGGGTTCTCAATAAAGTATCTGGTTTGATTTTTTTTTTTTTTTTGGTAACTTTTAAGATAAATCTGGAAGTGTGTATTACACCAAGTAGAAAACAAGCTACTGGGCAGATACAACTGGAGGGGAACCTCAGTGTGATAGCAGCATATGCTATTTTTAGTAAGTTCTTTCTGATAAGTGCAAGACAGTGAATGTTTGCCAAAAGAATTTTACATCCAGGAGGGTTTTTGAAATATGAAAGATACTTTTAAACTATGAAGAGAATTATAATTTTTGCCTAATATTTAGTAACCTTCAGATACTGTAATTCCACTTCAGATGCTGGAAGAACATTCTGGAGACAAATATTAGTCTACGACTGGATAGTGAAGAGGAGGAACAAAATCACATTTCAAGGGGAAACTGTTTTAATTAAGTTACCTTGTACACCTGCACAGCAGTCACCTTCAGTACAGTGTCAGAAAAAGTGCTACACCCCACAACTGTGTTTATTCTTTCTACCATCAAATTCTGAGTCCATAAAGCAAGAAGCTGAAGTTTGCTCCCAGGCATATTTATATCACCCTACATTTATGCTACTGTAGTGCAGAAAACTAAACTTAAACACCCTTAACTGGCTGACTATACATCTCAGGATAACAGAGCCTCTTGATAAATCCATTGCACCCTAATCTTTAACATTTATGACAAAGGAATCCTTCGTGGATGCTCCATTCTTTTATGCTGTCGGGGTGCCATGAACGAACTAGTGGACCGGATCCATTAGTGCCCTTTCACAGTTGTATCGCATCAGAAACGGCCTCATTATGATCCTGAAAGAAATTCCATTGTATCAAAAATCGGAAGGGAAGTCTATTCTCACAGGGAGCTGCATTTCCATATCTGTCCTTCTGCAGTCTAATTGATCTTTGCCATTTGGAAAGAAAGCCCGATCACACAAGAGGTAGACCTCAGCGATCTGATCACCAGCCCAGCAAAGGAAAGCTGCTGAGCTACTGCCTGTGCAGAAGCTTACCAAGCGCTATACTAGAACTTCTTACTTGTTAAGACATTTGGTATGCAAAACCCTTTACCTTGAAGCCTACCTGACAAACCAAAGATCAAATCCTGCCACCGCCGCAGTGGCCTTTCCTTTGCTGAAGCAGAACAAGTTACAAGCTAACAAACAAACTACAACTTCTGAAGAAAACAAAAGACCATTTGTAATCCCAGCGCTTACCTAGAAGAGCTGTTCAGTGACACCAGATCAGCACCCTATGGCTGTTGAGTCACCCGCCACTCATTACCACTACTCTCTGACGTGATCTAACTCAGGTAACAGTGGCAAATTACTGACCTCAGTGACACTGCTACTTTGACAGGAGCCCAGAAAACCTGGAGTCTGTAACAAGCAACAGATGTAGAAGTCACTGTTTCTGTATAATAAGGGCAGCTGATCAAGACATGTTTTGGAAGCCAACACTTCTGAAAAATGTCCAGCTTGACAAAATACCTGCCAGGCCTAGTAACATTTTTTGTGAAGTGGATGCCATGTCGAGAAGTCTATTTCTTATCGTCCTAGGACTCAAAAGCTCCAATATACTACATATGGAAAAACCTGTCATTGAATGTTATAGCTTATTTATTAAATATTTGTGGTAAGATGAGTGGCAGTCATTTCAGTTAGCTACCTACGTGTTTCAAATTTCGCCTTGCAATTTGGTTGCTTAGAGGTTGTCTCCTTCTTTAGTTCAGCCTGGCATAGACGGTCAGCTGAGGTACCGGAGACTGAGCCACCTCCTTACAGGATAAAATCATCAACAGCATACATTCTCTGTCAGGACCTAGAATCCATTTTATTGTCCTGCCAAATATGAAAAATAGTTAAATTTCCTTCTCTTCAAGACATACCAGAGATCCAATTCTGGAAAAAATAAGCTTTCCTGATAGTAGATGCTCCTGATAGGAAGCAATTTATTACAGAAATGGATTCTTAAATCATGGGCTCCATCATCTGCATAGCATTTGGATCCCATCAACTGCATCTCCAGCACACACAAGGCTGTTTGAACAGGGCCAATCTAATTTCTCAGTGTTATTGCAGCAACAGTTCCACTCTCACCCACAGGCCTCAAGCAAGTTTTGCATTAATCTCTTCTTAACAAAGACATATTAATGTGGCTACAGGTAATATATGGGAGGATGCTGAGAGCATTAATACCTATTCACTCCTTTGAAAACCGAAAATACTCAAAGCTCTACATTATAATGCAAGTAAAGAATGCATAGCAGGAAAGATGGTGCTTATTGGTTTCATTTTATTCACTTGGTATTTTCCACAGTAGTAATGTGTTTTGCAGGGGAAGGGGTTTCCATCTACTGACCTTGGCATTCATCAGGACCATATTGTGATTTATATTGAGAATTCTAAGCCTATAAATAAATGTAAAAGACATAAAACAATTATCCTAGTGTAAAATTGAATTTTATCTCTCTGTAACCAGCTTTTGTCTATGCTACATATTTGTATGTTTGAATACAATTCAAAATTAATAATAGGTATTATTTATCTTCTGACTTTTCATTACCTTGACATCTTAACAATCTTTTCTTTTTATATACTCAGGCTTTCATTTTATCTAGGGCTTCAACCCCACAGTTCCTTTTTAGAAACGTACAATGTGTCTTTCAGACTATCTGTTCAAGGAATAAGCCTGCTAAAAGAACGTATTGGCCATTGAGCAGACCAAAAAACAGTATAAAGAAATAACAGGATTTTATAAAAAAGACAAACACCAGATTAGGAAAGAAAATGTAGAACTGTGTGTAAATGACAGAAAAACACATATCAGAAGAAATCACAAGTGAAGAATTAGAAGTACAGAGTAGAGTTCTGAAGTTGGTTCTGGAAAATTATTAACGCACAGCTTAGATTTTTTTTTTTTTTTTTAATAGCTGTAAAAGATAACCCAGGAAGTCTTTTTCCTATTAAAGGGCAGTCGCAACTTTATATTGAATGCCATAGCATTAGCAGTTTCTTGAAATAAAATACAGTACCCCCATGTGATTTTTGCTGTTTTGTTTGGTTGTTTTTTTTTTTTTTTTTTTAATAGCTGTAAAAGATAACCCAGGAAGTCTTTTTCCTATTAAAGGGCAGTCGCAACTTTATATTGAATGCCATAGCATTAGCAGTTTAATATAGAGATTAGTCTAACCCGGACACAAGCCTTTCAGTGGTTCACGAAGAATCAGTTTACTGAGCACTTTTTTTGGCTTAAACATAAATTATATAAATGCACCAACCTAATAGTTTACTGTCTTTTCTTAGTGCAATTAATTAACATCACTTCAAGTAACCACCCCCAATGTTTTAATACCTCAGACATAATGTATGTATGTTGACTTCAAAGAAAGTCAACTGTGTCTCAAGTCAAGTTCTCACTAGTGTAAAGGCTCAGGTATACCTTGTATGCAAGTGCTATGGTTTACACAGAAGCTTTCTTTTAAGGAAAGCAAAAGGATCAAAATTAGAGAAGGTCAGGGAGGGAGGGGGGCAGGGAAGACAAAAAAAAGACAACAACAGTTTCTTTTCTCCAAGGTGGCAACAAAAGCAAAGAACTCAATTCAGCCACGCCATATGTACACAAACATACATGGTAAAGCATGAAAAAAATCCCAAAGAGATTTTGATGAATAAATATGAAGAATGGCACAGCTATATGGGCTGATAGCAAAGTTGCAACTTTCCATACAGGGCGAGCAGAAGTCCATGACCACGGCCACTGCACAAAGCCAGACTGGTCACACCAATGCCTCGTGCACACCGGCCGTGGGATTCCTTCACGTCTGCAGCAAACGAAGCTGCTCGCTGGGCCTTTGTGATTAGAGGAGGAATGTCATAACCATGGTGGTCTAGACTGCTATGAGTAAAAACAACACATCCCAAAATGAGCGGCCCTTGGTCTGAAGTGGCTGTGGTCAGGATGAGGCATGTTTAGGAAGTAGTCCCTCGAATACCTTATGATAAACGCATGTGGAAAAAATAAGACGAAAGAACACTGTAGTTAACTGAATAAAAGGTTAAAGAAAATAAACAATATTTTTGCAGCTTAGCGTTTATTTGTGAACTGCTGGTGCAACTCCATGCTTGACAGAAAAGCTATGAAGCTTTTGGTAGCTTGACAAGACAATCTACAAGCTTGAATGAAATGTTCAGCTTAAGGAATTAGAATAAATCTGATGACTGATGTGCTACTGAACGTGACAGACTGTCATCTGTTTTAAACAGGATCTCTGTAGGATGTACTGAAAGCAATTTTTTTCCATTACCTTAAACATACTAAGACTTTTCCCAATGAATTCTGGCTAATCTATTAAGACAAAAGATCTTCTCAAACTCTTGCCATTTCAATAAAATAATGAAATAGCCATTTGGCTTACTTGCATAACTAATTCACGCTGACACTACTTCTGTGACTAATTTACATCCAGTCCACAAAAGCATACAACAAAAACAATTACTCTTACTTCCCAAATTAACTATAAAATTATAAGATACGAACAAATAAGTGATTAAAGCAGCTTATTTAAGCCCTATTCATATACAGAATTTCATATATATAATTATCAAATTGTTTATCTGTTATCAAAGCAATTAAATACATTCTTAATTGAGTCAGGAAAACATTCTAGTAGTAACTTTTTCATATTATCAGCACATTTTATTAAAAAATAGGTACAGGCATTCTGCAATAGCTTTTTAAAATCAAGAAAAACTGATCAACAGAAGTCCTACAGTGAAACGGTACTGCAACAGATAGCTAGAGATAGATTAAAAACCACAAACTCTAGTTTTAATCTGGCCAGATCCTAGGAAACAGTTAAATATCCTAATACATGCATATATTTTCTTATTTTAAATATACACAGACACACTTATATAAACAATGTAAAATAAAATAAAAATCTTTGGAAGGCAATTTATACTATTTTAAAGACCATACAAGCATCAAAAACTTCAGCAAGATCTAGGCTCAAATGGGAACATCCTTCCTGTATCAGACTGTAAATAGTTCTTGTAGGAATTACTGAGGTGCTTTACCATCTCCCTAACCTAGAGATAATGACTCAAATCTGTCCTACAAACAAAAAAATAAGGAAAAGGGATTTTGTGCCATCCACCTGGAATCTGTGCCTTAGATATAGGGAACAGGCAAAACTGCTCATTGGTAGATAAAGAGCATTAACATCAGTTTGAATCACACTACATTTACAAAGCTGAACAGAGAAGCCAGCACAACTCTCCAGCTTGTACAATTTGCTTTCAAAAGGGAATAAGAATCAAACCACCATTAAATTCATTCAGATATCAGAAAAGGCTATAGGTCACAGATACACACCATTTAAGACATTTTAGCTATTGGGTGAGTTTCCCTCTTCGCTGGTTGGTTTATGTTCAACTAAAATTTCATATCACACATATTTCTAAGAACAGAACAGTCTGCATTGTTTAGCTCATAAATGTCAGTATTAGACCAATGTATCTTGCTAGTTTCCCCTACTGCTATGCAAGAGTACCACAATCAGGGGTCATTAGCCCAGCAGGAAACCTGTTTCTAGGCATGGGACAGATTGCAAGCATATACATGTATTTTACTGCCAGAACAGAGAATTAGCATTTTGAAAGATGCTTTGCATTAGAGCTAGTGAGCTTATGTGTCTGAATGAACGTTAAACTCAGAATATTAAAGCTCTGCCCAGTCCTGCTGCTAAGGCACAGATTTAAGCCATAAAAAGTTCAAGGACCTCAGTCAAAATAGTTCTGCATGTAAGACTACAGTTGTCTAGGTGTCCCGTCTCGTCCCCATTTGCACTCAGAAACCACTCAGACCTCAGAAGACCAACAGACCTTTTGCAATCTGTTGCGGTGTTATAGCTGATCAATACAGAAGATCGCAATCCTCTGCACAATCGGATGATTTGTTCTGTCTTTTGCAGGGGTCCTTTAAAGAGCTCTGTTCCCATAATCTCCTTCCCCACTCAATGTAACCTGTTTAAAAAAACCCAACTACAGTAGTGATGAAAGCTCATGCTACAGCAATTATTAATAGGTCTTAGAGGTACCCTATACTGTCAGGAGAAAAATCTATTACTTCTGCTTGTATCAGAATAAGAAATTAACCTGCTTCAGTTACCACCTGAGATGTTTCGGATCAAGAGAGATGGAACCAGAGCCTCGAGGCTCAGTTATTCCCTGAGCTTTTCACAATTGCTAGCTCTACATTTCTATCATCTTCCCTGGGTCAAAACATCAGACCTCACTACAACCTCTGCTATTTAACACGTTTCATTTCCCTGCTAAATGTTTCAGGCACTATATAAAATCTAAATGGTTCTCAAAAGAATCAGGTGCTGATACATAAGGAATGCTGAAATCACATGGAGGTGGTCTCCACTTTCTTCAGGGCAACCACCAAATTCAACTGATGCATCAAGCACAGAAAAACATTTGTTATCAGTCATCTTTTCATGATGTTCGCCGTACACTGGCAGGTGCAAGACTTGGTGTTTCTGTGTTTTGTTTTTCAAAAAAAATTTAAGGCCAAGTTTAATGAAGGCTTGTCTTCCCCAACTTTAGTTAAGGTTGTCTTTCCCCCCCCCCCCCCTTTTAATGACCAGTAAACCCACCCTGTTGATTCTACCACTCATTTCATGTTTCATACAGGATTATTACACTCTTCTTTTGCTTCTAAGGGCAAACATTCATTGGAATGTCATTTTCTGGACATTTTATCTTTTCAGCTCTACCTTGTATTTCATTGAAAGCTTTACTGTCAAACTTTTCCTGGAGAAGCCCCCTCCCTCTCCAAAGAAAATGCTCCTCTAACAAGAACATGAGCTAAAATTTTGTAACCATTCCCTTGAGGGGAAAAAGGCTTATTTTTATAAACACTCAAGTCAAATATTTATATTCTTCTACAGCTTCCTTTTTGTGCTAATATCACTGCTTCTGATAGTAACTAAATAAAAATTCAAACACCACAAAAAAAATGACCACTCTATCATGCTCTAACAATTCAAAGATGGTTTAAGATACATCGTTAATGCCAAATCTACATGCTGAAACTTCAATTGTATGTGAAAAGTCACTGTAGTGACTAATTGCTGCATAGAAGTAAAATTTCTTAAAAAAAAATTAAAAAATAAAAAAATTGACACTAACAGAAGCAGATGATATTTATGTAAATTTATGTGTTCCTCCCTGAAAAATTTAAGCTGTATATCCGGCTAAGCTTCTAACATCAATATATGCTTCTACGAAATTACAAAGTGCTTTTCCTAACAGTTTCTAGAATAAAACAGACTATTTTTACTATTGAAAAATAAGTTACTGCTTGTACTGGGTCTGGTTTGGATGGAGGTAACTTTCTTCATAACAGCCTGCACAGTGCCTGTTTTGGATTTGTGGCTAAAACAGTGCTGTTAGCAATAGTCAAAACACTGGTGTATTAACAGTGCTTGCACAGCATCAAGGCTTTCTCTTCTCCCCCTCCCACTCTGTCGCTCCAGAGAGTAGCCTGGGGGGGTGGGCAAGAAGTTGGGAAGGGACAGAGCTGACCCAAACTGGCCAAAGGGATATTCCATACCATGTAACGTCACGCTCAGCAATAAAAACTGGGGTAAGGAAAGAAGGGGGTGTGCAGTTTGTCTTCTGAGGCAGCTGGTGCTCAGACACTGGCTGGGCATTGGTATGCTTGTGGGTGGGAGGTGGCAAGTGACTGTTTGCATCACTTGTTTTATGTTTTGGTTCTTTTTTTTCATTCTTCTTTTTCCTTTGCTTATTAAACTGTCTTTATCTTGAACCATTAGTTTTCTTACTTCCGTTCTCCCTATTCTCTCCCCCATCCCGCTGGGGGTGGTGGCGAGTGAGCAGCTGTGTGGGTGCTTAACTGCTGGCTGGGGTCAACCCACCATACAACGGTTTTCCTTGTCTCCCTCCAAAGCACAAGGATGTTCATAGCTGTGGTTTGTGTTTGGTTTTTTAAATGCAGTGAAACAGTAACAAGTTGGAATACTGACTAGGGCTCCCTCTCCAAAGTGCAACAAATACTTGGGTTTGAAGGACAGGAGCGATGTACTACAGTTTGTTACATGCCATGTTAAAGAAAACCCATAATTTCATTTTTGCAAACCATAAGCAAAAGTGACTACTAACCATCAAAACCCATAAAGCAAACCAAATTATACCATGCCAGCAAAATTCTAACTCAGTAATTTATTTTTGACAAATGCTTTCACAGTCTCACTTTGAACCCCATTCCCATACATCTGAATGCAGGTTTCACATGCATAATGAACAGCAGGCAGAAACACATTTCCAAAGATTATTTCAGATTGCAACTTAGCTTAGTATTCATATAGTCATCAGATAAATCTGCAGGCTTTGAGAATTACCTCAGTGTTCTTTTGGGATATAAGGTACTGTACAGGAGTGTTACTGCACAGAAATATTAGTCAGAGCAAGAACACTGGGGACCCACACCCTTCCCATTGTTTTGCAATGTAAACATTAAGTCATCTAGAATTTCAAATAAGAAATGCAGGGTTTATGCTATACAAATTGCGTACCTGTTACTATCACAGAATAATCCTAATCTGGAAGATTTTTCATATATATATTTATTGGCATAAACACGACAAAAAAAAACCCACAACAGAATAAAAACTTATTACCTCTTGTTACCTCTAAAACTTCATCCTCCTTTCTCCCTTTGAAATTAAGAACTGTATCTCACATTTTCAAATAAAATTAGCACCTTGCTATTTAGCAACTGTTCTCACACTAGGGTAACTAGTCTACATACAAAACCACATCAGGTAAATTTCTTTCTAAAGAAAGTTGTTTGCAACTCGCATGTTCTTCATTGTTTTACAAGCAGCCTGCACAGATGTCAACAAACCAAGTCCACTTTATCAGCTACTTGAACTGGGTATCACAGCGCTGGGCTGCGGCTGTGGAGACACACCGTGCAAAATGGGGAATATGCAAGACTAGCTACTGCTGATTTTGAATTTATGAACTGCGCTATTCAACAAATTTCAATACTCAAAAATATAGTTTCAAAAGGATTAGTAGTCAGCATTAGTGAGGAATAAAAATACAAAACCAAATCCTAAAACTTAAATTTTAAAAGTCAATTCTGCTTTGTAAGTTTCTTAAGAGCTTCCCACAGACCCTGTTTTCAATGTTCTCAATCAAGATTTGCCTAACGACAAGCAGTTGACTCAGAAATTAACTGAAAAGCAAAAACGCGTGGCATACCAGATGAGCTCTCATACTTGCAGCCCTCTAGAAGAGATCAGGGTATTTCACCTGATCACCTGCCCCCCCCCTCCCGCCGACACTGCAAAACTGTCCCTAAGCTTCTCAGCACATGGTCACTGCCTTGACTTGCACAGCTAATACTAGACATTTAATTTTAAAGCCATGTTCATTTATTACATATGAATAAAACATATTACAGATACATGCTCAAGAAGCCTCTCCTGCCTAGCTCTCAGGGTAGAGAGGCTGCAGGTAGTCTCACCAGCCTGTTGGCACAGGGCTCCATCTACCGGTTTGTGATCCTGCACACCCATGGGAAGAATTGGTGGGAAAAAAATTAAAATCTCAACAGCTATAGCACATCTCCACTTCCTAATGAGATCAGGATATTCAGAAGACACTACTGGTTCAGAAGAAAACAGTCAACCAAAAAATACAAAAATACAAGCAAAAATACAAGCACTCACACATGCTAGGTGCAAACAGTTGTACGCATATGAAATCTTTTATTATCCCTTAATATTGGTAAAATGTATTTGAAAAACTGTTCTAAAGAACCACCATTTTTCTACAAGAAGCAACATACGACTATACACTCCCAATCCAGATGTAAAGCTTTATTGTTCCTCCTTAAAGCAAGCAAATAAGCAAACACAGATAACTCAGAAAAATTACTGAAAATTAATTGCATAATATCTGCACAATTTAAGGCATTAGAGGTGGTCTTCTTTTCCCTTAAAAAAAAAAAAAAAAAAAGAGGATTACTCAAACGTACAGAAGCAAAAAAGTTTCAGTAGGAGACTGCCATCAGTTTTCATCAAGGGTATTTCTGCCCTATAGCAACTGCAGCTCATGCAGCTATAGCATGTCTAACTTTAAAGATTAATTTGGCTACTGCTGTCATATGCAGCATTTCTCAAATTGGGCCATTTAACCCCCACCTTACTAACCCCACTCTGCCTTCAATTCATGTTTGGTAGTGAAAAAGAGCAGTATCTTTTTCTCGCCAGGATCCCCTGTGCCCATCAGCCAACCCTGTTGAACTCAGGCTGCAGAACAGAAGCCGGAAGAGAAAGCAGCAGCAGTGCTATCGCTTCCGTGCAGCAGTTCAGGTAGTTACCTGAGCTTGTTTTGAACAAGCTTACTGTGGTGACTGTGGAGCAACAGCTGAGAGATTAGATAGCGCCTGCCCAACCAGCAATCACATCTAGGTGGCAGGGGCAAATAAATGGCTGACCAGTCACCCCAATTCTGTTCTCCAAGGCACGTCTAGCAAGATCAGCAGCTAACTTAAGACCTGGTGCAAGAAAAGAGACAGTGCAGGAAAAGGACAGCGAACTCCACAACTCCTCCCCACCTCTTTTCTTGAAACACCCTGCCTTCAACACCAAGTTGAAGGCAGCTAAGTGGGGCTTAGTATTGTTGGAGGCACAAGAGCAAGGGGGTCAGGGTAAGGGAATCACGGAAATACCCACATCCCTCACACTGTACCTATACGTAGGAAAAGATGAGAATAATTCAGCCAGGAACACCTGGAAACCACCGACAGATGGTCACAGTAAGAAGGCAGGAATGGAACGAGGAGTAATAAAACCCAGGCACTGCAGGATATCCTATAAGGCAGGGAGAACTGGGGAACAAGGACACCAGGGAGTTCACACAGTTCCTCCTGGGGCCCAGTTTTCCTAATTTAGCTTGTCCCCCTAAAATGATAGTTTAAGAGACAGATGGACAAAATCTCCCACAATGACCTTGCATAACACCACAGAATGAGAACAGAATGCTGCCTTTTTTCTTTTAACTTCAAGAAAAAGCAAAATTTAAACCTTGAAGGTGGCTTTTCACTTGCTAAATTCAAATTTTAATCAAAATACATTTTAAAATACAACTGAGCAGAACTATGGAGTTGCTGATGTCTCTTTAAGGAACAATGACATCAATGCAGGCTACACTTGAGAAGGATATAGGTGTGGAACTACATCCTTTTTCATCATACATAGTCAGGTGCAAAGAGAAAAGTTTAACTTCAAGATTCCTGTGGTCTAATGAAAATAAATACCATTACAAACAGATCCAAGAATACAGACTTATTAAATACTGTTTGTTTTTCTTCAGATATTGACCATGGGAACTGAGATATTTAACTACTTCAAGACTAATTTTTATTCTATCTTAAACTCTTTACACTGTCAGCAAGCTCATGCTATCCTGACAACTAGCAGAGGAAAAAAATAAAAAAATAAAAAAAAGTGGAACACAGTCAACTAGCATCTGTGAAAACAGATTTAAACTGGTATGAGTATTTGATTGTCCTACTTTGATTACACTGAGCAACTGAATGCCTATGATACTACCTGTATCACTCATCTAATAATAGTTGTAATAAAGAAATTCAAAATCAGAACACATTTTTGTAGCTCTACAAAAAGAGGTACAAAACATTCAACAAATATTAAAATTGTGGTGGATGTTTCACAGTGCCATTGTCCTCATTACAAGGAAGGTACCAAGAAGCAAACTGGTCATACAGTGCTTATGTCAAACTTCAGACAAGGAAAACCACATCCTAATACTCTGCTAAAACAGAAAATGGAAAAACTGCCTGTATCTGTGCACACATATAAGCACACTATAGAAAAACATGATGAAAAATACTGCTTTGTTTCTCATGCTTGTATCTAAAAATTTACATAACCAAGTTGACACATTCTCACCTACTGAGCAGCTAATGTTGCAAAATCCTATAGAACCTGAAATTTTATTTACTTGAATGTGAACCACAAGGACAACACACTGAGAAACAGAATCTTAAAGCAATTTCAACTGTAAGTCAAAGAAATTTGAAATTAAGAACTGTTCTTGAGAAAACCGACTTGTGCCTTTCTAAAAGTAATACTAATAACTTTAATAAACTATTATACTGATACTAATAACTTTATTATATCAATACTAATAATTTTATTACAGGGTGGGTATAATTTAGGCAACTACAACAAGCATAAGTGACAATATCCAGACAGGACACTACATTAGATATGTATCTTCTTCACATTTCACCACCTAATCTCTCTCAAACAGGACTAGCTGTTTTTAAAGAAATATATAACTGTATTGCACCATTATTGAGAGAAATGAATGCTTAAAAAAGAACACACTTATTTTTGCATAACTTCTTTCAATAGCATTGAAGTGGCCACTGGAATGTCTTAGAATAATTTTCTAATTATGCTCAGTTAGTAGTCTCAGTTCTCTAACAACACTCAGCTACAAGCTGAGTTACCATTTTTCTTGGTAACTAGGCTTATCTTTTTGGCAGTCAATTAAGCTTCTAAAATGAAGTTAAAGCTATAACACATAGGAAAAAACCAACAAAAACAGAGTACAAACTGATGTTTTATTTCCTATCGGATGTAATATGTAAGCACTAAGAATGGTTCCACCTCCTTACTTGTTGATACATTAGAACTAACAAAGAGAGGGCGTCAAATATATACATTTGGAAATAGTGTAACAAAAGAAAGCTAAAACAGAGCTGATTACTCCCAAAGGAAACAAGCCAAGGACATCTAAAAAAAAGAATCAATGTTCATAATACAAAGATTTACACTTATTTAACTTTGTGCATTAAAAACTGAAACAACTCCCAATAATATTTTTAATTGTGTAAATGCTCTGCAAAAAAAGAAATTTTAACACTTTTCACTTCCATACATATCAACTGCCATGCTTTGAAAAGCCCTATTCCCTTTCCCCAAGCCAGTCTAAGTTTAGTACCATTCATTTGTTAAATTGGCAGCCAATGACAATTTCTAGTTCCGGTCCCACCAAGTGTAATTCATACACACACACAACCATGAAGCAATTCCTCAGCACTAAATACTCTCTTTACATTTATAAGCTGAAGTACCAGTTGACATAAATTACTAGTTTCGTACATTTTAAAAACACCATTAAAAATTCAGTCTGTTTGCTTCAAGTACAGCAACCTTTGATCCCATGTTAAATTCTCTCACAGCAGAGCATCATACAGCATTTTCAGAACAGTTTCGATTCAGACACAACCCTGCTTTCATTCCACAAATCCTGACGGGAACTGCCATCTCCTCCCTCCAAAGAGCTAATCAATAACCAAGCGTTTTAATCCTTCTTTCTCCTAATACTACATTACTGAAGCAGATTAGATTTTTCTAATTTATTTCACACTTAACATTTAAATTAGTGCATAGCTAGCTGGAATATTACTATTTAAATGAACGTATAACTTAAAGATCAAATTCTGTCTTCAACAGATTGACATAAAAGGACAGAAAGGATAACATTTGTCTACCAGCATGTTACGTGGACCTCCTTAACTCAATTTACTATGGATTTCATGGTGCAAAAATTAATGCCCTCCAGGAGCTGAACTCATTACCAATTATTTCTTCCAAACCCACAGTGTAATCCCACGCTGCTGTGACCGATGGAAGTTTTGCCATTCACTTAAAGGGAAGTTGGATCCGTTCATTGGTTTGCTACTCTAGCACACTTTGATACAGAGCAAAATGATACCATAGATGCTGTCTTGACTTCTTTCTAATAAGGAAAATATACTATGAACCAGTCTCATGTATTTTATTCCCTGCTAAAACTGAGAGCAACATATTGATGATAATTTTAACTACACATAAAGTCACCAACAGAATTATATGCCTTTTTCAACATGAATTTCCAGAATAGATTTCAGCAGCAATAACGGCAAACAGCCTGTAGAGTTGCTCATGGACACTACTCAGCCCTTCACCTCCTTCCCTACTCCAGGACCCACAGAACCATCCCTGCAAGTCATCTGGCGCACGTGTATCACACCGAACTCACAGCACATGTACAAATAGCCTCCCATTAGGCACCTGACCCAATAAACTCCTTTTACGTGCCTGTAACAGAAAAGGACCGGTAAACAAAAAAAGAAAAGAAGCTGTACATGTATTCTGGTGGCCAACATAAAGTTGACCATAGAATCATAGAATCATTAAGGTTCGAAAAGACCTTTAAGATCATCGAGTCCAACTGTCAACCCAACACCACCATGCCCACTAAACCATGTCCCTAAGTGCCGCATCTACACATCTTTTAAATACCTCCAGGGATGGTGACTCAACCACTTCCCTGGGCAGCCTGTTCCAATGTTTAACCACTCTTTCAGTAAAGAAATTTTTCCTCATGTGCAGTCTAAACCTCCCCTGGCGCAACTTGAGGCCATTTCCTCTCGTCCTTTCGCCAGTTACTTGGGAGAAGAGACCAACACCCACCTCGCTACAACCTCCTTTCAGGTAGTTGTAGAGAGCGATGAGGTCTCCCCTCAGCCTCCTTTTCTCAAGGCTAAACAACCCCAGTTCCCTCAGCCGCTCCTCAGAAGACTTGTTCTCCAGACCCCTCACCAGCCTCGTTGCCCTTCTCTGGACATGCTCGGTAGTTGTAGAGAGCAATGAGGTCTCCCCTCAGCCTCCTTTTCTCCAGGCTAAACAACCCCAGCTCCCTCAGCCGCTCCTCATAAGGCTTGTTCTCCAGACCCCTCACCAGCCTCGTTGCCCTTCTCTGGACACGCTCCAGCACCTCGACGTCCTTCTTGTAGTGAGGGGCCCAAAACTGAACACAGTACTCGAGGTGCGGCCTCACCAGTGCCGAGTACAGGGGCACGATCACTTCCCTGCTCCTGCTGGCCACACTATTTCTGATACAGGCCAGGATGCCATTGGCCTTCTTGGCCGCCCGGGCACACTGCCGGCTCATGTTCATCAGTCACAGGCACCACAACTCTAGCTTTCAAAATAATTAAAAAAAAGCATGAAATTAATCTGATAACATCTTTGACAAGGCTCAGCCAAGTGTAATGGTGCACAGTAAATACAATAAGCTGTTGTCACGTGTAGTTGATGTTCAGTAACATACAGAGGAAACCCATAAACAACACATACTGCATTATGATAGCTGTCCACTGGCATTCAATTTAAGTGATCATTTCTCCATTACTTGTACTTGGGACAGATAAGCAGTGCCTGTTTCACACTTCATACAAGAAGGCTCAAGAAATTCCATTTATTTGAGAGAATTGTAACTAACGCACATGAACATTTCAAAAAAATATGATTTGATTCACTGATACTATGAAAACCAAAAAAACAATCCCAGCAATATTTCATATAAAATATTTTCAACATTCTAATACATATTCTTTAATATACCAAAGGCCATCACTCTGCAGAAACTGCGAGTTTGCATTTTAACCTGTCCTTAACGGACAAAAGTCCATATCAAGAATCACCATGGAAAACAGAAGCCTGCTGTTATGGTTTCTGTACCATGGCTCACGAGGCTAGCAGGGAGCATGCCAGCCATCCTGTCACTTAAAAAACTGGTGGCTTGAAGCAGCAGAGATTCATCTTAACAAATGAGCATACACACTGGTTCTTTCCATAGCTGTATCTATTCTGCAAATAAGGGTTCAATACTGTTTCTATTAGCCTTTCAAAACTGTTTTCCTTTGAAAGGAAAAGGCAAAAGCCAGCAATCGTACTTTCAGGAATATCTGCCAGTTGCACCATTACCCTGTAGTTAAATCTGTTAATAGACCGCAGCCCAGAAGGGTTGGTTGTTTTAAAAGTAAGTTTCAAAACATCTATTGCCCATATAGGATAACACATAAAAATGAAAAGAAGCCTCTGCATAGATTTTGGAGATCTGCACTGAAGTGAACATCAACTCAGATCAGCAATTCATAGTTTAAGAACATTTCACTATCTGCATGCTGCCATTAACATGCAGCATCTACTCTGCCATATGTTTGACAGCCTAAAAATTTTAAGAGGGGGTAGCAAAAAGATGCATTAGGATATCTCTCAAGTTCACAACTGATTTTTACACAAAACTATGATCAATAGGCAGGACCCTCTCCCCCTTCACCCTCAGCTCACGTGTACCTTCTTGCTTTCAATTCTAGTGAATAATTTAATGATTCTTTCCACAGAGAATGAGCAAACCCATATTTTCCCTCCTCCGCTAACCCCTTCCAGCAAGCTCTGAAAACTTCCTTATGTTTTTACTAACCTAGGCACCCTCAAAAACTAAAAACCCCACAAATTGCAAAAAGCTAGATCTGGGCCATGGGGCAGCAGCACCGTACTCCTGTTTCTGCCAGTAATACAATGCGTTGGCTTTTGCCTTGCTGCAAGAGAAATAGTAAGCCTGACAATTGTTTTGTTTCTTACTAGTCAAGAAAAGAGGCTAACACCATAATACTGCATTTCTAATTTAGCATCATCTAGAATGACTTCTTGCCTTTTTTTTGGTTTGTTTCTGGATTCACTTCATTTGCCTTTTAATTATTAGTTTGCCCCTTGTGGAGAAGGAAATGTTACTTTTGTTCTTTGCATTCTGTTATTCTATCTCCCTGTTTTGTTAGAAGAACTTGCAATATGAAAACCTGTAACAACTACAAAAAGGTTATATACAAATGCCTACAATAAGGAATAATTTACTAAATCTAAGGCAGAATATAATCTTCCTGACTACAAGATCTACTAGTTAGGTTTGAGCCTAAGAAAACTAGACAAAACATCTAATACTAGTGAAGAAATGGCCAGGAGGGAAAATGGGTATTCTGCTACTGTATGTCCACTCCATAGGCAGATTTACCAAGTCCTAGGAGAGCTGTAATCTCCCTGAAAATGCTGTCACTCCCAGTGATCAGATGCAGCAGTGACTGCATAGCTTTACAACTCCACCTCCTTCCCCCAAAACTTGCAGCAGCAGCTGTCCCTACTTTCTCAAATCCTGTACATAATTTTACCTCCCAGTCCCTCCCTTCACTTTCCATACTGCAACCAGAACTGCAGTAACTTCTCCTTAGCTGGAGGGGCAAGACAAGTTTATGACTTTCAAGAGCCTGAAATCAGTGTTGATCCCTCTACCAGCAACAGGCAGAAGAGCTCATAGCCGTCATGCCAATGGTACTTCACTGGTGTATGCAGCTCAGTCGCACACATCTCATACAGCTGAAGGACCTTTTCTTGAATGACTATGTTTTGCTTACTTAAAAGCAAAACAAAACAAAAACAGAACTACCACATAACATAGCATGTTCACTTTAACTGTTATGACTTAGTTTTAACTCTTGTTAAACCTCACAAGGTATTTAGTGCCACAATATATTTAAATAAGCAAATAATCCAGAAGAGGTGGTTTCAGGTTGAACCAAAGTTGTATATTCCCAGAGCAAAACTGGCCAAGAACAGATGCTCAAGGACAGGTACATGAACAAGGCAAGCACGTCACTGCATTTCCCTCAGACCCACAGGTCTCACAACCTCCAGAATTTGCAGCTCTGAGATCTGCTGAGCCAGAAGCGCATCTCTGTCGTTAACCGATTTTTCTTGACGACTAAAGCACTGCAATTGAAGACTGTTCTAACAGTAGTTAGAACTTGCTGAAATATTAAAAAAGACACTATGCTGCCGCAGGGCACTCTGAATTCCCAAACTCGGGGTGAGCCAGCTCCTACAGTACCCACCTCCAACCACCTCAACCCCCTGAACTTGTACCTCGACCCAGTTGTAGTTGTTCCACGGGCAAACATTGGAGGGTGTGCAGCCTGGGATAAAACAGGCCTCTGGGTACACATACTGAATGTTTTCCCTCCAAACTGCTCACACTGAGAAATCGGTGTTTTTCTTCAAACGAAATAGACCTTCACACCACCATCAAGAAACCGGATTAGCATGAAACTTACTTATATTAGAAGTTGAGGTATACAATTCATCGGGACTTCCTAAGGATCTTTTTTCAAAGTCATAAATTTGAAAAAAAAAAAAAAAGAACAGATTGCAAACTTTATTTTGGTAGGGGTTTTTTGTGTGGGTTCGCTTAATAATTTGTTACTATTGCGAGTACCCTCCACAGCCTATTCTCAGCGTACACTAAAGAGCCAGCACCGACCTCCTGAATTTGCTGGGGAGAGGTTTCACCTCTGATTCCCCAAGCCACC
>NW_008824356.1:3801767-3805723 GCF_000699105.1 Pygoscelis adeliae | reverse complement strand
TGCGGGGTGCGGGAGTTCGAGGGGCTGGTTTGCGGGCGTCTCCTCTGCCTGCGTTTCCGCTGCACAGGGAAAAGTGGTTTCCTTTTAGGGGGGTTAGCACTGCAGCGCTGCCCAGGCTGGCTGGGAAGGGTACTCCCTACTAAGGGATATGGTAATCCCAAATGGCGAGGGAAACCCCGCCCGGGCTAGGAAGGAGGAGAATGTAGTGGCACGCATGTCCTGGTTTGGGAAGAGGCCATATGAAAATGGGATTAAGCCTCGAAGTGCTTTAGGAAACCTGCAGAGTGGGAAGGTCGCCCTTTGCAGGGGAGTAGGGAGGGGTGGATGGAGAGTAAGGGAGATGTGCAATATATGTTTTTTAGCAGGAGAATTTTATTTTGTTGAAGTGAATAGTTTTGGGTTTTGAATACTGTGAGATGTACTTAATAGTTTCCTAACAATAGCAGAGTTTATTTTTTTAAGGAGCAGGTGTAATGCTGTTCTGTAAACGTATCTCTATGTAATTATACACCCTCTGAACATTATTTTTTAGTTTTTTCATGTAAACCTGCTTTTCGTTGCAGTGATGCCTTCTGCAAAAAAACAAATCTAACCAACCACTTTCTGCACCCTCTGACCAACTCCAAATTCTCTTTACTGTTGAACTACTGCAGCAAGTCCACCTTAATACTAGATTTGCTATTTGTATCAAAGGGAGCATTGCGCAGCGAGACCTACATCTCTGGAACAAAAAAGTAGTGATGTTTCAGCATCTGCTTTTTGATGATACAGAAGACTGGAGACTTGATGATCCTGCTATATTTATTGAGCAGCAGTCTCAAAGAGCCAAACCAAGGGAACTAATGCAAATGTTAATGAAACATTGAAGTTGAGATTTTAATTACCTAAAGGTCAGCACATTCAAAGTTTATTAATTTAGGGGAGTTATTCTGTATTCCCACAGCAATCCCCACTCCGCTTTTGCATAGATCAAAGAATTCAAGTTACTGTGTATTTGCTGATGCATGCAAATTATATAACTGAATGTTATACCTGAATATTATTCCTTTTTGCAATTAGGGTCTCAGTCTTTTAATACTTTATTAACACTTCTCTGTGTATTTTCTATGTTCCCATCCTTTTCAGTAGCAATAAACCTGTTGTTTTTCTCTAATCTTTGTTCTAAATTACCAAAGGCTACATTTCCTTTCAAGCTTGGAACGTCTATTCAGTTAGCAATGTTTGTTGCTAAACTATCACAAAACACTCACAGAAACTCTGCAAACTAACACATCAGAACAGTATTACGACTTCATGAAAATACTTTCCCAAAAATACTTTTATAAAGTTTTGGCTTCCAAATACTATGGCACCTGCAATCCATTCTCAAAGCAGGAAAATGCGTTTGGAAAGATTTGAGAAATTATTCCCAGAAAACCCTGCGAGGGGGATGAAAACACTGTAGTTTCAGAACCTTGTGCACAAACCCCACTTGTAAGGTGTTGAAGGATCTCTCCTTCTTAAAATGCTCCTCATGTAAAAATCATTGGGGTTTTGTTGGTAGAAAAAAAGGTTCTTTCCCAGTGAATGAGGTGGACAGTTAAATGAGATGAATCTTGTTTCTAAAAGGTTTTCATTATTTTGCTTAATTTATTTCCAGATTCTCTCCCTCAGTCTAACAGTAACCTTTATGTTTCCATCCATTGAACCTGGAGAGCTGCAATCTGAGAAGTCTCTCTTTCACAACACTATCTGAAACAAATTGTCTCTGACTGCACTGCTTTCCACCTTTATGAAGTAAATAATTGCATTTTAATCCCAAACTAAAATATATTTTGTCCTTTATTTTCTCTTTGATTATGTGAATTCTGGCCATCAGAATGCTGGAATGCTGTTTTTTCCTGTCTATCAACTTTAGGTATTTCCATCTTCACTTTTATAGTAGTCAAGTATGCCTTTCTTCACAATGGACTTTTTCCTCAACTTTTCCCTTTTCCTTGAGGAAAAGATGTGGTGGTATTATAACAAATGCAGATTTCTCTTGTACTTAGTCCTTTTCCAGGACTGGAGGGCGAGGAAAACCAGCACGTATTCTGTTCAGCTCTGCTACACTACATATATTCCTAGGGTCAGTCATGAAATCCCAATTTTAGCAAAATGCCTCTGGTGTACCTAGGATTCACTGTGCCTAGGATTTTACCTTAAAGTCACTACCTCAGTGTCTTTAAATGAACATCTGGAAGCCCCTCTCTTACTAAACTAAA
This sequence comes from Pygoscelis adeliae, assembly GCF_000699105.1. Lineage (NCBI taxonomy): Eukaryota > Metazoa > Chordata > Aves > Sphenisciformes > Spheniscidae > Pygoscelis > Pygoscelis adeliae. Next base: position 3,803,480 of record NW_008824356.1, on the reverse strand, counting down.
ATGTATGTAGACAGCAGACTGCAGTTAAATACCTATCTCGGACATGGAAAACAGCACATAAATATACTGTTCAGACATAAGAAACAGATCTAACTTAATATGTTTCTTAAGGAATAGAGAAAGAACTGGGTACTAACATTTGCCTTTGGTAGCTGTGCTGTGGTAATACACAAATGCACCTAGTTACAAATTAGCTATGCTTTGAGTTTAGCATAAGCTGATGCCCTTGTAAGGCAACAGCAGTCTGTCTCTTTCAGGGGAGAGAGGTTAAAAAATAAGGATGTAAAAACTATCTTTCTTTTTCTTCTCTTTTGAAGAGGTGCCAGCAAATCTAGCCTCCTAGTTCTATTTCAGGATGCTCAAGATCACACACGATATTCAGAATCGCTTTGAAGATAACATGAAGGATTTCTGATTCAAAATGAATATCCTTGTCTGTGTTAACACTGTAGGGCTGTTAGCAAGAAAGCAAAAAAAAATTAATCCCAAATTATCCATGTGACTGGTTAAACAAACAATGTAGCACCTTATTCAAGAGCCATTTCCTTAAATCCATCTTCTTAACTCTAATAAACATGCCCTTGAGATCCACAGTAGCTGTTTTCTCCCCCAAACCAATGTAATTCAGCTTGTATGTACCCGATTGTTAGAAAAGAAGCCAAGGTCAAACTCAGAGTGGACAAGCCTTCCCTTGGGGTAAGAAAAATCAGCAGTACTAGAGGCTGTGGGCTACGTGCAAAAGGAGGAAACAGAGAAGAGTATGAGAAACCACAGTGCTATTCAGAGTTAGGGCGAAGAGAAGTGGGGATAAAGAAAAATCTTTATAGCTAGATGTTGGTAACCTAGGGATTTGACTAGTAGAACACGGTCAGTGACAGAGCAGGGAAAGTAAAAGACCACCTGCAGTACTGCATCTGCTCCCATCTTTTGCAGGCTCCAAATCCATGGAAACATTTAGGTATTCAGTTGTTGATTAAGTGTTTAAGCTGTAGTTTATTAACCTGAGTGCCATTTTGAATCTGGCTCTAAGCCAAAAAGACTATGGCTGTACTTGTAAACAGAAAGGATCTATGCCCATTCTCTGGCCCTGGGAATAAACATCCTTGTGTGTTCTGCATCCATATGGCCGAACTGTCTTCCCCTTCAATGGTGCCACCTCTGGGGATGAGCCCATGCTGTCCCCCACGTTGTACCCTGGCGTCTTCTGGAAAAGCACGGTTTGGCCTTGGTGGAAACAATGTTGGGGACTGTCAGCAATGGCACTGACTGTGTCCCAGCGCTCGAGCCCATGCCCTGGCAGCGTTTCATTTACTAAGATGGGCCAAGAGGTCCATGTAACACACGCAATAGCCACTCTCCAAGTGACAAAATACACGTGTCCTTTGAACACCAAAGAGCTGGAACCAAAGTCTAAAGGTTTTAAAAGAACAGTATGCTTCAGAGAGACAGCCAGTGAGCCAAACAGCACCACCGACCCTTCCTGGAAGCAGAGCACCAGCAGATCTGCTGGTGTTAGCTGGGTCTCGGGTGGGAGCAGGACTGCGAGTCGTGCTGTATGGCACCAGCCCCGAAGCAAGGAGTAAACGGCACAAGCCTGAGGAGGTGACAGGCCCTGCCCCATCAGCTCACTGACAGGCCGCCAAAGCCTTGCCTCTCCACCCCAGCGAGGGCGATCCCAGCGCCGGCCGCCCTAGCTCTGCCCGAGAGAGAGAG
>NW_008824356.1:3800330-3801201 GCF_000699105.1 Pygoscelis adeliae | reverse complement strand
CGGGGAGCGGCGCGGCCGGTCCGCGGCGGTAATTTCGGTAATGGTGCTCGGCCCCCCGGGGGGTGAGGGGGCACTTCCCCGGGTCTGCGGTGTATCTCCGTTAAACACACCCTACAGCCCCTCGGATGATAAGGGTGGCAGGCGGGCCCCCTTCAACGGTAACGGCCATCGCTGTCCCCTCCTGAGCTTCGTTGGTGGGTGGCGGTTGGTCTTTCCTTGCTTGAGGTGGACTGAGTCAGTAACTCTTACAAATGTGCTTACTGGGAGCCCGCGTAATGCGCTAGCGGCGTGTTGATGTGGGACAGAAAATGTTGTTCTCCTTCGCAAACACGTTCCCTGTGGCACTCTCCATTGCTGCCTTATAGAGAAACTGATGCAGGGCTATAGTGGAAATGTCTTGCTGTGTTTTTTAATACTGTTAGGAATGTCGAGGTTACTAATTCATCACACTGTTTGTACTGCAAACTACAAATGTCAAAACTGTATACATCTGCTTAGCAATGAAGGCGTTGCTAGTTAATTTCTTCAGCTTGTTTTCTCTAAATCAGAAACAATCTGAAATATTTATGTCAGCCTGCAGCATAGGGAGTATTTATGCAATATCCTGCTTTTTCGGTGTGTATATATGTAAATCCTGTTAGCATTTCAACTATGTAGTGTGTTTTTAAGTGTTCTTTAGTGTCTCTTTTGGGGCCAAAATGCAGTTGGCCACGTTATCTTTCAATTGAAAGAGGAAAGCTACATGGTAATACTGCTGTTTCTTACGAATGCTTTGGTGCAAGCAAAATTCTTCTGTCAGTGAGTACTGTGTGGCCATGACACTGCATGTGAGCCGGTGCTCCATTCGCTCTAATTCCCCTGCTGCCCCTAA
>NW_008824356.1:3778391-3800316 GCF_000699105.1 Pygoscelis adeliae | reverse complement strand
CCAACACGCATTTGAGAGCTTCCTTTTCATGCTTGTGACTCTGCATGTCCTTTGTTTTCAGCCTTCTGCTTTGACAGAGAGTTGTCACAGCAGAAGCAGAGAGGTCTGCTGTCCTGGCCCTTCCAGTGTATTGTATGACTGTGTCTGTGTAGCTCTTCTGCAGCCGTGGAAAGCCTAAAGCTTTCTTAGATTCTGCTTGGTACCATCCCTCTCTTCCGTTAGGAGAGAAAGGAAAGTTTTAATCTGTACTAGCCTGTTGAAGGCCTTTCATACCTGAAGGGATGCTGAGGTGTTTTGCCACCAGATGTTTTGCAAGATGACAGATTTATCTGCCCATAGCAGTGAGCCTGCGCCTTAGTGATTCAGATTGATCTAACTCAGTATCTTCCCATCCTCTGACAGTAGCCTGTTTTCTTTACAGGCTCTCTTTGTTCGCAGAAGTACACAGTTTGGCTAACACACTGGAAAGAAAGTTGTCATTTAGATAAAGGCAGAGTTTTACAGAAGGACTAGAATTGGAAAACAAGTGTGTTTGAGGGTGGTGTAAGGAAAAGACAGTTTGATCTGGTAGGCATAAATGTTAAGGTGAGAGAAGTCTCAGTGCAAGGAGACAACTGATCTGCACCTAACACTTTTTTAAGGTATAATATGGGAAGCCTGTTGAGGCTAGTCCAGAGGCATATGTTAAAAGATGCTGTCATGGTTTAACCCCAGCTGGCAACTAAGTACCACATGGCCGCTTGCTCACTGCCCTGCAGGGTGATGGGGGAGAGAATCGGAAGGGTAAAAGTGAGAACACTCGTGGGTTGAGATAAAGACAGTTTAATAGGTAAAGCAAAAGCCATGCATGCAAACAAAGCAAGGAATTCATTCGCTACTTCCCATCTCCAGGAAAGCAGGGCTCCATCATGTGTAATGGTTACTTGGGAAGACAAACACCATCACGCCGAATGTCCCCCCCTTCGTTCTTCTTCCCTCAGCTTTATATGCTGAGCATGACGTCGTATGGTGTGGAATATCCCTTTGGTTAGTTGGGGTCAGCTGTCCCGGCTGTGCCCCCTCCCAGTTTCCTGTGCACCCCCAGCCTACTCGCTGGTGGGGTGGGGTGAGAAGCAGAAAAGGCTTTGACTCTATGTAAGCACTGCTCAGCAGTAACGAAAACATCCCTGTGTTATCAACACTGTTTCCAGCACAAATCCAAAAACATAGCCCCATACTAGCTACTATGAAGAAAATTAACTCTACCCCAGCCAAAACCAGCACAGATGCTTGCATCCTTTGCTTCATCTCCTGTCAGGCAGGCAGGTTCCTTAGCTCCATCACTAGCCTTAAATCTGTACAGAAATTTCTACTCATTGGTTTTGAAATAAACCAGTAAGGACTGTTCTCTAGGTCTGAACAACACTAAAGTTGTGCTAGAGGAAGTGGTAAGCATATGGCTCAAAGTGGGAGTTCTAAGGTATTAGAGGGAAATGGCTCAAACTTGAAAGCTTGCTTGACAGATGCTTAAAACTCAATGGTGTTTTTCTTGGTGATTTTTAGAGAGGAAGGCTGTAGCTTTGAGGTCTTCAGTCTAAAGGTTGAATTTCTCAGGGAAGTGTGGCTCCAACATGGAAAAGGTGGAAGCAGGAAGGAAAAGATGGAGGTCATGAGTTGAGAGTGTACTTAGTATTTCATCCTAGTGAGGGATTTGGTTGCCTGACCTTAGCTTCCCAGTATCACTTTAGACACCCTATATTGCTTTTGGCTGCCTCTGCAGAAGGACATAGGGCTCTTGTAGATGCTCTGTCATATTTACTTGCCTTATGTGAATGTCACAGATATCCTAGTGTGTCTTTGCTACCTGTACCACAGCCTCGTATTTAGAAGGAAACTGGAAAAAAAAAAAAATCATTGTGGTGAACTAATGTTTAGATTTTTAAGAAGTTCTGATCATCTTAACTCATACAGTTAATCACAAGGAATGTATGAAGCTGTTTGTAAGAAAGGTGCTGTAAGTTTGTCTCTGTCAAAACAATGATAGGAAAGTAGTGAGGTAGTCAAGGCATGAACTGCACAGCAGAAAGGTGTAATTGAAGGGTCAGAAATATTGTCTGCATAAGTAAAATGAGAGGTTATTTAGCATCTGCATGTCTGATGCAAAAGGATCTGATAAGAAGTGATTCTGCTAGGTCGAGTGGAAAATGATTAGAGATAAGCGTAAGCTGTCAGAACAGGAAGAAAGGGATTTTTGAAGCTTTATGGAAGATGACAGGACTTGTTCATGGACTTAATAAATACAGGGGAAGGGGAAAGAAATCAAGTGTGACCCCTCATCTACAGGACTAATAATATGGAAGATACTGGCATACTGAAGGAAGGAGAAATGAAAGTATTCAGTGTTGTAAAGGAAAAGACTTAAACATACCATTGGCTGTCCAAGGCATTTCTAAGGTAAAGATAAACTTGAATGGCTCTCTGCTGTAATTGAGCTGTAAAACTCAAGCATGACAGGATCTCATGCATGGTTCATGTCTGCAGCAAAGGGGTGCATCTGCTTCCACATGGCTCGTAGTTTGACTTCATATTAAATTGAAAGCTCTGCTTCCTGACAGTGAACTCAATCTTAAATATGAACAAAGTCTTACTCAGTCTTGGCTTAGGTTCTTTCTGCTGGCATTCAGTTTGCTCCCATCTTTCAGATTCCTGAATGGAGGTTAATAGCATAATTGAAAATACTTGGTTTTGTTTGCTTGCCTGGGTGTATGACAATAGTGAGGAACAGGACTTTGATTGAAATGTAATTGGAACACTTTGTTAGCAAGTTTGGTCCCTTCTAGTACAGTGAACTGCAGGCATACTCCTTTTCTCTAGTGGTTAATTAGTAAACTAAGGCATGTGTGGAATTTATAGAAAAACATTAAACAGAAAATAAACTCTCTAAACTGTAAGAATCACTGTGAAAAGAACAACTTGGGAATCTCTAATTGATTTCCTTAGATTTATAGCAATTCTTCAAAAGGCTATTTGAGAAGTCCAGTCAATGCAGGGTTCAAGTCACAGGAATAATTGTTTCTCTAATTCACAAGGATCAAAAAATGCTTGTTTTGTCTGCCTGTATGGAAAAGGCAGAAATTAAAATACTAAATAGTGTTGCGTACAGAGTTGGTGGAGATTCCTTTCCTCATAGAGAGGAATTGAATACTGTAAAGTATGTTGTGTGATACCCAGATTAATTTGCCAAGACATTCTGTTGTGGTTTAACCTGGCAGGCAGCTAAACATCACACAGCCATTCGCTCACTCCCCCCCTCGCCCAGTGGGATGGGGAGAGAATTGGGAAAAAAAGTAAAATTCATGGGTTGAGATAAAGACAGTTTAATAGGACAGAAAATGAAGGGGGCGGAGGGGATTAATAATAATGATAAAAGAATATACAAAGCAAGTGATGCACAATGCAATTGCTCACCACTTGCTGACCGATGTCCAGCCGGTTCCTGAGCAGTGGTCACCCCTCCCCCAGCCAACTCCCTCTAGTTTATGTACTGAGCATGACGTCACATGGTATGGAATATCCCTTTGGCCAGTTTGGGTCAGCTGTCCTGGCTGTGCCCCCTCCCGGCTTCTTGTGCACCCCCAGCCTTCTCAGTCGGTAGAGCATGGGAAGCTGAAAAGTCCTTGACTAGCGTAAGCACCACTGAGCAACAACTAAAACATCGGTGCGTTATCAACATTATTCTCACCCTAAATCCAAAACACAGCACTGTACCAGCTACTAGGAAGAAAATTAACTCTATCCCAGCTGAAACCAGGACACATCCTTGTAACGGAGTCTTGAGTCTGTTTGCATGATGAAGTGCAAATGTCATCATAAACAATTGCACAGAAGACCCTTGGCTGAGTGAAGAGAAGTGGCTGAATACAGTTACCCTGAAGGCTTTAGGATGCTGCTACTTGGTATGGGTGTGGTTTTGTTTTTTAATAACAAAGGGCTGCAGATAGAGACAATTAGCTAAAGCCACAAATAACATAAATATGATTTCATTTATATTTAGTTTGTATGTTCACCTTTCTTGCTTCCATACACTTGCAAATAAATAACATACAAACATTTTTAATTTTGAAGTTGACATTTTGAAGAACTTATTTAATATATGTAGTAGGTGATAAATACAAAGATGACATGTTTTTCAAATCTGTAATATTGAACTGATCTTTAAGTACTTTTCTGCTGTAATTCAGTGTGTTTCTTTTCCTAATTTCATTTAATAAATGAACATGAACCATTGGTTTTCTCTTATTGCAAAACGAATATGGGAAAGTCAAAATAAAATGAGCTGCTTTTAAAAAAAAATAATTACTTTGTAAGAATAACTGGAGCTGGTCTTTTTTCCCCATTCTTCATATTTTCATGAAACAGCAGCGTTTCTGCCTGTCTGGACCTCTTGGCTTCGATTTTTTTGGAAGAGTTAGGTTCCCAGCTGCACTGAAATGTACTAGCATTTGGGAGTCTAATTAAGCTCTTAAGCTCCTTTGAAAGTCCAAACCTTTTCTTTTGAGGTGTTTTATTTCAGGAGTAGACAAAGTTGATTATCGTGGATAGCAGCAACTTCTTTGAACCAGATCTATAAGCAGGAAAGCCAATTGTCAGAGTAAGACTGTTGGATGCAAATATAGTGTTAAAAACAGTGTTTGGTCTTCCTATCACTAGAGGCATTAGGCAGACAAACATCACTACAAGGTATGGAGCCACCATACTCTGTGAAACACCTTAGGTAATTTGGTCCATACGAATGGGAGAGGGAGTGTGATAGACGTACAGGAAGCACTTTAAACAGCAGGAAAATTGGCTAATTCTCCCCTTTTCTTTTTCCCCAGGTGTTTAACTAATTTGTTTTGATTATTTTGCTGACACTTTTCTGGGAATTAAAGTTAGGATGAGTGTTCTATGTTTTCTTAGCTGACTTTTTTCTTGCTTTTAAGTCATGCAATTGGCATTCACATGTTACTAAAATAATCACTTAATGCTCAGAGGTAATTTCAACTAGCTAAGTACTTAGCTAAACCTTGTAACTATCTTGACTTGAAACCATAATATTTTAAAGTGCTTAAACCTTCCTCTTTCTGAAGTCTCTTAAGGCTGAAATATTATCTAAGACCCCAGTACATGCTCATTGTCTTTCACTGCCTCTATTTGGCATTTTGGATGTTAACAAAGACTGTTTATATTAAAAGGCTAAGGGTGGGAAGCAGTCAATTCGTATTAGTTTCCAGGAAGCATCCTACAAGTTAAAGTACTCCAAGGGAATGCACTTGCTCCTACCAGTGCAGCTGATTTTCTCTGCTAGGCTGAGAAATTGATAGCGTGCTACCTGGTCTTGGACTTAAAGCTTTGGAGGGGAGTTGCTTTGTTGGCAATATGGTGAGGAGAACTTTGGGTGAAGAGAAGGCCAAAAGAAGTTTAAGTGTTTGTAAGCTGACATATCACATATCCTGAACATCTGCAAGTATGTTCCTAGGAATCTGGAGGACATAAGAACTGTCAGGAAGTTAAGACTTGGAAAGATTTCTATCTGTTACTGCTCAGTCATCCCACCATGCTGTGTTTTACAAAACATGCCGAAAAGAAAATGTGAAATACCTTTGCAAATTCTATGCAACCCCTATTGCTTTCACCGTTATACAGTTCAGAGAGGGCATATAGTATTCAGGACAGTTTGACTTCAGTGAGTCCCTGGGAGTAAGGAACAGCCATGGGGGAAGGTCACAGAAACTGATGTTAGTTTTGAAGTCAGTATGGTTGAATCGCTGACTTTGGTCTCCTGGGCACTTGAAAAATATCATTTTACCTGGTTTTTATCCCATGAGAATGTACCTCTGCTGCAGACCAGTGCAGTGATCAGCTAGCTGAGAGTACACAGAATGCCATGTAATGAACCAGTTGCAGTTACTCTTAAAAAATTTCCACTGGGGAATGTTCACAAGGTATCTCCCCCCCTACTACAGCATTTCAAACTTTAATTCTGTAAGTAACATTTTTCAGTCCCTGAGCCTCCCCTTTTCTACCAGCTGACAATACTAAAAATTCACCCCTGAGTATGAAAGACAGATTGGACTATTTGCTTTTTATCCATCTTCTTTAATTAAGTGTTGTAGGGTTGCCTCAGAAAACCTTGTTCAATCTTAGTGGAAACTAATGAAATCCTTGTGGGCTTTCATACGCTGTGCTGAATATGCCAGCAAAGCTGGCAGCTACCAAAATTCCTATAACTTTTCAGACAGTTAAGTAACTTGAAGAAACAATATCCTTGCAATATAGTTTTAGTTTAAATGGAACAAACAAAAACCTCTGTATGTAGTGTTTAGGGTGAACCGATGTTGTTTGTTCAGGTCATTGCAGTGTACTAACAAGTTATGAACATCCATTTGGAACTCTTAATGTGTTTAAATGTAATAGCTTTTATATGAGGGTTAAGATATGAAGAAGTAATTCTTAATGTTTATATAACAGTGACAAAACCAAACTAACAAACAAGACTTTTCATAACTTTTAACATGTCATGACACCTGTTGTATGCTTAGTACTCTCTGCAGAAACTGTAGACCTTGAAAAGAAGAATTTTTTGGTGTGTAGACTTAGAAATTGCTCATAACAAACTGCTTGTTGAACCTGGGGGTTAAATGTCAAACTAAGCTAGTGTCACCTTGCTCTGATACTCACTGTTGGTTTGAGCATCCTGCAGCAAACTCATCAGTCCCATTCTGTCTTTGTTCCAAGAGAAACACTGGGGAAAGCAAGTAGCTTTATTTGGTCTGGCATGTTAGCCAATGGGGACAAAACTCTTTATGCACAGAATCCTCTATGGATGTGCAATAAGACACTTATCCTTAAGATTTTGTACATATGGTAAGTCTGAGGGTTTTGAGAAAGGTTATACACTAAAACCAACAGAAAATGTAAGAAGCTTTTTTTTCTCAACCAAAAAAAAAAAACCCAACCCAAAAAAACCCCTGACAAAACGACCAACCCCAAACCTCAAACACTAAGGAGTAATGAAGTTATTTGCTCTACTATCCACAAGATGGCAGTGTAATACTACAATAAGATGCTAAACGTGGTCTTCTGTGTGGAAGATGACTAAAAATGTATGTTGAAGCTGTTGCAGGTGAGAAGATTAGCATACACCGTTTTGGGTGATATGTGAAAGCAAAGCTTAAAGATAGAAAACAAATAATGATCAATAAATGCTGATTTCATATGTGTACTGCAAAACCAATGGCACTGAATTTGACTTTCCTTGAATCAACTGCAAAAACTATAAACAATGGTCACTGGTAAAGGTCAAAAGATGGTGCTAAGGCAAAGATACTGTATATAAATCAGAAAACTTGGGATAAACTTCTGGCCCAGTGGAATCAATGTGCAGCTAGCTACTGATTTCCACAGAGTGAGGAATTTGTCTTTATTATTTTAATTTTACCACAGACTTTATGTGATATTGCGGAAATATCTTCAAACTCTCAACGCCCATCTATAAACCAAGTGAAGACTGCTGTGTTACAGGCTGCTGTAAGCCTGTGTCAACTTCTTTCAAGTATTGGCAGGAATGAGGCCTACAGCAAAGCATAAAAGCTTAAAGATATGTACTTCTTCAGAACAAACTCTAAATACTTTGTTGCAACTCTAAATATTTAGTTGTCAGATTTCCAGGTTAAAGAATATTATAGAATAGTATGGATTATACATGTAAAAGCAAATAGGTAGTCAAAATAATTGAGACTGGAGCATGCCTGTTGTTTATAGGCAAAAAATGCTTTGTCTGCAGAGGCAGTTCTGAGGAGTTGGTACAACTTTTGTGAGCAAAGATTATATTGAGGTAAAGAACAACTTTTCATTACTGTGTTTATTGTTTCATCAGTTGTGCTTAGTGACTGATACTCATGTTCAAATCCGTATTAAGTTGTCATAACACAAGGGCTAATTATGTAATAAGAATAAAATTCTAATGTATAGAAACAAAGCATGCTTTTTGATAGCAGTGTGTGTGTTTCTGTGGCAGTGTTCTAGAAAGGAAAATGAAAACTGATTCTGGTTACTTCTGTGCAGAAAATCTGGGACTTTTGCCTGTTAAGTGATGATATTGCAAATTTTCCTTTAACTGTAGCTCAGTTTCTGTGACATTACCTTGGATGCCCTTCTTATACTTGTAAACATTCTTATGCTTGTTACTTTTCTATTTCAAGCTACCAGGGTGTGAAACACTCAAAATCATACCACTGCAACTGGAAGAACTCGTCTGTTACAAGTTGACTCTGTTGAAATTCTCTCTGAAAAACGGGTATATTAACTGAAACTCCTCAGACTGGCCGAAGTATTATGATTAGGGTTGGTATGAATTAAAAGTGCTAAAAGAGCTAAAGACAAGTGGGAAAAAACCCTACCTTTTCAGAGTGTGATGTGACTCCTAGAACCTGGAAGTCTTGAAAATCAATATTGCAATAAATGGAGCAAACTGACAGTAGTTCCATTATAGGGATGCCTCCAAGTATTTTCAAGTATCTGCATCTTGATCATAAAGGCCTTAAATCTGTTCTGCTTCAACTGGAGTTGAAAATATGTAATAAACTTTTTTCTCCCTCTGAGGAGATGAATTGGCATTCTCTGCCTGTGGAAACCATCACTGGTCCTGTTGACAGATAAAATAAATCCATACTGTTTTTTTTATAATCAGAAGCTCTCACTCTGATGCCTAATTATCATTTGTGCAAGAAAGTGTTAAATATCATCATCATAAAATAGTAGTTTCTGTACTGAAAGTCTGTAATGACGGTCAACTGCTTTGGTTGTGTTGAAAGTTGAGTAGTTGCAGGGTAAGTATCTGCTGTTTTACCTGCAGCATGTCTTGTCCTCAGGGCTCATTACAACTAGATATAATTTCACCAACATCTGAAACATCTAAGGCTTAAATCATCTATATTTTCTGATGAGAAAATATGGTTATATCTGAGAAAATCTGAATGTTGTTAAGTCCCACCCATACAGCGGGGAAGGAAACACAGGAGTAATTGGCCTTTAGATCTGCTTTTCAGTCATTGAACTACACTGTTAACAGCTGCTTTTGTTTTTCCTCTGGATCCTTTTCAATCTGCCAATTTTTGGCAGGAAACATAGTTTATGGGTCATCTTTCAGCCTTCAGTCGATGGACCATTTCCCAGTTCAGGGTGTTATCCTAGTTTCCTGGGCTTTTTGCAGTTTTTATTATACTGAAGTGTGCTGATGTGTGGCTGGTGTCCCCAAACAGCAACACTCCCAAAAGCGAAAGGAGAGTCTTAGTAGTACTTTCAGTTTGAGAAAATTCTTTATTTCACTTCCTCTTAGAGCTAATTCTGAGTGGTTTTGCAACAGAGTTAAGTTTTACTTATTTTTCTATTACCAACACTTATTCCTTAATATTTAGTTAGAGGCTTGATTTTCAAAATTAGTATATACTTTGAATGTATAGTAAATATTGCTCAACTTTGTTTTTTCAGCTGACTCCAGATAGCATGCTGAACTTGGTAAAACATGAAGGGCATGGCTAAAAAAAGACAAAAAAACCCAAATGATGGTTCTAACTGCCATAATCATGGACACAGAAGCCAAATTTAACTCCTTATTATGGGTTTTGTGATATTTGATGTCTCTTCCAGCTTGTGGAGCTACGTGATTTAGTTTCAAAACTTGAAAGTTTGATTAAAACTTGAATTTAAAAAAAAAAAAAATCTTAACCTCAGTGTTGTGCCATTAAAGCTTGTAATGATGAATTGCAGAGGCTTTAAGAACCTAAAACCCAAACAAACTTTAAAGATAATTCTCATAATTTTTAGATGAATTTGGGATCTGAGCCATGAGGTTGTTAATGCCTGAGGTTGGTGATGATACACTAGCCTTTTATTTAGGTTGGTTATATGTATCTTCTCTACAGGCAGGTTTGCAATGCTGCCTTGCGTGTGATGGTGTATACATATGTGCTTAACATAACCTCATGGCAACAAGTAAAAAACAAAGCATCAGGCTGCTTATAGGTTGTTAGAAGAAATTGTTTTCCAAAACACTGCCTTATTATAGGTGCTGACAAGTGTCAGCATGGTCTTTTAAGAGTATATACACCCTAGATTTGTAAGAATTGCTTAATAGTGTGAACAAGAGTGTTTGCCTTGTTTATGCTGCACATTCTAAATATTGTGTCCAGTGCCCTTTTCAGGTGCTTCTGTGATCATATCCTTGTTAGCCTCTGTCTCTAGATTGCTGTATTCATTCACCCTTGGAACAGTTCCTCATCAGAGTGCTTACGTGAAGGAATCAGCAGTATTCTGAGAAGAAAAGACTTCTGGAAGGACCTGAGAGCTTTGAGAGTCCTCGTAGGCCTGCTCTTCACTCATTTCCAAGTTTGTGGTTACAGAGCCAAAGCAATGGAATTTTTAAGAAAGTATTGTGTTGTATGGATGAGAGCTTTGTTCTGTTCTCTTAAATGGGATTGGGATTCTGAATGGGATTGGGGCTGTTGAATTAAGCAGGGGAGACATGGCTGTCACTTACTTATTATACTTGCTAGTAAAAATTTTACATAGCAAAACTATAATGCTGACTGGGTAATGAGCCAGTCCTTGCTTAAAACAGCTTCTACTGTGTTTTTTCTAAGCAGTGAAGAAAACAAGTATCAAGATGCAATATGCTTTGTCTGGCATATTCTTCCTTAGTGTGAAGTATGATGATGGCTACCCTAGATGACAAAAAGGAAACAAATCAATCTCTTCTGCTGATCTGTCATCAAACTTTTCTCCTTTCTGCAAATTATACTTCTTAATATGATAAGAAATATAGCTTTATTGATTAGACACTTCTAAAAGGGAGGAAGAAAGCATATGGGCTTTCTGCAAATATAAAACAATGAATATTGTTAGAGACTAGACTAAATGGAAAGAAATGTCTTATTTAGAGTATGAAACTCTTCTAAGTTAATGTCCATAAAGTTTAAATTAGTTCAGACTTTTCTTATTAGAATAAATGTTTCCTTTTAAAAAGCATGATAATCATAATCAAGACTAAATTTGTTCTGTTATTTATTTTCAAAATGATTGTACATGTTTAGCAGACTTTTGATTTAAATCCCTAGGGATATATTTGAGACAGATGTTTAGATGACCTCATGTTTAAAGTAAAGTTATATTTGGACGCTAGATTAAATTTTCCTTAAAATCTTTCCTTATATGTTAGATTGTGGAGGAGTGCAGAAAGTATTGAAAGATTTATGTTGAGAAGGTATTGCTTTATTTTTAAAATAAGTTATTAGTGTTCAGTAGATTTTATTTCAGGGAACCCTCAAAAGCACAAAATGTCTGACTATGAAACAGTATGTTTACAAATTAAAATATCGTTTCTTGTTGGAGACCTGAATGAGAAACAGACTTCTTTAAAAGTTCCTTGAATTCAAAAGCAAATTTACCATGTCATTTATACCTTCCCCCAAAACTTGTTAAAGACTACGGTAGAACTTTAAATGTAGTATGTGTTGAAGGCGGCGTGATAGGACATAACAGTAGCTAGTATTTTTACTACTTTCTGTTTTTGAACAACTAATAGTTTCTCTCAAGCTGCTGTTAATGTCATAGTGTGGATGGCTATGATGGTTTCGTAGGTGACAGTGAGCAATATTTTGAAAAAGTCTTCAATATTTCATCAAGTCATAATTATCAAAATTGACCTGTTGAAAATGTATTGATTGACAGATAAAAAAATAAGTCTCTTCAGTCTTTTGAAGTTTATATAGGCAACGCTGGCTTTTAATGTGTTTAGTTAGACAAACGAGTTACCGAGTTGCTGGAATTCTGCCATTTGTAATTGTAACTGAAGTATTGTACTAATAGACATATAGCTATTCTTGTCACTGCTAAGTATCTCTTTTTCCCAATTACTGCTTTACTGGCAGAATACTTTTCTTTGTAGGCTGATGCAAAGGTTGCACTAAAGTTATTCAGATGCTTGGCACTTGGACTGCAAAATACCCTTTGTCCGGATCTCATGTGAACATTTCTGTGGGACAGTGTTTTTTATTGTTTTCTGTCATTTGTGATTAGGAAGGTTCATGTAGTCAGCAGAGCTAGAAATGTGTTTTGTGCTGAGCAGACCTTGTTAAGTTTAGGCAGCAAATGCAGCATTTTTCAGTAACCTCATTGAGGTCTGCTGGGTTAGAACTGAAGTAGCCCTCTCCTGGAAAAAACTCAAATTGCTTTGCAGTATTTGGAGCCTCTTTCATGTAAGAGTGGATATTGGGTCAACACTGGCATAAAAGTCATATCTCTACTTCACAAAGTGATTGAAAGGAGGAGATCTCATCCTGTTCCTGAAAATAGAGCTTTCGTTCTGTCTTGTTCTTCTATGGCTTGTGGCTATAAGGTGAAAGCTGATAGACGAATGTATATTAGGCATGGGCAATAACTGTTCTGCACAGCATGGATCTAATCAAAACCTAGTGAATGAATGTGTGGTACCTATGTGATGCCGTTTACTGTAAGCAGAAATTATTTGAAGTTTTTATTCCTGAATCAATATTTGGGATTTAGCTTATAACTCTGGAAAATAAATGGAAAATATTCTTCTAAAAATTAATGAAAATTAACACTTTTGCATAAACATAGGATGACATCTGGTAATTCATGCAAGAGCTTAAAGAAAATGTGACCCCTTGTTGAAGTGGTATATAAATGGTACTTCTTTTCTATATTTGTATGCATAGGAATTCAATCTATGTTTATAGATCTGGAAAATCTGTAAAATGTATAATCTACCCTGTATTGGACTTTAACATTTGATATAACTTTTTCTGTAACATTGTACTTATCTGAAATTCAAATATTTCTGGCAGCTAAGTAATAAACAGAAGGATTGTACAAACTCTAAGCAAAAGTATTTTTTGAGAATGAATAGGGAAAAATAAGTTGATTTAAAACCTAAAGTTTATACAAACACAAGTATCTTCTGAAGACACTTTTGAGAAGCAAAATGTGGTCACAAAATTGGAGCAGATAGCCCTTAAACATCCACTAAAAATGTCACTTGTCAAAATTATTGGTATGAAGATAAGGGGCACTGTAGAATGAACTTCTGAAAGTTTTGCTGATAAAGCAGTTTTACAGTGTTGTGGTTAGATATTGCCTACACAAAAGATTTTTCGACATTCAGAAATGTTCTTTTAAAGTGTTGCAAGAATATTGATCAGTTGACACATAACGCTTTTACCTGGACTAGTCATTTGCTTAGTCTTGCAGCCCTAGAGTGAACACTTGGAATTGGGCTGAAGTAACTTGGGCAATAACGCTTCTGCTTGTGTAGTATGATCTTACCATTCATTATATGATAGCTTTTTCCTTTTTCTCCATATCAATGTATACTTTCTTGAGTGAATGGAAAGAAGAATGGCTTTCTATTTAAATACTCATTATCTTTTCGTGTAACATGTTATCACTTGCATATACAACATCTATTTTTTTCTTAATTATGCATGAATCTCCTTATTCTACTTGAGTATTTTCACTGAAGACTTCAGTTGGTGTGCTGAGATTTGCAGGAGTGATTAATACCTCTCTGGTGCCTCAAGATAGGCACTTGTAAGTAAAGTAGACATGTTTACTGGGATGCTATGAATATTTTATGCAACTTGTAGAGAAGCAGGGACATAATCCTGGGGCGGGAGGAGGAAGAGATGGTTTTAACTGCCTTAATTGTGATTATTTTTTTTAATTTTTATTTTTCTCCTTGCCTATAGACCTTTGTTTCCTTATCTGTGCATCTTCCAACTCTTTTTTAAGAAGTAGAGGGGACCCTAAAGACTAAATGCTACTCTGTTACTCAGACTGAGCTGTATGCATTCTGTGAGCTGAATGGCGGTAGCATCCTTCAGGGAAAAGCACTGCAGTCAAGTAGAGACGGTATCACAATTGTTACCAGCTCAGTCTTAAACTGGTCTCTTTCTGTTCAGTCTTAATCTTTGTTTCCTATGTTTTAATTAATCTTTATAATTGCAAAACTTGTGAAGAATTGAAAAACTTTGAGAGTCAGCATTCTATAAATCCCCTTTTCAGTGGGACATCAATAGGGCTGGAACCTTACCTAGTGCAACTGGAGTTAGGGATAACTTGCTTTGTCTTTATTTTGACTACAAACACTATGGTTAGGAAATTAAATTAAGACAGAGGAGTAAATCACTGTATTACATTTTGTATGATGGTTGAACTGTTTGTAAAACTTGAACATATTTTGTTTGCTAATTGTTTTGTAAACTTTTCAGTATTCAAGTTTGTAGTATAAATAGTTTTGACTATGGGTGAGATTTAGACTGCCTGCATTCTGCATAAGCAAAAACTGAGTGCCTCTGGCTTATTGAACAATTCGGAACAGACCCAGCAGATTCATGAGACCAGTGAAAGAATTGGGACCCTCACTGCCTTAGCTTGTAGCCCAGGAAACCAAGGAACCAAGAAAATCCTCTTTTCCAAGAGTGTGTTTTCACCAGGCTGCAAAACTGGGTTCATTCTTGCTCTCTTTCCAGGTCTTTGAATCTTGCAATCACTTTTTTGCATACTGGTACAGATTAAACATGAGAGAGAGTAACTGTATATGCAGTGGCCCTGGTGGTCAGTCAAGTCTTCTGTAAAGTGAAATAATGGATTTAATTTTTTTAGCTGAGGGCAACCTTAGGCATAACTGTTTTGCTTTCTGGGCCTTAACACATTAACTTTTCATGTATACTTTCAGGTGAACTGTCATTCATCAGTTCTAGGGGAACTGGAGGTGCCTGAATGATGAGACTAATCAGTATCTCAATTCTACTGAAATCAATGGAAGTTACCCTTTCCCTGAATCTCTTCTGAACTGTCCTACATCTGCATCAGGTATCCTGTGGTGTCCAGCACATCAACATGCTCACTACTAGCTCTAGGTGGCTACTCCCTATATGTATACAGGAGCTGACCTGTTGTTGAATTATTTCACTGGCTGCAGGCTTGGGCACTCTGAAATGTCCAGTTGAAGTCAGGCAGGAACTTTCTAAGCATTGCAGTGCCTAGGCTGATGTCCCTAAAGTATGTAGGCAAATAACTTTAAAATTATTTTTTCTATTTTAAGTGTCTAAAACTGGGTGCCTAAAAGCATATGTCAAGTATTTGAGTAAAACAGGCCTTACTTTTAATGACAGCTCACTGAAGTCTGCAGGAATGGAATGGGGACTAGTAAAGTAAGCTCCTATCTGGTAGGACAGACTGGTAAAGGGTTCCTATCCCAGCGACTTTGGAAGCTTTGCTTGAGTAAAATACATCAATTGATTAAAAACCATACTGAAGAAAAAAGCTATAATGATACTGGAGGAGATTATTTTGCCTTAATTTTAAGCAAAAACTGTAAAAGATCACTGTCACATGCTGCTTATAGGAAAAAAGAGTTTTAAATTGTAAGAATATTCACTTTATACCAAGGTAGTTCAAAATTTTACTTTGCTAATTGAGTATTTTTAAATAACCTTGATAAATATTAAATTCCAAAATCTAAACTTTATCACAAAAATTTACTTTTGTGGTAACTATTGCAGAATGGAGGCTAATCACAACAATTAAGGATGAACAATATATAATTCATATGTAAGTTGAAAGCTTCAGTCTTCTCCACAATGTTATAAAATACACATAGGATAAAATATACATTAATGGACTGGACAGAGCCTTGACTAGTCTGGATGAAGTTGGTCCATCTTTGACAAGGGCTTGGACCACATGATCACCAAAGATCCCATCTCACCTAAGTTACTGATTCTAACTCTACTAGAAATGCTTTTTTTAAAAGCTACTTGTAAATCTGAGACAATCTAAGTTATGTCTCTATGAAATCCTGCACAAGACTTGAATTGGTATCCCCATCTGCATTTGGACATTAGGCTAAAATGTTGGAAAATTTGCTGTAACTTAAAAAAAAAGTCCTGTAGGAAATGGCTTTTGTGATAGCTAATTAATTATATTTCTGTTATAGTTTACACTATCTGCTTATATCTGTGGTGGAACAGGCTGTAGAGCTCGTAGCTGAAAAATCTAGCCAGCTCTGAATTTGTACTTCTAAAATGTGCAACCTGTTGTCAGGTACTCCTGGTTCAGATGTATTGTGTTTAGTGATAATAGCTATATGGTGCACAGAAGAGCACCATAAATCTCTTGGAAAACTGATAACCATGTAGTCTTGTATAAAACTGTTTTCCATTCAACAAATTTAAACCTTTGCAGGGAAGGAGAGCTATTCTGATGTACCACTGGCATACTTTTCTATGAATCCTTTCATGGCTGCAGTGTTCTTAATGTATGTTATTTCCTATTCTGTTCAAGGACTTTTATCCTCAAACTTAAACAGAATTCTTCTTAGTATTTGACTTCCCTTACCCCAAGTTATGTATGTAAAGTCACATTGACACTGTTGTATTTTGGACCTGGCTTCATTGGCCTTTTTACCAAAGGATCTAGTGTGCATATCTGGAAATAGTTTCTTATTTGTAATCAGTCTGCAAATGGTAGTCTTGCTGAGTGAGGAACAGTGTTTTTATGGACTCCACAAACATTAAAAAAAACCCCAAACCCCTCCTGAGTTTATTGTACTAAGTGACCTAAAACCTAAGCAGTCTTCTGTCTGAGCCTATTTACATTTATCTAACAGCATTGCTGTTTTGTCTTGACTTCCCTAGTTTAGACTTTGAAACTGTGATATAAGAGGACTGTCAGTATTTGCCTTAGAAGCGGCTATGGACATCTCAGTTATTCTTTCAGTCATAGCTGGGACTTGTTCAATTTCTCATTTTCTGTTGAGATTTGCATCCCATGTGTATTAGTCATCTTTGGTTGGCTTTGAGTTGGAGGCTGAACTACGTCTTCTGGGGCCGGACTGAGTACAAGTTTCCTTCCATTGTTCGGTGCCCAGCACACACATTTGTGTTTCTCCCTCATTTGTTGAAGGATGTAGGTTGGCAGTGGTCTGATGGTGCTAACATCTCTTCCAGGTCTGTTTCTATTCAATGGAAGTTCCAGTTGTTTTGCTTTGCTTCTGCTCAGCAACTCTAGCTTCTTCTAAAACTCTGGTCATGCTTTGTACATAGAACATCAGGTGATTAAGGTATTTTTCTAAAACATGTTCTGTGCCAAGCAGGGCCTAAATGGCAGGTTGCACTGATTGTATACAATTGTGTACTTTGTTTTCCTGTGTTTTCTTGCCAGAACCTTGCTGGTATCAAACCTGCTGATGGGGAAAATATTTGCCATCAGTGATCTCCTTCCAAAGTCTCTCCTCTTGTATGTAGTTTAAATATTACTTTGTTTATACCTACAAACTAGGTAAATAAATGAAGGCCCTGAGTTTTTCTTCCCACCTGTTGTAGCCAGTAAATAACCCACTCAGTTCCTCCTGTTCATTCTGATGCCTAAAGCAATAAACTCCCAAGCTTTATAGGCTGTCTCTTGAAGAAAGTTCCCTATTTACTAAGCATAAACCTCTGTATGTTGAACTTCTTGTTTCCTGAAAGCTTCCTGTCCAAACTGTTCCTTGGTTCGGTAAGTCCCATGTGCTATCTTACTGTATACCAACGCTTTGCAAAACTAAAACAGCAGAAGGGGAGCTTGTCAGTCTGATATTTCATATTTTGTCCATTGTTACTTGCTTTTACAATTAGCTTGTTTTATTGGTAGGGATAAAGTTGCTTGTGTGAGCCCTATTTCCTTCTTTAGCCAAAGGCTACCTATGAGAATGCTTTTCTCATTTTACTTGTTGCTTTCATCTCAGTGGCTTTTGTGTCAATATCTGGGTTAAAA
Source organism: Pygoscelis adeliae (assembly GCF_000699105.1). Taxonomy (NCBI): domain Eukaryota; kingdom Metazoa; phylum Chordata; class Aves; order Sphenisciformes; family Spheniscidae; genus Pygoscelis; species Pygoscelis adeliae. Next base: position 3,782,463 of record NW_008824356.1, on the reverse strand, counting down.
TCTGCACAAATTCTGAGTGCGTTTAAGTTGACGATACATTCTTCTGTTGCAATGTTCCCCATTCTCCTATGAAGGAGAGGCGATGCTATTTATCTATGCCTGTTATGTGTTAGCAAACTCTTTGAAATGATGCTCACCCTTTAGGGAGCTGATCCAAGGAGCTTAAGTGACAGAAACCTAATTGCTTTTGTTAGGGTTAGTTTTCTGTTGGTTTATTTGCCTGAACTGGGGGAGCTGGCAGGAATTCCCAGTCAGTGGAGGAAAAGTAGGTAATGGTTCTGGTAGCAGCTGGCTTGTTGGATTGCTTACCTGTTTTATCAGGCTACAGTGAGTGCCAAGAACACTTCTGCTTCTGAACTTCACCTAAAGCTTAACAGACATCAGCAATTTAATTTGCTTGCTCTATTGTGGTAGCTAATGAAGCTGTTTGTCACCTTCCGTATTTTCCCATGTAGGATCTGCTTCTCAGGTAACCTGAAGCTTTAACAAATACCATTAAAGGAAGATACGTATTCAAATAATCCACACCAGGAAAAAGGACTCTGCTCAGCTTTGAGGATTAAGAGGGAAGGAAGGTTCTACTCTGCTTTTTAAGAAAGAGCTTAAACTCTTCTTTGTACTACTGGTATGCTGATGAACATATACTAATTGAGTTTAGGGTCTGGGGAATGTATTTCAGGCTTTGTATTGCACTTCGCTCACTGTATAACCCACTTGACTGTATGTGTGGAAAAAACAGCAAATTGCAGCTATAGCAGTTGAGTCACTGGTCATCTGCTTCCCAGAGTATAAACCCATCACTAGAAAAAACATCACAGTTTGTATTAATCTGGAATACTGACAGATACACTGAGGCATAGAAACACTTTCAAGTATGTCTTCTGCCTTTCTGATGCCGGTCACTTGAGGGCAGGGCCTGAGGTTGGAAATGTGAGGGGAATTTGCATTTTCAGCTCACTTGCTCTATCCCCTCTAGGCTCCGAGGGTGTTGATTTTTATGTTTTTCTGGTACACTACGCTGGTTGGTTAAACTTATTTTTTCTGCCTGACAGTATTTCTCTTAATTGGCTTGTAAAAGTTTTAGAAGCCTTTACATATGTTCTCGTTTGCTGTATTTTGTAATCTTTTTGTGTGTGATACTTGTACTTCAGCATTTAAGGTGGAGATGGCAGTGTTGTGCTTCTCTGCTGTCATCTTTGGAGACAAGCAAATTGCTTACTAGGACGCTCAGGCTGCTGAGTTCATGCGTGCGAACAGAAGCCTAACTATGCAGCGGGTTTTGCTATGTGCAATCTCTTCTGTAGGAAGACAAGTATGTCTTATGACAAAAATACTGACATTAAGAAGCTACTGGAAGTAGTTAAAGATCAGTCTGTAGGTGTTGCAGGAAAGTATGGTATTAGTTGAAAAGTTCTGTTATACAACACTTGATTGAAAGATATTTAAATTAAGAATAACCTTTTCACATTGAATATTGCCTGTGTTTAGTTCTAGATTAAAATTCAAGAAAATTGGCTTCTGAGCCATTCATAGTCTGGAAGTTACAAGCTTTCATAGTAATTATGAAAATTTTAGAAGAACTCATAGAAACTATAATATTACTTTCAAACATTGTCACTAATGTTATAGGTGTCTGGGCACAAATTCCCTGCCTTCAGTAAAACCCCAATTCTGTGTTTGGAAGACCTATAGTGTAAATGTGTTCTTGGTGGAGCTGGAGCAGTGCCTCCGAGCACCTGGAACTCTGGCCTTGTGCTTGGAAAGCAGCCAGATGCTGACCTTGGTGGTCCTGCACCTGTGGATGCAGTGCCCACTCAGCCACTGTCACCTTGCACAGCGTCTGCTTGCACACTGGAGTTTGAAGATCTAAGCTCCACTGACTACTTATGTCTAGGCTTTCTTGTTTTCATATTATGATGTTAACTATATAAGCAAATATTTCATGAATCTCTTACTGACACAGCCTTGCAGATGACAGTTATCTTTTTTTATTCTGAGGTGCTTTTACTTTTAACCCACTAGTTTTCCTCCTTAAGTTGTTTTCCTCCCCTCTCCAATAATACTTTTATGGTTGGATGGTTTCACTGTACGCTTTTATTCTTCTAACTCCGAACAAGAATGTGCATCTGTTAATAAACTAGTGACTCACACAGCTATTAGTAGAATTCAGTGGCAACTGTGTAACTTTGAGCACCTATTAAATCATGAGTAGATACAAAGATTTTGGGAAATATGAAGGCATATGAAAGAATATGAAATAAGAAATATGAAAAAAATAAAGAATTATATGAAAGAATAATATACTATATATTACTAGTGTATGCATTTTTAGTTCTTCATTCCTCTTGAAACTCACATCAGCAGTGGTGGTTTTAAGAGCATAACCATTAATAAATATGTAGTAGAGCTTGTATTACTGCCAGAACTTGTCTATTTTATCCTGCAAGTGAAGACTTTGATACTTAAGGCATTTGAATAGCCGTCACAAAAAATACATGAAACAGGATTGGAAGAGGGGCCAAGTATGATACACTTGTGTTCTGTGTATACTGTCTACTTGTTTCTCTAATGGCTGTGATTGTATTTACAACTGCAGATATGTCTGAAGTTTGTTCCTTAAATTGATATTTAAAAGGTGACATCATTCCTATTTCTAGTCCCGATTCTGTTGCCTGTTGAAGTCCTATTTCACCACCTTACTTTCTCCGAAGCAGGAATTACCTGAAAACTGGCTCCAGACCGTGCGGAGCAATGTGTATCACTATTAAAACGTATATTATAGAATATAGTGTGATGGCACTGCTTGTGTGTGTTTGAAATCTGTCTACTCACTGTATCAGTAGTGATTTTAGTGTTATCAAGTAGATTATTATTATTATTAGTCTTCAGTGTTTTACCATTTAACCTTTTTTAATGAATGATGAAGCTGTTTCATGGGGTAATTACCACCGTTTTGTTCCTAAAATTCAAGTACTCTCTAGTACTAGGAAAGCATTACCTCTATTTTTTGTTTGGTATTTTAAATTCTTGTATATTGGCTGCAAATTTTGTACCTTATTTGAAAATTCCATGATATATTGATTTTTCTTTTCTTGGGTCTCTAAAGTAGTGATTGATATACACCAATTACACTTTTTTTAAAAAGGCATTAATTGACATGGCCTCTTAAAACATTTATATAGCTTATGTAATTAAAAGTCATTTCCCACCAGAGGTAGTGATTGGAACCATGCCTCATGTAAAACAGAGACCAAAAATCAATCGGGAAATCTCCAACTTTGTATCATCCTTCTCTATAGCCAAGCTTCTGCTGCACATAAAATCCTCAAGACTAAAAGCAATCATAACCACTGAAGTGATGTCTGTTTTCAGAAGATTGGAAACGGTAGCTTGTGGGCATGAACTGTTCGTTTCACTGTGTGCTAATGTTATGCTAATGATGACGCTTATAAATGCTAACAATTTTGCTGCTCATCAAAGCATGAAAAAAAAAAGGAGAGGAAGTATCATGTTATAAAGACATGTGCCAGCATTTTCTGAAGCTTTTATGTGTTTGGCCTGGTCAAAAGTGAGTATCTAAAGATGTCTCTATTTTTAACAGTTCATGCTTGGGCTTTGGAATGACTTGATCTTGTTTTGAAGGAGGGGTTGTCAATGTCCAGAAATCTGAAGCATTGCATTTCAAACATGACTGCAAACAGTGCGGCCTATGTTAATCCCTAATTTAAGACTTATTTGAACTTAAGTATTAAATATTTAAAACTATTTTAAATAATGTTTCATTATTTATCTCCTTGCTAAGCCTGTTCCCATACTGAGTCCTTGACCCTTCTGGTCAAGATATTACTAACAAAGAGCATGATGCGAGTAACATGTCCTCTCAGTGTACTTTGTCCATTTTGATTTACTAGTGAAATGAGCTCTTTAGTGGTTACATTGATGATATGGTGCGGCCTGGTCATTCTGTGTTTGGAGCAGTAAGTTGTTGTTTGGATAGAAGGGTCAAAGTTTTTAATGTTGGAGGCAGAACAATTGCCATCCTGCAGCTAATGGTTTTTTTTCCTCCTGAGGA
>NW_008824356.1:3774803-3778350 GCF_000699105.1 Pygoscelis adeliae | reverse complement strand
TGCAGACTTAGCTTTTGTGAATTTTTGTAAGCAGAGATGCAATGTTTCCATGTAATATAAGTACTGGATATTAGCAGATCAAGGGAAGGTGAGGATTAGTCAACAAAATGTGGGTATGTGTAACCTTGATTGTTTAAAGTTCTTTTCTTTTAAAATACAGTGCCTGTTTAGATCACTAATGTATTTTAATTGTTTCCATCTTTCAAAATATGTCTAGCAAGTTCAGTTTCTAGTTGTTACACAAATAAACTGGTATTAGATGCATTGCTTTCTTCCTTTCAAACATACTTTCAAATTAGTGCTTAATGTGGTTTGAAGATTTTGCCAACATATTCCTCCAGATCCTTCTCTTGTATGAGGGTGGTTGATTACATCTATCTTTCTTTTTTCGGTTTACAAATGCCAATATATTCTGAAGAATGCAAACCCTGGGACCATTTGTCATCACACTTTGATTGTAGTTCATTTCATTATTGTATGTAGGAGGAAAAGCAAACAGTTAGATGCCTGAAGGGGGGAGGGGGAGAAACTGGAGTGTCGGGGCATGCTAAACATTCTTACTGCATTGCATACTTTAACCTCCTATTGTTTTCCCATTGCTTTTAACATTTACCTGCCTGGATGTGACAGATGTACATACATTTGAAAACAAAACAGAACTGTTTGGCTGAAATACTAGATGTAAACATTCTTGAAACAAACAGAGTCTAAGGGCTACAGACCTTTAGGATTTAAGTTGTTTTTGTAAACTAGGTGCCTGATTTTTGGATTCTGAAAAGTTCTTTCAGTTTTCGTTTGAATGAGAGCTCAGTTTTCAATAATTGGATTTGCTAGGCATAAATGTTCAGTTGGTAGACTTACTCGTGTCCAAGCTGTATTAGGATTAACAGTGTAGGTGGGCATCCTTCATGTCTGCAGGGCTCCATTCAGCAGATGTGCTTAGAGCAGCTTCATAAGATCAGGCTTTGTATAAACCATTGTGGGAAGAAAGATAGTTCCCCACAGTTTTGTCCTTCATCTGCTTTCTCTAGCTCTCCAGCGTTAGATCACTCAACTGTGATGCAAGAGACTTGGGTTTAGCTCCTTCTCTGCCTGTGAAAGCTCAAGCTTGCATTATTCACTGCGTCGCGATAGTATGGTGCCCACTTTGTTTTTGTGGGGAACAAGCTCATGCTCTCAGCCTTCTGTATTGAACACCTTTGCATGAAAGATTTAAGGGCCAAGAAAAGTGGTGTGCTTGTTAGACTAAGCATGACCATGGAGCCTACTAGCAAGGAAGGAGGTTTCAGTTTAAGTGTTTCCTCAGAGCTGAGACTATAATCTGGACTTCCTGCCTCCCACATGAGTGCCTTTTCCACTAGGCCATAGTGTATAGCCTTTGATCAAGTGGATCTTTAATTATGCAAAATGGACTGGTTTGAACAGAAGGGAATGAATAAACTTACCTCATACAGGTCTATTGTAGCTTAGCATTTAGGGCAATCTCCTGGAGATGATAAAGGCAGGTTTAAATCCCTTTTGGTAAAGGCAGGCAAGGAATCAGTTTCCCTTGCCTTGATGTTATAATTCAGTTACCTGTTGACTTGTTTGCCTGTTAGCTTGCGGGTACAATCACCATCACTGCTCTTTCAAAAGAGGGACAAATGTTAATACGTCTAACTCCAGGATGAGGCTGCACGTTGAAAATAGCAGGTAGAAAGAGATGCCTTATACCTCCTGAGAACTTGGGTGCCTGATACTGAAGGGGGAGTCTCTCCCTTTCCTTGGCATGTCCCAGTGCTACTCTTCAGTTGAGTCCTCTGGTTTTTGGCTCTTTTGAGGAACCTCAGCGGTATCTACCTTGTCTGTGAATCAAGCATTCAGGAATCCTACCTAACCCAGTGTCTGTTGCACAAATGAGGCAGAGAATTTAACATAGGTGCAATAGCACACAGCATTTCTTAGCATGTTCTGTATGGGTTTAGCCTCAAAGCAGCAGTTTCAGACCTTGAAAGTGTAAGTGTGTGGTGAGTGAGGGGATACTGAGACCAGGATAAATGCCCATTCCTCTGATAATAGTAAGACAAGCTCAAACAAAACAGTAGTCTCAAAATGAGTCAAGTATAGCATCCATTTCAGTGGCACTTTTTTTCCTGTTCTTTAGTTGCGTGTCCTGAAACAAGCTGCTTACTGTGGAGTCACTAAAATAGGCAGTAAAGCAACACAAGGTAAACTGTGTTGCATCTTTCCTTCTGATGGGCATTTTCAAAATGACACTTTGACAAAAGTGTAAACGAGAAGAACTGTGCATTGGCTTTGTGCCCACTAAATTAGCCAAGGTGACAATTCACGAAGAAAATGTGTTAAGTCATGGCTGGTGGGGTGTACACACTGCACAGAAGAGCAGAACTGAAGACCCAGCTGTTCTTGGACAGCTCTTTGAGTGTTTGTGGGATACTTCTGCAGGCTGATAATGCTTACTGCCATTTCGGGGTTAAGGCTTCGTGAGTGTCCTCTGCTTAATCTGCTTCAGTTCTTCATAGTATTAGAACCTTAAGTAGTGAAGGTAGCTTACTGGAGGCCCTTTACTTGTCCCTTCTTTCAAGACTATTTTTTTCTGCCGGTGGTCTGCAATTTTGTATTCCAGCGACTTTGGGAACTGTTTCCTTAATCGGATCATGTGGTAATAGGGGGTATCATGGCTGTTTAGTGGCTCATTTTGGAACTTAAAGCCCCCTGCTTATATGGCAGGATTTAAATGAGAAAGAGGTATCCGAGACAAAATAAAATACATTGGCCTAGAATCCCTCTACTGCTTCATAGATTAGTCAACCTAAACTGAAAACACAAATTTCAGTATCTTCCTTTGGCTGATGCTTAGTGCCAAAAGCACCTAAAGTTTCTAGCTAACTACATGGTTTTTAACCAATATTATTCAATTAACCAATTTTAAACCTGGCATTCACTACCTGAACTGCTTCAAATACCCCTTAAATGAGTATCCACATGCATGCAAACATCTGTTAATAGCAAGTTTACAGGCTTAGAAGCAAAAACTGTACATTTAACTCGGGCCCCAAAGCTGACTTCCTATGGATGCACCAAGCTGGGGGAGTCCATTTTTGCTAATATAGGAACTGAAATTTTAGGAATAACAGTCACTGAATCATCTGATGGCTTGGTTTGATGCAGCGCTTAAGTGAACTTGGTAGGAAGACTCCCATTTGCTTCCATGTTCGTTAGATAGCCCTTTAATGCATGAGCAGGAATTTCCCTTGTTCAAAGAACATCTGTCAGCCAAGGTGGAATTGTAAACAGGCTTTGGCCTGAGCCCATCTTCCCTGCTCCCATTGAGCGACAGCTTTTGTTTTTTAAAATGCAAATAAGTGATTTTTAGTCCAGAAGCAGGCCTAGGGCCTTCCTCCCCACACATGGCTTTTTTTTAAAATAAGCTTTTTTGAGTTATGCAGGCCCAACTAGGGAGCTCAACTGCCCTTAGAATCATGACTCTCATAGCCTGGAAAGCATTTGCGCGAGTTGTCAGTTCTCTGTTCCTGACCTCTGTTTT
>NW_008824356.1:3758262-3774771 GCF_000699105.1 Pygoscelis adeliae | reverse complement strand
GAATGCTTTGGCAGCTTTTTGGATTTTCCTGATGCTTCTGTTAACTGCAGTGCTTCCATCTGTTGTCTTCAGAGGCTCATGTGACCTGGAAGACAGATTTTCAGCTCTGGATCGCCTCATTAGGTTTAAGGGGGACAGAAAAATTTTACAGTTTTTTTCCTTAATTTTGATTCTGAATAATGTATTAAGGGCTGTACTAAGTGAAACCTAAGAGATGATGGGAAAATAACTTGGATTATCTATTTTATGATCCCTTTGTGATTACCCTACTTGGGAAGGATGTGTACTAAGGGAGCACAAGCAAACTTGTGCACAATTGAATGAAGCAAGCAGTCTCTCTTACTAGGCGCTTATAGTCCCATATGCTGGCATGTGTTTGCCTTCCAGCACTTATATATCTTTGAAGCTTTGTTTTTAACTCTGTAGCAGTTGTCTTCTCAGTTTTCCTCACTACGGCTGTTCTAAAAGTGCTTTTCTTTTTTCTTTTTTTTTTTAAAGCTGTTACAATGCAATTATTTTTTTATACATGTTTTGGAGATGCGATTCTTGCCTTTATGGACTCTTTTTCTTATGATTAGGAGTAGCTCAGATCAACGTAATTGCAGCTTGTTCACTCCATTTCTCACTGAAGAGTTTCACTATGTAACTTCAAGGAAGTCACTTAAGAGCAAGAGCTGAGATCAAAATCATACCAAAAACAGTGTGGTATAACAATAGCTGGCTTCAGCTCTTGCTGTTTGTGAGTGAAAGGTTTACTATTTTATATTTTGCTCAAATTTTTAAAGTAGAGTTAAACAGATACATTATAATACCTTTTAATATCTGTTGCTGTGATAATCCTCATCATGCCTGTTTTGGCCATTGTTTGGTACCGAATCATAATTGGTTGTGGAGTAAAAATAACGTGTAGGAAGAGGAGTTGAAAATGAAACACCATGCTCCAAAGAATGACTGTTGGTATTGCTTTCAAGCAGTGATATCTACAAGCTGTGAAAGAAGGAAGTGGTGAAAGTCTTATCACCTTTGTCCTTTAACAGCTTATTAGAAAATAGACTAGAATAGAAAGAATGATGCTGTTTGACAGGAAAGTGGCCTATTAAGTCACATCTATTTCAGTTTCTATGACTAAGCAACCCCACAAAGTGAATTCCCACTCTTAACCATGCAGGCATAGGCATGCACCAATACATCAAAGCACCAGCTAAGCAGGAATAGTAAATCATTAAAAGTAAATTTATTTCAAGATATTTGAATATTGAAAAGGCATAGCGTATGGGCATGAGAAGATGGCAAATCGTCATTAGATTTTAACTGTAGTATGATTTCGGACTTTGCTGTTGTGAGAAAGAAGTTCACTTTTTCTCTTGTCTCAGTGGGGACCATATAGCTTTTGCAAGGCAGAAAACAACTGCTTTGTCTGGGAAACCTCTGTTATATGCCTCTTCCATGTCTTGAGAACAACAGATTAAAAAAAAAGCTTTAAAAATCAGTATATGGCAGCAATGTCAGAGTAGTTGAAAAAGTTAAGGGCATCCAGTCCTTTTGTGAATAGATGTTCTTTTCACGTGAAATATTAAGTTGTAGATTTTAGGAATAACAGGATAAGCCATGTGTGATTTTATACATCTGGGAAATGTTTTTAATACACTGAATGATAAGCTTTTGTCCATGTAATGTGAAAATAAAATGCATAGCATGGTTCACAGAAATCGGACTTACTGCTAGTAGGCTTTCAGAGCATACAAGATGTTCTGCTGGAACACAGCTTGGGGTTCTGGTTTGTGAGTGAGGTTAACTTTGGCATTTTTGGTTGACCTGGCTTTTCTATCTTTGCAATAGCAAACCTTTGTAAATGGGCAGTGAAATCATAAGTGAAATGAAAGTTACTTGAAAACTAAATGTATTATGCTCTATAGTTTGTTAACTTTTTTGATGTTTGCCTTCCAAAATTTTTACTTATAGGTAGAAAAATCAAAGTATGTTGTAGTCTATCCTCATGTCTAATGCTGGCTAGTCAGACTCTTCTCATGTGAATCTAACCACTTCTATAGGTTTAAAATTCTTGTAATAAAATTATTCAGAATTTTGTTTAAAATTAAAGAGAAATACAGAAAATCTTAGTGTTTCATAATGTGTTTGTGGTTTTCAAACAGTAAAAACTATGCAGTACTGAATGACTTCAACCTATCCATAGCTGTACTGAATAATCAAATGATGGTACATACTGGGAAGGTCTAACGTGAGGGAGATGTTAAGGGACTTTTTTTTTAAAAAAAAAAAAAACAAAGCTTTCTCAAGTTAAAAGAAATTCTGCTCTGGTCATAAGTGAGAGGAAAAGGATGGATCCTGCTTCTTCACAGAAGCAGTCTACTGAAGTCACCTGGACTACTTGTATTAAAACCATCATCTGGACTGGTCCCAGAGTATTGCAGATGGTGTTCTAAGGAACATGGAATATGCTTTGTTTGCGAAAGCAAAAGACTGCAGGACCCGCGTACTTTATTGACCAAGATTAATTTTGAGGAATGTAAGTGAGAATCAGTTGCTATAGTATTTTAAGTATCTAATAATTTACTTCATTTATAGCGCTCTTTATTTTATAGTTATTTCATGTTCCACAGTGTTTATTATAAAGTTAGTTTGTTTTTCCCATGAAGACTTTTCACTGCTCAGAGAAAGTATCTTTGAAAACACATGTTGTTACATAAGAGCCTGTTTGTGGGAACTTCGGGGAACTTGTGCAGACTTGCTTAATCATCCTCTGGAGAGCAACAACGCTTATTTCCTGTCTGCTTCTATTACTTGATGCTGTGCCTTAAAAAGGCACTGCAACCGGGAAGAAAACATCTCTGAACCAACAGAAAACACTTGATAATGTAAGGAAAAAATTAAATAACAGCCACGTGAGAGCAATTCAGTGTAAATAATAAAGTAATCCTTGAATGTTGCACACTTAATCTACATAACATAATGGTAAAAATACAGTGTGCAAGTTTCTCTGGGCTTCAGCATAGCTCAATGAAAGTCTGATGCCAGTTTGGAAGTAATTTCCAGATATGTGATTTAATATTTATTTTATTTGGCTCTAAGGCAGTCATGTTCATATGCATATAGCTTCTTAAAAATGAGAGTTTGGTAGCTGTTGAGACAGCAATTGAAACTGAAGATGAAATCCGTGTGTTCATGTATATTAGATGCTCTTTAGATGCAAATATGGAAAAAGTCTTTTTAATGGCTGAACCAAGAAAAAAATAGGTGAACTGGAATATGTAACCTGGTATTTAGGTAGCATACCCATATCCCTTGTGTTCTTTTCAGTAATGTAGCAAAAACTGCTGGTTGATGACCCCCTTTGAGACTGTCCTGTATAAAACAACCCCCACCTTAGAAAATCCTTTTTCATAACATGGGGAAAACTGCTGGCTCTTTAAGTGACATTCTCCTTGCTGTGTCTGTGGTGTACCTCCAGTTTCTGCTCTAATACCCAAGAAGTGTTCAGTGCTGCTCTGTCCCTTTGAATCTAATATCGTGCCCCTGTTTCTAGAGCAGAGTTATTCATGTTTTCTTTTTCTTTAAGTGGACATTGGAAACAAAACCAGAAAGGTAGAGGAGCTGGATAAAATCCTAAGATTTCCATTTCACGCTATACTTCAGTGTTGTAACTTAGAGGTCAGTTTTCATGAATATACTCTTTCTTTGGGTCGATATATTTGATGAGTTTTAGGTACTTCTGTTGTTGGGTAGCTGAGGAACAATTTAGAATGATTCACCTTAAGCCAGCCTCTGTCTTGTTAAAACACTTCTTATTCCTCTAGCCCAAAGGTTTTTAATATCCTGTTACTAGTGAAGTTGCTGAAGCAGTGCTCCATCCTTCTCGACTTGTCAGAACTTACCCTTGTCTTGAATGCATATTTCCCCTTGGTTTCTGTGGGGTCACCCTTCAGATTTTTCTCCTAGATGTTTTTTTTGTCTTCTACTGTGAACAAAGGCAGATATTTTTAATTTCTTCTTCTAGTTGTACCTAGAACAAAGTATTGTTTCTATGCTGCGACTTGTATCTCTTTACTTCAGACCTCAAGTGTTTCTGTCTAGGTTAAAATCTTGATTTGTTACTGTGAATTATCAATTTATGTTCATGACGTCTGAAACAGGTTTTTAGTCCTCTCACTGTAAAACCCCTCTTCATTCTCTCTTGATAAACATCAACTACATCACCAATTCTCTGGGTCAATCAAGCCCATAGCTGTGCTATCATTTCAGACAAGATAGGCAAGAGCCTTTGTCTAGGTGCTCGCTTTCAAATCTCTCCAATCTGCGTAACGCTTCTAGGATCAGGCTTTCTGGTCAGCACTAATGTGTAAAACACTTTTTGAGGTGGCTGTCATGTCTTAATGCAAGATCCTTTTCTTTGGAAGCAAGAAATATCTTGCTCTGTGTTGATTCAGAAAGTATATCTCTGTTGCTGGTAGGTAGTGTATCACCATGGAGGTATTTGGGCACCTCATATCTAATTGTTCTGGTTCCCATCTGTATTGTATGCTCCAGACCTTGGAAGTTCAGTATCCAAGGGGAAAAAGGAACTGTATGTGCAGCCAGCAGCGAGGGCCAAATCAGGAAGTTAAAGGAAGATCCTCCTTCCTCCTCTCACCCAAAGATGAAACAAAATTAAATTCAGACTATAGCTTTTTATACGAACAGGCCACAAACCTGCTGCTGCTTGGTTTCATTACCTTCCTCAGAAGGAAAAAAAAAGCAAGCTATGATGTACTACTACAAGTGATTCTGGCAAGACAATATTAGAGCCAGGAAGAAATAGCAAAGCAGAGAAATGAAAGAAAATCAAAGGAGAAATGATGGGAAAGTCTTCCTCTTGTAATTCACAAAGTTCCAATTACATATTTTGCTGTTTAAAGGGAACCAAGGCAATAAGTAGGAGTTTTCTTTTATAGATCGAAAAGAAAAACCTAACTCAGTTAGGAAATAGCTCCTCACCACTGATTATTTCCAATATCTCTGGAGTTTCCAAACTACATTTGCGAGTGTGCGTGCTTCTAAAAAACAGCAGAGTATATTCCCTAATTTTGAAGTTCTTACTGGAAAAGGCTTATTCTTATGTACGCACAAAATCTTAAATACCTGTGATACAGGAAGCTCCACGCCAGTGTTTATTTCTTCCTTTCACCAGATAGGGAACGATTTTACTGAAGTGATGAAAAATGTCTTAGCTTTAGCGCAAAGATCTCTTAGTCAGGTATGGAGTGAGGGACAAATTTAGTTCCTTCTGCATTTTGGAGAAAGGGAAGAAAGTATTTTGTTATCATTTTGACTTTCAAAGTAGCACAGGGATTGCAGTGTTAAGGAAGAATTCGGCTCTGCAAACCTCCCTGTTTTACTTCAGCTTAGAGCTGTCCTTTTATTTGTGGCACCTATGGAGAAGTTTGAGCTAGAACCCAGGAGTGACAGCAGTGCTCCCCTCTATGGTCTCGTCAGAGCATTACCTCTGCAGCTTGATTTGAATTACTAAACTATTGTCATAGCTGACACTGGCATAGCTGCTGCCTTCTGCATGCTCACAGGAACATACGGAACTTGTAATTCCAAAAGAAAACCCCAAATGAAATCTGAGATTTGAGTTGTACCTAAGCAATAATTTTAATAGTTCCACTTCTAGGTGTAGAATGCTAATTGGGTGGTATTGATATTGTACTAAATGAACATGCATCATTGAAGTCTATTGTTGCATCGCTTTGTTTAAATATGTAGTACATTGCCAGCAGCAGCATGCTGACGGAAAACTGTCACAACAGCGATCACTACAATCTGGGAGTTAAGTTTGACTGAAACATATGTCTTCAATTTTAATAGCTCAGCTTCCCAGATGCCCTAGAGGAGAATATTGCCTGAGAAGGAGCTTTTCATGTAAGAATAATTTGTGTTAAGTAGCTCAGTGATCTGTTTGTTAGGTTAGAGCTGACAGTTTGTTTATATTTCTAAAGGGGTATGATGAATGGGGGAGAAGTTGATGCTAATTAGCCTAAATTGTTCCTAAGAATGCAGAGCACTTTGCCAGTTTCATTGTTTCTGTTTCTTTGCACATTTTCAATAATTGAATGGAGCTCAGACCATTCATCATAATTTTAGGTAAGATGGAAATAAATGAATATAGCACGGGCCAGCCTGTGCGGTGGAAGATGTCACTTTAGAGGTCAATTAGGTAAGACATCAAACTAGGACTAATGTAGCATTTTCTAATCCATTTCTATAAATATAGCAAATGTGTTTTCATCTAAGAAACTAATTCTTTCTGTCATGATACTAGTATTAAGTATTTCTTGCAAAGCTGCTTTGTCTTATCAGCATAATATTTTTATCTTAGACCTCAACTGTTACCTCAAGGTATGGACCTCTGACACTCCATATGACAAAATGTGCTACTTCTCAGTATACTGTATATCGGATACAATAAACTTAAAAAATCTGCTCTTGGAAGAACAAAAACATTGGTCAGGTGTGATATGCAGAAGGTGTTAGCAAAAGGGGCTGAAATTAATCAGAGGTATGGCACATGTATCAGCGAAGAAGCTTTTAATACTGTTCAGTTGACTTTAGCATGCTGTACTACCCTTTGTTTTTAGGTTTGGGAAACATAACACTGCTCAAATTAAAAACATCCTATCCATACACAAAAGGATAATTTTATAAGAATGTATATTTTGTATTGAACATTTTCCTTGATAAATTGAAGTTAGATTTGGGGGGTGGGGACTAGGAATGTTCCGTTTTCAGTCCTTATACAAGACCATTCTTTTTTAATTTATGCACATATAATACGACAGGAAGAGATGGTATAAATTTGTGGACTGTGGAGAATGAGTGAACATTTTTGAATCAGGATCTTTAAAAGGGGTGAAATTTGAGTATGATTAAGTTAGGAAAAAGGCTCGCTTACGGCGGAAGTCAGAGACTCTGTATACATTATAGGCATGTCATGGCTTTTAAAAAGTTATGTTAGACTTCTATACAAATTGTGAAGGAATTTGTATAACCCCAAACAAAATTCTGTGTGGCTCTGAACTCTTGCAAAAGTATAAAATAAAATAAAAAGGAGTGAAATAATAATAGTAGTTAGTATTCCGGTCAGGAGTGAGTGTTGCTGTAGGGCAGGCTGGTAGTTTACACTGCATGGGTGTTTTGGTCACTAATTTTCTTGGAAGGAAATGATCCCATGGCTTATGCTATCCGCGTTTGTGCATATTTGCCCTATAATTGGCATTTATTAAGGGGACTTTTGGTTTGATGGATGACTGTCAGGGTATTGCCTGCTAGCTTTGATGCGGATTGCTTTTGCATGAGGTTTTCTTACATTAACTCATTAGAAACTCTGCTCTGCTTCAACATGCTCTTTATTTACCTTCTGAAAATGTAAGACTCTTCAGTCCAAGTTTCAAGAGACTTAGTGTGGTTTTATTTGTACACCAGTATTTTAATTTGGACAGATGAAAAAGGTACATAGCAGAAAAATACTAAACTTTCAACCTGTGAATCTTAAAACTTATAAGAACTTCAGCTTAATTTAGTTATCTTTGAAATGCTAAGCCACTAGCAAAGTATCTTTATAGCATTAACGTCTGTGTTCCTGAAACTTTTTTAAGGGAAAAAAAAAGGCAAGCAAAATTCAGTCCCATAAAAGCAGCAGGTATAGTAATATTTTCACAGCAGGTCGATATTCAATGAACGTTCAACAAATCCAGGATTGGTGTCTGAGACATATTAGTGGTTTCTTCAAGGCTGGATTGATTTGGTCTTTTCCTGTAATGTATCTGGGACATAGGACTGTTAATTAGATTAATTAGCTATAATGTGATTTATAAGGCAGTTATAATAAAACTATGGTTACCAGTGTATTTAATCGCATTGTCGTGTTTTGATTTGGCATTTAGAAAAGCATATGAAAGGAATGGAAGTTGTGCATGCTGACACTGTCACTTTGAAGGTTCTTTTAATAAAACATTTTCTCTACAAATAGTTGTGCAAAGGAGAACTATAGCTTGCTGCACTGAGCATAGCTTTTAAGGGTGCTTGCCACCCTCAAAAACAAAACAAAACAAAAAAACAAAAACAAAAAAAAACACCAACAAAAACCGACAAAAAAGGCAAACTTTTTTGTGAACTCCCTAATTGTTTTCCTGTTTTCAGCTGATGCATGGATACAGTATGCAACGTATTTCTTACAAGGCAGAGTAAATGTAGAATAAAAATAATGTTGAACCTGATAATTCAATATTGCTTGGATCTGAAGATTTTATGTAGACAATTGACAGAGTAACACAACATGGGTCCATCTTTTCTGCAATGCAAGAAGTTTGTGAAGGATCTGAAACTTACTTGGGTTGATCCCAAAATGAAATGATCGATTTGTTCCCAGTCCTGTAAATTACTTATGCATGTTTTTAACTTGCTTGAATGGACTCTCTGGACCAACTGACATGCTGGAGTCTAATAATTTGTTCAAGAGTTTGCAAGCTCACAGCTTTCTTGCTTGTACGTTCTAGTTGCTGTAATTAGCTGTTGCTGTCTTAATTTTGTTTGAATGTGACTTTTCTGTTAATTACAACTAATCTTGACTCTTTGTCATGAGGAACTAATTTCTATTTCTAGTAATAAGACTTCTATGAGTATATAAAGAACATATTAACCAAATATCCTATTCTTATGATTTTGTAAATTAAAAGGCCTATTAACCTCACTGAACTGGAAAAAAGTTCACTGACAGTGTTTGAAATGTTCAGCTCCCTTTTATTTATTTTTCATGGCTTGATATAGTACCCACAAGATATCAATGCCAGAAGAAACTGAAACTAAGTGACCAAATATTTTGTTTGTTTAATTTTAAAAAATTAACTCTGTCTTTTACCATTGCCTAGGGGTGGTAGGGAATGGGGAGCACACCAGATT
This sequence comes from Pygoscelis adeliae, assembly GCF_000699105.1. Taxonomy (NCBI): domain Eukaryota; kingdom Metazoa; phylum Chordata; class Aves; order Sphenisciformes; family Spheniscidae; genus Pygoscelis; species Pygoscelis adeliae. The sequence continues at coordinate 3,765,816 of NW_008824356.1, read as the reverse complement.
TGGCAGAAGAATGTTCACCCATGATTTAAGCTTTTGAGTTCCATCCTGAGAGAGGCTCCAAATACAAACTTGAGTTTGAATTACTAATGTTGTTGTGGTTGTGATGCCAATATAAGAGAAGCAAGGTTTATAGTGATCAAACTCAAACATGGAAAACAAATTATTAGTTGCTTATTCCATGCTTGTTTTGAGTAAAAATCTGAGATTTGATTTTTACCAATGAATAAGTGCAGTAACACAAAATCAGAAGTTCTTGCTATCCAGGGAGTTTTATTTTTTCCCCACAAGGACTATCAAGTGGTTCATTATTGAACTTGACCAGCCACAAGTAGTTGGTGATAGTAGTGATTAGGCATCCCCTTCCTTAGACATAATGAACAAACAAATGATGAAGAGGACACAGTTTGTTCACATTTGTTTACATGGCTTATTTGACTAAGGAGGCTTGCCTAATAATAAATACAGAGGGCTACAAGTTGAATTTTCTGACTTCTCTTGCTAGTTCAGCTGCTGTTGTGCTGTGGCTGTTTTAGCATTTGTACAGCCAGTTAGAATGGGACATTGGATACAGATGGGAGAGAAAGGAAGTTTTAAAGGGCCATACAGTGGAAAACTAGTCTGTTTCTACCCTAAAGCATTTCTCGAGGCCCATCACAAAGATAATGGGGCTTTTAAAAGGTATGTCCTACAAGTTGTCTGGTAGAGAAGTTTCTTAGGGTTGATCATTCCATCCTTTAATGAACTACCAGTTTTTCAAAGCTGAGATAAACTGTGCTCTACATCTTACTCTCTACCTACCATCCCTTACCTTCTACTTCTGTCTACATGTGTTCTGCTGGCTGCTAGATTTTTTTCAGCTCCCTCCTTCCTCACCATTTCTTCTCTTCTCTGCATGGACCAATGTAAGGAGCAATTCATATGGGCAGCTGGAAGAAAATGGAGGTGGACTTCTTGCAATGGACAGCTGAGGTTGGGGTCCAGGAATCTTTAGTGGCAGCTACAGCTGCCATGCCCCAGAGCAATGCATGGCACAAGGAGGCTTCATCGTAAATTGAAGCATTAGTGGTTTTGAGCTGTCTCCATCAGTCTTGATGAAGCTTAGAACTTGATAACTTGGGATTTCAGGAACATAAATTATCTCCATTCCTTCAGCCTTTTGGGTTAATTCCTACCTGTGTAAGTCCACACCTGTAACTTATTTGAGGAACAAGAAGGCTGATTAATAATCAGAGGGGTGAGTTTTTAAAGGTCACTACTGTCCTGGCTAGTTAGTATGCCATGGATAGAGCTAGAACTGGAGAATCAGGGCTCTTTCTGACAATACTTATGGTGTAGAAAGGAGAAGATGCCTGAAGTGCACATTTCAGTCAATGAGCTGTTTTCTCTGCTTTAAGAAGCTTCTTCCGAGTCTTTTGACACCCTGCAAAAGATATCAAAGGATATGATTTTACTTACATGGGGACAACAAATCCCTTCTGGCACCACAGGGGTTGAACTGAATTGGGGTCTTCAAGTACAGCCTGGTATACACTGAGGTAGTGAGAAGAGGACTTCTGTCACCTGTTTCCTTGTCAGGGAGGGACACTGACAAGCTTACCAAGACTGTGACTGCTCACTCAAGATTCTTTTTTTTTTTTTCCTCCCCCCCTGCCCCCACTGGCTTGAACAGGCATCTTATACATAGCTGAAGTCAAGCAGTTGATTCCACAGCTAGTTTTCTTCAAATAAAGACACTAATTATTTGCTGTGTAACCAACTGACAAAGAAGGGCCCATATCTGCAAAGTAAGCCAGTGCTATGCTCTTAGAGCAGAATCCACATCTTTGAAACAGGTACTTTTATTCCCAATAAACAGAACAGGGGACTCATCTAAGTGAAAATGCAGAGGATGAGATTTATCTCTCTTGCTCCCACTGAGGAGCTAGGAACTTCGGCAGCTTCAAACAGCTTTGGCCGAAGAGGATGAATACAGAAGAGAATGGCTTTTTAGCCTCATAATTGAGGCATGCTGATATGTTGTCAAGAGTCATAAGTTCTGTTCCTGTTTTAATGGGAATTTGTTTTACAACATGTATAAAAAATGCTGAAACTACTGGATCTAGAAATGAATTCCACACCTCCTTGCTTTTGGAGTAGTGCCTCAAGCATTAAGATTAGTCTTGAGTATCCACTCTGTCTTTGCTCTAGTAGTCTTTGCCTAAAAGATTTCAAGCTGATGAGTTGTGGATGGAGAACTGCAGTCCATAGATAAGTGGGCAATAAGGGTTCTTAGAGCATCACATATAGAGGATGCAGCAGAGAAACAGACTTCGTCTGCCTATGTAGCTTGTAACACACCAGAATGTAGATTCTAGTGTGTGTTGTTAGATGTCTTGGGCAGAAAGTATGAAGCATTTCTGAAAACCTAAATTTTGAATTCTCTTGCCCAGATCTTCCTTAACTGGGGTCGGTCACTGAAGTTAACAGTACTTAGTACCCAAAAGGGAGCAGCCTTTTAAAGTGTTTCTTGGGGATCTGAGTGTAAATTGCTGCATGGGTCTAGCTCTCAAATCATTGTGCCAGTGATCCCATGTCAGATATTTTCCCTCTAAAATTTTTGGTGTTCGGGTAACTTGCTACCATGGTAACCTGGTAAACCATGCACCAAAAATATTAAACCTACCCATTGGTACATATATGTGTGAAAATTCTGCTTAGAACTTTGCACAGACGTTGCTAAATCTACTACTACGTGGCTGTAGTTAAGCAAAGACTTGTAAAATAAAATTTTCAAACAATTTTTGCCAAAAGTAGGTTTAAAAACAGTCCAAATGTTTCATAGGTTTGGTTGAGATGAAGGGAATCCAGTGTGCAAGTCAAGCTTTGAAAACTGGTTGAAAAGGAGAATTTGGGGTGCAGACTTGAATTTGATATAAAAATCACCCAGTATACATGAATTCAGCCTGAGATGGCCAGGTCGAGAAGACTAGTTCAACCTCCACTCCAGTGGAAAAAATACTTTACAAAGTCTACATCTCTGCATGTACCATGCTGCCAAAGGCAAACCCCATGTTTCACTGGTTATTCCAGACATAGATATGAAAAATAATTGTAACTTTCCTCTTAAAGCCATTAAAACTAAGCATTTATTGTTATCAAATTAGAATGAGAAAGACACATCAGTGCTATGCAGCTGTTTACAGCACAGCAGCAAACATGCTTTTGTTTTTTCAAGGACTCTACAGGGAATCTTTCTGTCTTCACTGCCTTCGCTTGACAGGCACACAGAAGCTATGGCTAAGCTAGTAGACCTGGAAGCATTTCCAACCTCGGGTCTGGGCATGTCCGATTCTGACCTCGTCTCATGTTGCAGCAAAACTTGAGCACAAACTAAGCCTTCTGCCTCACCCTGCAGCCATGTATCCCAACAGTGGTCTGAGACCCAGCTTTCCACCAGTTCCTTTGTCCTTCCTGCTTGTCCCCCCAGGTGCTATTGATTGATGGGAGGGAAACCTGAGTATGAGGCCAGATGGGAGCCAGACCATGCAATAGCTGATCAGCCTGATCTGGGTGATCAGAAGACCAAGGTACACGGTAACATAAAATCTTCTGCAATAGGCACCCAGCTTATTAGCCTAGGCGCAGCCAGAAAGTAACTCCTGAGCAGGAGTAGCTTGTCTACCTCCGATCTAAGCAGGTAGAGGAAGTTACTTATGATGTTACTGTGCATTTATCAGCTAGTACGTGATCGCATACTTGAAGGCTTCAGATATGACTTCTCACTAAATCACCAACAGGTTTTATTTTACATAGTGGAGGAGAATCAATAAAGCTATATATAGTGCGTTTATAGTTCATGGTAAACTGTTAAAAGTGATACAGATGCCTTTGTTACATCTTAATGTCTAGGATTACAGGTTGAATCCTTTCTTATAGATGGAAAAAATGTTAAAGGAGAAACCCTTTGGTTGTAGAAGGTTATAGTCACTTCCACAAACCAAGCCAGTGAAAAGAACTGCATTTGTTGAAAAGAATGTTTTCTGCAGGTTATACCCGACTGGGAGACAGTAGTATGAATAAACAGCATGATATCTGGTTAAAAAGAGTTAGTTACGTATGTACATCAGGAAATTGTAAAGATGTAGGAATTTTAGTCTTCTGAGGAAGAGTAATTTCTAGCAGGTTTCTAATGTGCTTATTTAAACTGTAAGTTATGCTAACTAGTATTTACCACTGTTAGAAGGCTGCAGAGATTTTCATATGGCTGTATTCGTAAGTGAAAAATGGAAAATTGTGTGGGGTAAAAAAATAATGTGAACACTTTCAAATTTGGGACCAGACAAAAGAAAAAAGTTACCCATTTGAAATCTGGAGAACTTTACAATGCTGCAAGTAAGTAAAAGCAGATGTTGTAAAGTTTAGAAAATCAAGACATTATTTTCCTGTTTCCACTGAATATTTCTAAACACATTATAAATAAGCTTTGAAGTAGTACAAAATACTGTGTTTCTTTTGCTGATAGCATCTTTTTATAAAAAAAACTTTATCAATGCTTGTTTAAGTTATAGACTAAATGATATCTGTGTGGTTAACTTACTCTTGCAAGTACAATGCTAAACTACTTGCAGTGTATGAGCCCTTCAAAAGCCTATCTGATTGATCTTCTGAGTTTGATTTTAAACAGATTAAATATTGTCTGTTTACAGAATGTAAAAATTGAACTCTAATCTTTTGCAAGTTCCTCAAAAGAATATGATTGTCTTTTGTTGCTGTAAAAGTACTTTTAAATCAATAAATTGTTCTAAAACACTTATCTAAGTCAGTAAAACAGTCATTTTGGGTGTCTGGCTCATTGTTTCTAGTCATATGCTTTACTTTGAATAAATGTTCAGAGGCTTTAATAAGCAAGTAAATTGATCTTGATCTGTATTTGTGATTCTAAAGGCACGTATTAAAGATCATGCACATTAAATCTTTTATGTGGTTCTATTAAAAAGTGACCACTGAACAACAGACTTGCTGAATTGCAAAGTGTTTCCAAGCAGCAATCATGTATTTGGGGGTAGGTGTATCAAAACAGCATGGGGATTAAAGGGAGACTGAGATTGCAAATTGATTGAATTATATCCAATTAGTAGCCCGCTTTAGTTTGAAAAACAGTCATAAGTGACAATATTGTCATTCCTCTGTGAGTGAATCCTGAGGAGACTGGCTGTTGAGAACGACAAAGGAATTAAGCAGTCTTGGTATTTGTCACACTGTATTACTGTTCATCACGCTACATTGATAGTCCTTCACACTCAGTGAAATCTCTTTTTATAGCACTAAGGTCCTGAGCTTGAGGGGGGAAGAAGAGGAAATGTTTTCTCACTTTGCCATTTCCAGTGCAAGTTTTCTGGTGAGCAGACAGGTACACAAACTGCGGCAATACTGTTTTTGAGTGGCTGATCATGTGAGAAATACATTGACTTCACCTTCTTTACTTACCTGCTTGTCTAGACTACAGTGTCAGAAATTGTAATCTTAATCTCTTACAAGATTTTTGGATCGGAGATTTGAATATACTGATTGAAATGAAACAGTTTTGGCTGGCCTCTGCAAAATTTTCATGCATGTAGATTTGTTTGCATCTCTAAATGACAGAGGACCAAGCATCCATGTTCACTGGTAGTGTATTCAAAGAGCACATATACAGGTGCAAATAGCATACGCAACACACAAGCAAATTCCTCTCAGGTTATTTTAGATGGCTATATTTCTGTTGTTCTGGGCTCTCTCTATAGTCCTTAGGAGTCCTTCAGTATAAGTAAGTCTTTTTAGGATACTTTGTCATCTGACCTGTTTTAGCAGTCTTTCTTGGGGTGAGTCAAACCATGCAAAACAGTGCTTGTTTCTCTGACTACAAAGTGAGTCTGATCAATTAGCTCACAGACATCTGTTGGTTCAGAGGAACTTCCTTACATGAACCCACACCTTAAATAACTGGTTTCCTCTAGTTATTGCCTACTTTTCTGAATTCCTCTAGTTTTTAAGTAGGGCAATAGTACATTCTTTTAACTTAATCCATCTCTGAGTTGCTTGAACATAAATTGTCATAGCAGAAGTTTCTAGCATAGTAGCACATGCAAATTTGTGACATTAGGCTCAGGATTTGGGACAGTTCACTTCCCAGAAAAAATACAACTATGAACCTTCTTTTGCTGCCAGAACCAATCATGTTTTGATATATATAATCAGCTCTTAATTACCTAGGGTAACTTGGGATAGGGAAGAAGGATTGGAATAACCCTAGTAAGCAAAGCCACAGGAAATGGGTAAATTAAGCAGTCAGAATGTATGCTGAGGGCTTAATGGAACAATGAAAGAAAATCTTGGTGACCACGACAATGGATGTAAAGGCACTTGGCCTAAAGATGAGCCAGAGGTCTGCACTGGTGCAGCTCTTCTGGATTAAGGCTCTATTTGGACCTAAACTGGCTCAGACCTAAATTAGTCTGAAGTCTGTGCAGCCCCAGTTCTATTAAACAGGTCACAGATGACTGGCTGTTGACTTTTTGCTATCAGTAGTGCTTATTGCACAATGCTGTGTATATTGCATGAGTAAGAATGCAGTGCATGGAACACCAAAAAAGGGAAAAAATGTATTTTCTTTTCTTTCCATTCATGTAATTATCCCATCAATATTCTTATAACTCACAGTATATCTGAAATCAGCATCTCAGGACAATTGTGATATGTCTGCAGACTTGTCGTGGTTTAACCTCAGTTGGCAACTGAGCACCACGCAGCTGCTCGCTCGCTCCCCCCCAGTGGGATGGGGGAGAGAATCGGAAGGGTAAAAGTGAGAAAACTCGTGGGTTGAGATAAAGACAGTTTAATAGGTAAAGCAAAAGCCATGCACACAAGGAAAGCAAAACAAAGGAATTAATTCACTACTTCCCATCGGCAGGCAGGTGTTCAGCCATCTCCAGGAAAGCACGGCTCCCTCATGTGTAACAGTTACTTAGGAAGACAAACGCAACCACTCCAAATGTCCCCCCCCTTCCTTCTTCTTTCCCCACCTTTATATACTGAGCATGACGTCACATGGTATGGAATATCCTTTTGGCCAGTTTGGGTCAGCTGTCCTGGCTGTGCCCCCTCCCGGCTTCTTGTGCCCCTCCAGCCTTCTCAGTCGGTAGAGCATGGGAAGCTGAAAGTCCTTGACTAGTGTAAGCACCACTTAGCAACAGCTAAAGCATCGGTGTGTTAGCAACATTATTCTCATGCTAAATCCAAAACACAGCACTGTACCAGCTACTAGGAAGGAAATTAACTCTATCCCTGCCAAAACCAGGACAAGACTGCATTTTACTTCCTTGAATTTTTGTTGATTCAATTATGTACTCTTCTGAAGCCCAATATTCACCAATCTGCAAGCAGCAGGACCTTTCAATCAAAGCATCACCTGTACTCCATTACTGACCTAGTCATATTTCTATAGTTTCTATTTCTGTTCACTCCTTCACCTCTGTGATAAGCAGCTTTGCTGACGTTCCAGGTAGGTCAAACCATGGCAAGTGGCTTTCATTTACT